>NC_043764.1:3543448-3858918 GCF_902148845.1 Salarias fasciatus | reverse complement strand
AAAGACGCCGTAGTCGAAGCTGACGCCGTCATCCCGCCTCTGAGGGAAGACGACCCGATCTCCTCCGACTCCGACCCGGACGACGCCGCTGATGGAGACACTGTCGGATATGCTAAAGGTTTGTCAGAAACCGCACAACAACACACACAGAGAAGGGCATGTGGAGGATCAAAGCCTTTAATGCTCGTTGATGGAAGATTATGTAGTTTTACATATTTTGTAGCAGTATTTGGACACTTGGTGTTGCTGATTAGACACAGGTTGTACATATATGTGGAGGACAGAAGCAAATGAAGCCCCCCTATTTTCATCTTTTGGTTTGAACAAATAATATTTTAACTAAACTGCAAGTAGACCGACGAGAAATGATTTTTTTGGTCTGCGACAGTTCACTCCTGTTCCACCGGTGTGGAAATAACCGGAGTCTTTTAACAATAATGCAACTGTCCACGTGTAATTTCAGTTGTATTTGTTCTCCTGTAGTGATGGACTCTGCTGCAGCGTCCGAAGCAACATTTAACAGTACGAGCTTTGGTGGCTGGGAGGCGCACACCAGAGGCATCGGATCCAAGCTCATGCTCAAGATGGGCTATGAGTACGGCAAAGGTGAGTGCCGGTGTCAGGGCTATGTGTAGAGGAGCGCCGTGACCCCGCCCTGCTGAATGTGACGCATCTGACAGGAATAAATATTCTCCGTCTAAAAGTCTTCATCCTATGTGAAAGATGTTGATTCACACACAGACTGGAGCAGCTGCAAGACTTTGATTCATTCAAATGAGGCTGATAAACCTGACGTGTGGTGAAGCAGAAATGATGAGTTATAGAAACACAAGCACCTCGAGATGAAGCAGCAGCGAAGAGGACGAGTCGAGTCAGAGTTTCTGGGAATTTCTTCCTTCTCCTGAATTATTTCTTCTAAAGGGAAATCAATGTATTTTTAAAACCAACTAAAGCAGAACTGTCACTTCACACATCACACTCGAACTCTGACATTACCCGGTGAATTATGACTCCCTCATAACTTCATCATTCAAAAATATCTTGATTTTGATTTGATTTGATATGAAGCAATGAAAAGCGTTTTCAGAAAGTGATTATTAGATTATTATTTCTATCAGAACCAGACTCGATTGGATTGTCTTAAACAGAATATAAACTATAAGCGAACATCTATAATACTGGCTACTTATGGATGTTCATGATATTTTATATTAGAATAGAATTTGTCCCTATTGATTTTGTTTGATTTTTAATGATGAATTTCTGTAAAGAATTACAGGAAGTTGTTAAAACTTGTTTCTTCTCAAATTGCTGATCTGGATTCAAAATCTGGAAAGTTTAGTTCAGCTTTTAAAGGTATGTTTTGCTCTCATTGGTGTTGTGATCAGTTTGCTTCCTGTTTCCTCCTGTCAGGCTTGGGGAAGCTGCAGGAGGGCCGCGTGGAGCCGGTCATGGCGGTGGTCCTCCCCAAAGGGAAGTCTCTGGACGAGTGTGCCGAGCTCACCCAGAGACGCAGCAGGAGCGCCGCCGCCAAGGACGGCTCGCAGCCGGGAGGCAGGAAGCGGCGCAGGAAGCCCCGAGTGACCACCGGAGGGAGACAAACCGTCTTCGACTTCCTCAACAACAAGCTGGGAGGCGAGAGCGGCGCCGGAGCCGCCGCGCCACCGGCAGCGGCGGCGGCTCTCTCCGGGGTGGAAGCGTACCGCGGCGGGAAGAGCGCCAAGAGGAGCCTGAACGTGCGGCTGTTCCAGGCCGCCGAGCGGGTGTCCCAGACCCAGAGGGAGATCCAGAAGCTGCACGAAACCCTCGGCAGGCAGACGGGCAGGTCAGTGCACAACGCCGGCCGTCGTCTTCATCTGTGGCGGCGGCGAGCCCGGCGCAAATTAAGCGGCCTGTTTAATAATCAGTTAATTGCAAATGAGCCTCAGCTCCGTTTTCCCCACAGCTCCCGCCTCCTCTGTGAAGCTGCAGGCCTTGCATAACTTGCACAAGATGCACAGATCGCACAAGTCTAATCATTGTGAGGGATGAACAGTCGTCGCTGCGATGTTCCCGTCAGCTGAAGTGCTAATTAATTAGAATGCACAAATAAAGAGGGGCCGTGGGAGTGGTGTGAAAATGTAAATAAGGTGTGAAGATTTGTAGGTGATTTGGAGCGTCTGGCCTCTCTCCACTTCCTGATTTGTCCTGTTGTGTGTGTGTGTGTGTGTGTGTGTGTGTGTGCTGTAAAAAGGGACGCGTCCAGGGTGAAGCAGCTGGAGGAGAAGCTGTCGGCGGCCCGGCGGCTGCTGGAGCAGCAGAAAGCTCAGGAGCTGTCCATCCAGAGAGAACACAGGAAGGCTGACACTCACAAGAAGATGACGGAGTTCTGAGCCGGGAGGCGCCGGGAGCTCACCTCACTTCACCTCCTCCTCCTTCCCTCTCCTGTCCCTTTTTTATTTCTCCCGGTCTCATTTTTAAGGACTGAGCGGTTCATTTGCTCAGCATAAATGTTTGTTTTCACTTAATAAGTGAGTTTTATTTGCATTGAACTGTTTTTTCTCTCTACCACAACTAAAAAGAAGTGTTTGAAGATTTTGTGCATTTCTGTCTGTTCTTGAACTCCGGTGTAACAAAAAACCAAGCCGTCCTTTGTCTCGGCGTCTGGCTGGAGGATTCCATCTCTCCTCAGCCAGCAGCTGCCCCTCTGGTCAGCGCGGGAGTCTTTCACTTTCTCGTTGGTTTTTTAAGATTGCGTCCTCGGGACTCGGGAGACCTTTTGCAGAGTTTTGAAGTCAATCCCACGCCTCTTACGGCTCGTGCGGCGGCGTCTTTGAAGCAGCAGCCGTAACCTTTCTGTTAAATAATGAATTTGGGGAGCAGCTTGTCTGCTCGTAAATCTGACTCGCTCGCTGTCCGGGCACTGGCTGCATCTGCCTTCGCCGTCTTCCAGGTAAAAAGGTTGAAATCGTGCTGTTGGGAAGCTGCAGATTAGAGTTTTGTCCTTGTTACGTCTTCATTTTATGAGCGATTTGTCACAGGGATGGGACTCGCTACAATAACAGCGCGTGTGCCAGACGAGACGACTGAAGATTCCCAGACATAAACGCAGAGTTTAAAAATTCATTCAAATTCCTTTAAATGTGTCTCATCAGGCTGAAGACATGATGTATTTTTCATGTTCCCACCGTCTGTCACAGGAGGTGGAACATGTTAAACACAACGAATCCGTTTAGACTTAAACCTGAGACATCAGAACAAAAAAAAAAAGCATTTTCTTCGATAGTATTTTCTTCCACAGTCCTTGTTTATGTGTTTTTGATTAAGCCATGTGGGCCTAGACTGTTATTGAGATAACTACAGGTGGAGAGAGAACTGGAAGAAAACAGTTGAAAGTATTAGGTACAAAAAAATGTTTGACCACATTCTATTTTTTTCTTTTTTTCTTCTGTGACGCCATTCTAAATTATTTAAATCTATTAAATGCATTTATTCCTGCATGCGCTCCCTGAGATCCAGGTGTAATTGAGCCTCTCATAAATCTAAAAACAGTGCAGTGTCATTGGAAAACTACCCTATTTCTAAAGAAGTTAAATTGTTTTCATTTTTGATTGAAGTGGTTTAAAATGAAAGGTAAGACTATGATCTCACGAGATCTTCTGATATGTCTTTGCTTTGGAAAAGCTTGAAAGTTTTCATTTTATGCACGATGAATCTAAAATAAATGATTCAGTTATTCAGTTTTCTTTTTTCTATATACACCTGTGATTTAAAATTCAACCAAAACAACACATTCCCATCACACATTGGGAGTGAAACACACATTTTCACCATCTCTCCTGTGCCAAACACTTTTTTTTTTTACACAGAACCAATTTTAGTTGAATGTTGTTTTTTAATGTGCTACATTAAAACTGTTGCATTTAAATATTCTAAGTCTTCTGGCACATTTTACACTTACATTTTATTACCAGAGCTAATATTTTAGTTTGTCCTCTGTATTCACATTTTATGCACTCAGTTCTGAAAATGTGTGTTTCATCAAAGTGAATTAATTCTTCCCAGTTATTAATTTTTCATATAATGATTTGTTCCTGAAAATGAACAGGAAGCAGAAACACTCTGGCTTTCTCACAAGTGGCAGAAAACTGAAGCAAGATGTCCAAACAGAGACTTAATGGAACTGAGAAAGCCTCAAAATCCATTTACAGTTTAAAAAGATGTTTTAACTCTTCATTTTGTGGCGACTCAACACAAGTTTTGTAGAATTTGCTCTTAGAAATTCAATCAGAAGTAGAATTTGTTAAACAGAATTTGGGACTGAAAGTTCAAATTTGAACATACGTGCATTTTTCCTTTCAGACTCCTTTCAAACTGCAACTTTTACAAATAAATTAAAAAAAAAAATACTAAATCACATTACCAGTCCATCCATCTTTGATCCTGTTGTGGCGTGCTGGAGCTGCTCCCAGCTGACTGTGGCTGAAGGCAGGTTACCTCGACATGTCGCCCGGCCGTCGAGAGAGAGGCAGACACACACACACACACACACACACACACACAAACTAACGGGACAAACTTTAGAATCACTAATTACCTTCACATGCATGTTTTTGGGCCACAGAAGGAAGCCGGGGTACCTGGAGAAAATGCAGGCACACAGGGAGAACGTGCAAACTCCACACAGAAAGGCCCTGGTACTGACCCAGACCTTCTCACTGTGAGACAGGAGCGTGAACCCCACTGCACGGCCCGCTCCGAGCACTAAATGTGAACATTCGCTGTTCGGCCATGAGAGGTTTTTATGGACGTTTACTGTAACGATCACTCCGGTCCTCAAGTGAAGCAGCTCTGAGCCGCCGAACCAATCAGCCATCGAGTGGAGCTGGAGATGATCCCAGCCGGCTGGAAGCCAAGCGTGGCCTGCCCCGGATCCCCCAGCAACCACACACTCACATCTATGGAGTATTCAGGTGGTTAGAAACCACAGCAGATCATCAGCTGCATGTTTTGTTGTTTTAATGATTAAAGTAATACCTGGAGTCTGTCGGCAGGTCACAGCATATCCACGTTGCAACAATGCGATCAGCCGTTCAGTCTGGATACAGTGCAGCAGAGCAGCGGCACCATCCCCTGGAGGACCCCGAGGGAAGCCCCCCACCCACGCGCTCTTCTGTTGAGTGGCAGCACTTTGCCTGCCTGCGACTGCAGGGATCACGCTGGATTTGCTGATCGGTGGGGAAAAATGGCCGAGCGCAGAATGTGTGTTGATTTAATGGGATCCCTCAAGGCTACGTGTGTGTGTGTGTGTGTGTGTTCTCGGAGGGTATCTGCGCCCAGCCAGAGGCAGAATCGCTGTGCAGTCTGGTCGTGCAGCAGACGCTCCTGCCTGCAGATGTCTCGTCTCTGTGTGAATTCAGAGCGGCCTGTTCGGGGGAGTTTTCGCAGCTAATCGCCACTTATCAGAGCTCGGATTATGTGATTAAGGAGGTGTGATGGGAGAATTGATTGGGAGCCCACCCTGACAGGCCATTTACTTGGGAATTCACGTTAAGCTGCTCACCTGAGGCTCGCGGGGCTGAGAGAGGGTCTCGTCCGTGAACGTGTCCAGCGGGCCGAGGCCTCTCATGCCTCTTCTCCTCTCTGTGTCACACATTTAACAGATAAATAACCAGTAGGAGAAAATCAATCTGGCTGTTAATGCAAACTCATCGAGCAGGTTGTGACTTCGTTAAAGCATGAATGAGTTGATTGCCACTTGTGTGACAACTAGATTACTTAGATTGTCTTCACAATACAGAAACGTAAAGATATCACTAAAGACGGATCCATATGGAGTTACTATGGACTGAACTCCACGCATGGAGCTGAAATGGGGAGGATGCACCCTGTTCCTCATTAAGCGTGGCATTAAAATGCAAGCGCCTCATTTCAACTTTTTACAGAGTTGAGATGTTTTTGCAAAAAAATACACAGGATGCTTCTGCAGTTAGAGCAGCTTTTATGGAGACTTTAGCAAGGTTTTATCTTCCAAGCAGGATTATGACCAATTAGGGGCTGCACAGCGGTGTGGTGGTTTGCAGTCTTGCCTCAAAGCCAGAAGATCCTGTTTCCTTCTGGGCTCAGAGGAGTTCTGTGTGAGGAGTTCCTCTCAAAGTCAAAAAATAAAAAAAGAAAAAGAAAAAAAAGCAAACAGGCATCTGAGGGTTTTCAATGCCTCCAAATTACTCCTGAGAGTGAACGTGAGTGTTTCTGTTTCTCTGCATTCACTCGCCTGCTGTCTCACACACATCCCATTCTTAAACCATACTATTTAATGTGATGTCAATTCACCAGCTCCCCACAAGGTTTCAGGGTGTTTATGGGAATTTGTGCAGCCAGACAGACACTGAAGAGGAAGGAGACGGTCTGTGACGGTCAGTCTCTGCTCTAACTCATCCCAGAGGTGTTCTGTCGGGTCGAGACCTGGAATCTGTGCAGAGAAGTCAACCTCTTCAGCATCCGTGTCTCCATGGATCTGCTATACGGACTGGAGGCCAGTCATGTTGGAACAGGGAGCGGGAATCTCTAGACTGTTTCCACAACATTGAGAACATGAACTTTTCCAAAAGCTGAAGCTTTCAGAGAGCGAAGAGGCTGAGCACAACACCACCGACTTCATGGAGGAGGGATTTAATAAAGTATGTACATCCTCTCACTTCTGTTTGAAAACCTTTGCAGCTCTTATGTGATATTGGATGCATACTTGGTATTCCAAATCATTTATGTCCTTACTTTATTGCACTTCAGATGATTGATCACTGTGATGCTCGGTGGAGACGGTCGCCATGCGAGGTGCCTGCACAGAAAAACACACAGTTATGAGCATCAGACACTTAAACGCACGGAGAATTGAACCACTAACCTTACAAAGCAATCCACTACTGAGCTACAGCTGCTCCTGCTGAAAACAAAAATATCACAAACTGCCAAAGATTTAACAGTTTCATCATCAAAACTTTCTGAAACTTTCAGAGCAAAACCTAACTCAGAGAATGAAGGTTGAGAAAACATTTTGGAAGATAATGTAAATATAAAGAGCTTGAGGCTGACCTGGAGCGATCGGGAGGGTTTTTAGCTCCGTCTGTACTGTGAATGCAACACAGCCTCTCTGAGTTTTAATAGTAACATCGTACGGATGGATGAGCACAAACTTTGAAATGCAGAATGTGAGTTATTTCACATGCTATGAAACGAGATCCTTGAAAAAGAAAGAGTAAAGCATAACGGAGGATTTACCATGGAGATCTGCTGCTTTATGCTTCTGCTGCAGAATGAAGAAATCTGTTCGTCAGGGTCACAAAACAAGGCTCGAGTCAAAACTCAAAGGTTGGAAAATGAAAAGGTAAAGCTGAAACCTACTGACAAGCGTTAGAGAGCTGAATGTGCCACTGAAAAAACAACATATAAACTAGCAGGGATCACAAAGAAATCTGACCATGAATTTACAAAACAGCTCCAGCACAGTGCGACGAGTAAACAAATATTCACTGTCATGGTGAAAGAATGTTTTCTATCTATTTTACAGCCCTTTTTCAGTGCAGCATGCCTTATACTTAATTCTGATTGATTCAACAAAACATACATAACAGTTTCTTTCTCTTTTTTTCCAGGAGTAGAGGAGAATCGCAGTTCTGCAGTTTCGGGTGAAACGTCGGTCTCAGCTATCACAGGCAGAGAGATCTGAATTCACCTAATTCACCTGTCTCTGAACCCAGTCACCGCCACGCCTCCTGTCACAGTGTGTGGGATGAAATGGCCTGCCATCGATTAGAGCGACTCAGACCTGAACTGCCTCGCTCAGTTTGATCCCCGTCAGCGGAAAGCCGCCGTTCGGATCCAGGTTCAGTGGGGGAAGCGCTCCCTTTCTCTCAGAGTTATTAACGGTGGTGATTTAATGGCCAAGTTTGGAGGAAGTGTTCTGACAGTACTCTCATCAGCGCAGGGCGTTCTTTGCCCAGTTGGCTTTGAGTCTTGGATGCAGACGCTCCTTTCTTGTGGAAACGTTGGCTTGGA
Source organism: Salarias fasciatus (assembly GCF_902148845.1). Classification (NCBI taxonomy): domain Eukaryota; kingdom Metazoa; phylum Chordata; class Actinopteri; order Blenniiformes; family Blenniidae; genus Salarias; species Salarias fasciatus. The sequence continues at coordinate 3,850,884 of NC_043764.1, read as the reverse complement.
GGACTGGTTTTTAAATAGTGAGTTTGCTTCAGATGAAAGTCACTTTGGGGAAAAAGTCACCACAGAATTTAAAAGCAGGGCATGTATTTACGCCATAACTGTACACATTAAAGTGTTTTAAAGCCTGAAAGTGAAAATATACACATGAACGAGGCCAATATGAGCTAAATCAGCGGTCAGCACCCTGTTGCACCGTAGATTTAATTCAAGTGAAAATGCAAAACCGTTGTGTTTTGGGCGCCTGTTTGCCTGGTAACGGCGCTCAGAGCCGCTGAAAACACAGCTCCACTGTCCATTGGATGGGAGGAAAGGAAACTTTCTGGAAACACTGAATTCTTCTCCGGGTAGACGGAGGAAACGCTGCTACTGTACATGCGCACCACGATCATGGGAAAAACCTTTTTTTTGGCAAACAGGAGTTAAAAATGTTCAAAATATCACTGCCTGTATGCCTGTGTGGTTTCATCACAACAAGAACAGCACCCACTAGTGGTCTGACATGAAAACTGCTTTGTTTTCAGCATTTCTGCCATTTTTGAAAACGTCATGGAAACAAAACTTTTCTGAAACAAAAAAAATAAAAACGATGTGTTTTCACTTGAAACATGTAAACGGGGCCTCTACAAATGGACTCAGTCGGACTTTACTCCCACTGTTAAAGGACGGGCGGGGATTCATCCTGAAATCAGCCGTCCGGAAGGTGAACCCGTCGCCTCGCTCTCAGGTTGCTGTTCTCTGCGTTCGGCTGCGTTCGGCCTCGGCGCTCTCCGTGTTCCTGTCACTGAGGAGCAGCCTCACTCAGGCGGCGTTCGCTGGGCGATAAGCAGTCCCCTCTGCTCCTGGAGTTCTGCCCAAAGAGGTAAATTCCAGTTCCCGCTCCTCCTCCTCCTCCTCCTCCTCCTCCTCCTCCTCCTCGCCGCCTGGCAGCCTCCCAGCTGTCTGGTCTGGGCCTTTTATGAAGAGTGACTTCTGTCTGCCTGCTCTGCCGTGAGGCCTGATTGATGGTCATGCTCGTCCTCTAACAGGAGTCCTGAAGCCCTGAGAAACTTCCTGCTGGTCGCCTCGCCGACCGAGGATCTGCTCCTGCAGATTAATCAGACAGTGCTCCAAGCCATGCTAGTTACTCGTGGTTAAACTGCACCACTTCACAGCGGAAGTGTGTTTATTGTTTTCAAAGGAAATATTTATTTCATGTAAATTTACCCCCAGAGAAGTCAGTCCAGTTGAAAAACCACCGAAGGTTTTCATCAATCTCATAGAAATGTGAAAGAAATCCTCATCTCTACCTCCTAATTAGATTTACAGCAAAATATTAGCAGGGTTGTATCATCTTATAATTTCGTCCTGTTTGTGACATACCAAGACATTATGGATCATTTTCTTAAAACCAAATTATTTCTATCACAACTTGTGTACGCCAGAGTCAACAAGGGTTGTTTTTAACATTTACGCAATAAAACTGTTTGGTTACAGTTAATAAAGCTTTAATGGCTGCATTATCAGCAAGTGACCATATTTTTTAACTTATGCACTTATTTCTTTCTGTTTTCTCAAAACCAATAATACTAAATTTCAGGCTAGAGTTTATGCTTCTAATAAATTGTTCTAATAAATAAGTTTTTGGTGGGAAGTTGGTACTCGAGCGTAATGCATGAGAAATTTACTCTGAACCAGTCATAAAATATGCAGAATATTGTTCAGTTTCATTATTTTCAACAGATTTCCTTACATTTAAATAGCACATGCAGTTCATTGATTTATTCATCCTGTATTTTTCCTTTATGAGTGCCCTGTAACGGGTCGATGAAGGCTGTTAGCTTAATTAGGTTTGTCATCTTCAAAACAACTCACCAGTCCAAAATGCTGCAGAATCAGAGAGGTGGAAATTTAAAGTTTTGGCTCCAGTTTAATAGATGCAGCTTAGATTTAGTTCCTTCTCCTATGAAACTGAGAAGAGTGATGAGGAACACCGAGTCGAACTGGAAATAAAATTATGAAAAGGTAATTAAATTGGCTTTGAGCAGCACAAAATTTATAAATACTATAATGATCTGATTCTCTATTACCGGTTTCATTATGTACCCAATTATAAGTTTTCACCATAAATTAAATGAATTTCCTTGTCTGAATTAATTATCAAATCACTGACATATGTATCTCCAAAGATAATCACTTAATTGAAATGAACACAAAGGGTCAATTCTTTATCTGTGTACATGTAATAACCTGACATTTAGGCACAGCTAATAGCTTTGGGGGTTTTCGTGGTATTTTGCCTTTTATTTTTTTTTTTAGACCCAACGCAGGAGCTCCTGTACGTATGGACCTCTGCTATTTGACAGCTTTTGTAATTTGTATTTCTCCACATATTTAATGCTGAAATTATGCATGCAAGTCCTTTTGAAAAGGCAAGCCTTTAAATGGAAATTAGTTTCATAAAGACCATCTTCATTTCATTTTGGTGTTCAGTTAAACAATATACTGAGGTAAATGGGGGAAAAAAAAGGAATTAATATCCATTATGGGATGAATCTACACAAAGATAGTGACGTTCCTTTTTGAATGAAGGCAGTGTTTTGAAACCAGAGGTCTGAATCGCATTTATCCAGCCTTTATGTCCCGACATCGATGAGTAAATACGCAGCTCTGCAATATTTCCCCTGCTGATTGTACATTGTGCTAAACTGCGGATTTTATCCTGTCTGTGACTTTACATAATGATCACTGCGGGCTGTTCTGCTGAGCCCGAGGAAATGCAATAGTTTTCTGGCCGAGGTCGAAATCGAGGTCGTGATTGCGGTGCGTTCAGGTGTAACGTTACATGCTTTCAAAATCTAATCAGATCGGATCTTTTCACTGTGCTGGACGAGCAGGATGCAGAAGTACGGAAAGAGAATCAAAGTGCAAAAGAATTAATGATGAGGTCCAGCGGACAGTAATTCAATACTTTTTTTTCATTTCCTTTGCTACTCATCTTTCATATGCCCTGTATTATCACTTTTCTTCTATACTTTAGTTAAGACTCATATGAAGGGCGCCTTGGGTCATTAAAGGCAAAGTACGTGAAATTTAAGAGATTCCTCTGTTGAACATTTGGTGGCAGTGTTGAGTCACTGTAACTCCAGTCTGCCTGAAGCTCTCCAAGTCTTTCTGATTGTTAGGGTGTAAATGTATTTATCATCACATAAAATACACACACTGTGTAGAAGCCATTGTAGTGGTAACAACTTCTCAACTTGCTCAATATACCACCTTGTGGAGTAAACTTGTATTGCAGACTAAAGAGGTTAAAATCTGACGATTTACTGTAGTAAGATTTACCAGGAATATATCAGTAAAAATGACTTTTAGGCTGAAAAAAATAGCTATGATTCATATTCAACTTAGATGTTACATATCTTTCCCTTAATGCAAATATCATGAGGAAAATCAAAGACAAACCTCAGTACTCAGCTTGGTTTTATTATATAATTCACACCCCATTCAAATGGATTACTTTCCTAACAAAAGAAAAAACTAAAGATGTTTGAAAAAATTAATAAATCCAAGGATTTAAAAACATTTTTTTCTCATGAAAATGCAAATCACAGAAATGATGAACAAAATGCAAAAAAAAAAACAAAACAAAAAAAAAAAACCGTGAAGACTTCAATTTAATGCCTGGAGGTATTTGAAATAATTGCATCAACACCATCAAATGGAGCGTGTTATTTAAGGTAAAAAAAAAGTTAATATATGTATATCTACCGCAGGGAAAATAAATTCTTGTATCGCTTTGCATTTTAACTTTTAAAATAATTATAAAAATATTCAGGCTTCCATAGTATTTAATGAGTACTAACAAATATAGGACTTAATGTGTCTTAATTTTTCAGGAGAACATGAAATTACATGATTTTTGATGTAGCTGCTGTGTTAAGTCTTTCTAAGAACTCATTTACCATGAAAAACAAACAAAAAAGGGACCAGTCATTCATCGAAATCAGACGTGTTTGAGTGGGAAAACATGAGGAAACAAGTCTTTTCATTTCAGAGCAACATACACGTCCATGCTATTGTAAATTCATCAGCATATTTCAAATTAATCCATACAGCTGTGCCACACTATGCATCGTTCACATTCAGATGCCGTTATGTGCATGTCATGCCTTGAATTGGAGGACACTGCACTAAAAAAGAAACCCTGCAATTTTCTAAGATGTTTTCAAGTAAATCACTTCATAGAACAATGAAATTTTATTTCTAAGATGTTTTAAAGTAAATGACTTGACAGAACAATGACATTTTGCACATTTCACTAGAAAACATTGTCTTGTATCACAATGTGATGGGATTTTTGTGAAAGTTTAATACATTTGAATCAGGAAGCTTTTTTCAAATCCCAGATACTTTTTGGCAACATAAGGCCTGATTTACACATACGCGTTCACTGCGTGGCGCGGGGCGGACGCGGAGACGGCGCGGGTGCTGGAGCGGCGTGTTCAGGCGTCCCTTTCACACCAGCGCGGTCTGCGTGAGCGGGTTGTCCGCGGCAACGGGCTACTAGTGTAATATGTTTGAAGTAATTCCACAGGCGTTTCGGGAGCGAAAGGATGTTTATTCCCAAGAGCAGGCATCCAGAAACGTGCATCAGCATCGGCAGCATAGATTGTAATTAAGAATCTTTAGTCAAAAACACACAACACAATGCGGCTTCCGTAGCTCCTGCTTAGACTGCATAGACCTATAGATATAGATCTCTAGATATATGTATCTCGATACGCGCGCTCCTCTCAACTACACCAAGTAGTAAATTCAAACGGAACATATATCTGCATATATGACAACTAGGACCTGTCTTCATTGTTTTCAATGGGACCCCGCTCCGAGCCACGCGGAAAAATAGACGGAGCCTCTTGTGTAGACCAGTTTGTGAGCAGACATGAGCTCAATGCATGTATAGAACGCCGAGTTGACACGAGATGTGTGTTTATGCCATTGGCTTCAACGGGACGCCGCACAGCCCGCTCAAGTCCGCGCAGAAAAATAGACTTGATTTCTATTTAGAAATCGCCGCGCGGATCTGAACGAGCCCGCGCGTGCAGTGTGAAAGGACTGATCTGTTTGCATGCAGTTCTGACTTTTCCGCGCAGACACCGTGCAAATCCGGACAGATCCGCGCACGCACAGCCGCGTATGTGTGATTGAGGCCTAAGGAGTAAAACAAAACTAAGGTGTTTGTTGATGCAATATTTTTGTAACTAATTGTTATATTTCTGATGTTTTTCATAGAAAGTTGTGGTCTCTCCTTGTCCTGCTCACCGTGCCATAATTAGTTTTAGCATTAGCATTGTCAACAGATTCCTTAGCTCCAGTTTTCCTTCAAATAATCAACTTATGTTTAGTTATATTAACAATAATTCTTCAAAAGGCCCTATTGATCGAGATCTATTGATATAGATCAAGCTATCTCACCAACAATAATCTTTGTCCAAAGCAGCTGTAAAGCATCAATTGTTTACCTCTATACAAGTAAATTGGTATTTTTTGAGCTTTTCTATTAGTTTCTTATCATAATTAGCAGTGTTGTGTAAGTTAGAGAAATTCAGTGGCTGACAGCAGGTATTAGTGGTGTTTCTTTACAGTTCTAGTTACGACTACAGCAGGACCTACGCTGAGCTTCTTCCCGTTCTCGTTCTCCATGCCACTAACATTTTGTCTCTCTCCTGTGGTCTAGAGATTGGATTTATGTCTGTCTCTTTGTGCTCTCTGTCTCTGTTCAACTCTTTTCTCTCCTTCTGTCCTCTAACCTCCAATCAGAGCGTCTACACTTCTGCGCCTGGTTCTGTAGCTTTACTCCTGCTGAAGAGATTTCTTTTCTTTTCCACAGTCTCCTCTACTTGCTCCTGTGGAATTGTTGGGTTTTTCTCCATAAAAGTGCCTTGACATAACTGCTGCATGTGGCTCGAATAACATTGAAATGAATTGAACTGGTCATTAGTTCATAAACTGGTTTGTTTTAACAAGCGCCAACAGTCAGATGAAAGAGCATCTTAACTCACAGCCGATAAGAGTGAATCACTCCTCCATCCACAGAGCACTGACAGCTCAGCTCTTGTTTCACAGCAACAACATACAATTACTGCAAGTTGCTTATTATTACAAACAGCAAAGTTTGGGGGAGAAATTAAGGAAATGCAAAAAAAAATCTCCAAGAATTAACTCATCAGGTCATTTTGACATACTTTGGAAAATATGAATGAGCATTGACCTTTTTTTTTTCCCAATTCCACAACTTTTTTAATCTGCCCACCTGGTGAGGTACTGCACTTCTCCCTCCCTCACAAGCAGACCTGTGGTTGAGTAGAAAACAGAAAATGGGTAAATGAATAAAGCATGAGAGAAAAAAGCCCAATGTAAACAAGAAAAAAATATTCATCAAATGGGAAAATTCACAGGAATGTCTCATGTCGGTGCATAATTCATAGGAACAGACGTCACACGTCTTTCTGCAGGGCCTTTGTTGTTTCTGCCTTTTAGCTTAAAAGCACCCAAACACATCAGAGTTTGAAGAATGGCTTCAGACATCAGAACACGAGGACCACCTGAGAATCACAAACAGCTGGCAGCAAACCTGAAGTCCACAATCTGTGCTGAGAGGAGGTTCATCAGTGACGCACGGGCTTGATTAAGCTTTCATGAGGCCTGATCGACTGCATGTGCATTCAATCAAATGAAGCAGAAGTCTATGCAAACGTCCCGTGAGCTCTCTTTACAGAGCTGATGCTTATGAACGGAGGCAATGAAAAACCAGAGGATAACGCTGTTGAAGTCTCTAGACTCACCTGGTCTAACAATGCGCAATTTAACACTTGCAATTAATGAGGTTTAAAGGATTTTTGTAGCTTAATGATAAATGAACTACAGGAGTTCAAGGGAATGGTCAGATTGTGCTTTTCAAACAGTTTGAAACTGAGCACAATCCGTCTGGTCCTTCAAGGTGACACAGCACGGAGCGCCGTCCACTTTACGTGGTGCAATACTTAAAAACCCGTGACGATACATCAGTAATGATCTCACCTGGTTGCGAACAAATCAAATCACCTGTGATCACCTGTACTTCTGAAGTGGAAACGGTCTGAGCGAGCGGCTCATGGCTCCGTTTAGCTGTTCCTGGTACCTTCCCACTCACTGGAGGACACAGCAAGACCTTGATGCCGGTCACCACCATCTGAGACAATACACACCTTCTCATTCTATTAAATGCACCAGTAGCAGATTCACACTCAGCTTCCTGCATACTTAAATCTCAGCTTACACAGACTTATACAAAAAAGAAAATCTGTGTGCCGTAACAGATGAACAATAACCACATTTTCTTTATCTTCATTTGATTGCATTTATCTTCCATATTTTACAGTGGAGAGTAACGCTAATCTTGTGGCGTTGTGTGAAATTCAATGCCAATAAAAGCATTTTGACTGAATTTCCCCGCAGTATGATCATCGATCCAACACCAAGACATTTTTACTGAAGACCACAAACGTCAACGTGATGCTGATGAGCCAAGAAGACGCTTCAGTGTCTTAGTCAGCACCAAAGTAGAGGATGCACTCACCATCTACTGCCTAATGAAAGAGCATGCCGCACCGTCTTTTTTACAACTACGGGACAAAGAGCCTCCACACACCTCTCACTCTTACACACACACACACACACACACACACACACACACACACACACACCGAATTCAGCCCCCCAAACTCCTCCTGCCCATTCCAGTGTCCTGCAAGACGATTAACCTTTGCTCAATTGCTGCAGGAGTTCTATCATGAATACGTTTATATTCTTTTCTTTTTTGGCTGTTGCAGATATTAAAAAAGATCCATTAAGAGAAGCTGCTAAAGGCAGGTCGGGATTAAAGTGAACAGAATTTGATGACTTTAATGAAATGTTGGAGCTATTCAATTATAAAGTCACACCGAGTCCTTAAACCTCGGGTAAAACGATGGTAATAGGTCTCTTTGCATGGTAATGCCTTTGTCACGTTTATGAATATCAAAATATGTGATATCTTGAAGATTAATGCTTTACATTGAGGACTTTATTAAATTAACATCTTTCAAGTCTTGAGGTGTTGATCTCTTTGTCAGTCTTTCCTTGGTTCACTTCTGTGTGGAACATCTGAGAACATTCATCCAAACTCTACTTGTTCAGGACATGAAGCTGCGTTTCAGCGTGCATGCTGTACAGGTTTTCCATCCACTGCAGGGAGAAAATCACACTCTCATACCGTCTCCAGTGTGTTCACACTTACGTCTGGTCAGGCTGAAATGGGTCGGCTGGGTTCTTGTGTTTCATCAGTGGAAGTGTGATCGCCGCTACTTGCACCATGGTGTGCAATTGGACTGAAATCAATTTTTTACACCTTTAGTTCGCTGTCAATTCATTCTTCGCTGGTGAAAATGCCACAATCATTTGATATTTATGTGAGACAGCAGCAGTCTTGTGGAAATTATGTTGCAGAATACTGTTTATGTTGAATCAGTGGCTCAGTGGTTTGGACCAGAAAAATGGGCTGCAGGAGTGAACACTGCTTCAGTGTGTGTGTGTGTGTGTGTGTGTGTGTGTGTGTGTGTGTGTGTGTGTGTGTGTGTGTGTGTGTGTGTGTGTGTGTGTGTGTTGGGGGGGGGGGGGGGCACAGACACATGGACAACATGCAAACTATAAGCTAAAAGGCCCTGGCCCAGATATGAATCTGCTTGTACTTTCTGTGAGACCAGCATCAGTGACTGAAGTGAAATCTCCAACAAAATCTTTCTGCATTTCTGAATCCCATCCTTCCCAAAATGCTGTGATCCTAACAAAGAGGAAAGGAGAATTAGTGAATGACTGTGCTGGTTGAGGAGCTCATGTGGAGTTATGCACTCAACATTGCACAAAGCCACACACAGCTGGAAGTCTTTCCCAGCAATGAACTCTGACAATCAGGTTTAGCAGAAACATGAGGTTTTTATGAACAGAAAGGCCTGGATATCTGGAGAGAGCGGCGCGCAGCCGACTGTCAGCACACTTCAACACAGGCATGGCTGTGGGATGCTGAAAGTGAGATATAAATCAAAGTGAAATCAGTGGCTACACTTGCAGTCCTGTACTTTCTGTGGTTTTATCTGCAGGTCTGAAGGTGTCACTCCATTTTTCAAGCATTTTTTTTTATAAACGTGACAGTTTGAGCCACACGGCTCAATGTCAAAACGGAGCGGCGCAGAAGGATATTTTCGCCGTTGGCCTTTTGCCCTCATAAAGAATTTATATGCCCACTGGAATCAATGATAGATACTTCATCTTGTCTCTCAGTGAGTGACCTTTTGATAACTCGGGGTGAGAGCACGGAATGCGACTCGTCTCTTAGCAAAATAGAAAATAAAAAGATTTTTGATAAACCTTTTTCTCTCTCTAGCTCTCTTTGTTTATTTTACAATATGAGACAGTCAGTCCTCCTGTCAGTGTCTCTTTATCTCGATCTAGAGATTCTAGATCATCCCGGCCAGCCAAGGAGGGAGAAAGAGCCCCACAGATCCCAGGATGCACACCAGCACAAACATCCAGAGGAAGATCCTGTCGATGACCATGGCCACGTACTTCCAGTCCTCCTTCACCTGGCAGAGGAGAGAAACAGCAGTCTTCACACCACACCTCTTCTCTTTTTACCAGCTGTCACTTTTTTCACCCTTGATTGATTTCTCTCGAATGGCTGCTTTTTTTCATTACGGGGCTGCTCTCTCCGAAATGTCAGTCAATCCTTGCTTATGTCTCTTATGAAAAATTCAAGGTCAAATTACCGGGGACCGATTGTTTTAAAGGCAAGCTGTTTCTGGATGGAGCTAAAGTGCACTGTAGCATCACCACAGACTGGCTTCAAGAGGTTTTTCTTTTTCTCCTGACACACTGAATATTTGTTTTTTGGAGGGAATTTTTAGTGGATCTTTGGTTATGATTTCTAATTTTCAGGGATCTAAAGGTGCTTTTGGATGTCACTGCATAAAGATTCCACAATCATTATAAATCTAGGGACTCGTCCATTCAAGACACTGACATCCTCAGACAATTTTGAGTCACCACTTAACCTTAAATAGATATTTTTGAATTGTGGAGGGAAACTCATGCTCACACAGGGAGAACATGCAAGTTCCACTGACATGCAGGACTTGAACCAGGGGTACTCCGACTGTGAGGGCAAAGCACTAACCACTATAATCAAGCCCAAATATAACATATCTGTTTTTCACTGTTATAGCATTAACTTAATTAACTAGCTGAATCGTTTTCTGTTGAATCTCTTTCTAACTGCATTGAAGAACTTATGTACAAAGGCGCAGTTTCACTACAAGAACTGCACACTAACTACACTGTTTTCAGCATGTCTGCTGTTCCCATGTAAATGGACGTAATTTGAAAATGTTACTATGTGAAGGCATTTTTCTGAGGCGACAACAGAAAAACAAAGCATTTTCACTTGGAATGTCATGTAGATGGATCCCAGTTAAAGTTGTGCTGACCCCTGATCCCCCATAGTCTTTTAGGTATTTGGTTCACTGTGCATCTCTTCACATTCAGGTCCATGTGAGTCAGAATAATTCTTATAACTTCTTTTATTTCTAGAAAAAAAAAAAAACATATCAGTTTGGCCCTGAATAACATCAACAACATTTTTATTTTTATTTAATAAAAGACAAGTTGACTACAGTGGCAGATACACTCGCCTTTCTCTGTTTTTGTGACCATGAAACTGTTTGTTCTTTGTTTATCTGACAAACTCATCTCAGCTTTTTTTCTCTCCATCAATCTAGCTTTTAGCACTGGGATGAGACTAAACTCTGACACCTGAAATCCGGTCTGATGTGTGTTTTGTTTATCTGATGCTGTCTGCCTGTTCAGCTCATCGTTTCAATATCCTTTAATCCCTCACCTATATTCAGATACTTCATTCTTATTTGTTCTATTTAAATGGTCAGTGTTACGCTGCTTTGTGTATTTCATCTGCATTTAAATGACATTGGTCTCTTACATTTTCAATATTTTGCCTTGTCTGTACTGTTAATACATTTTTCCATTGTTCTAATGTTGACTCCGGAATTATTTGTGATAAAATACTCACTGAGAAGTCAGCGTCCTCTGCCCTGAGATGATCAGCGATGTACTGAACTCCTTCTATGGCTCTCTGCATAGCGGGGGATATGGTTGGAATCAGAGTGTCCTGTTGGGTACTTGCATCTTTAGTGGACTCTACTGGGACAGTTTTCACCAGGTTTTCTGTTGGGGCCGTTTTCTTCACAAGCCCCGTCATCCCGATGACTCCGTCGTCGTGGAAACAGCAGTACTGGAAGCTGCGCGAGCGACAGCGATGTCCGGCTCTCTGATGAATTTGCTTCGTCTGGTCGCTCATTTGCTCTTCGCTGTGGGAGCGACCGTTCGGGGCCAGGACTCCCGGTTCGTCTCCCGACAGACTGCGTATCAGTCCCAGATGTAAAGTTGGGGGCAAAGACAGCTGGGAGGAGGACGAAGCTGCCGAGTTGTGTCCCCGCAAAGGATGCTTCTCTGAGAGAACCGAGTACTGGCCGGATGTGGAACGGCTGAAAATGTTGGCCTTCGGAGAGAGATGCTCCTTGTGGTCCTGGAGAGGGGAGGAGGGGGGCGAGGGCGAGCAGACGAGGATGCTGGGACTGTCAGAGCGAGTCTTTGGGTGTGTGTTCTCGACCTGGTTCATTTGTCTCAGCCCTGTCTCCAGACCTGTCCAGAAGGCCTGTGAGTTGCCTGTTGTGGATATCGTGGGTGGACGGTGCATCATCTCGATCAGCTTCTTGCAGTGCTGCTTCGCTGTGCCCGGGGGGCGCTTCATGAAGAGAACCCGAGGTACCAAGTCCAGGAAGACCCTCCGCACCCAGTGAGGCATGCCATGCGTCTGCGGCGATCTGTGATGTACGTTCAACACGAAGACGGTAATTACGATGGAGAGCGTGACGAAGACCATGGTGAACAGCAAGTATTCGCCAATCAGGGGGATCACCAGCGATGTGGAGGGAATGATCTCCGTGATCAGCAGGAGGAACACTGTCAGGGACAGCAACACCGAGATGCACAGGGTGATCTTTTCTCCGCACTGCGATGGCAAATAAAACACCAGCACAGTCAAACATGAGATCAGGAGACAGGGGATGATGAGGTTGATCGTGTAGAACAACGGAAGCCTTCGAATGATGAAGTAGTAGGTGATGTCCGCATAGATCTCTGTGCAGCACTCGTACTTTTTTGTGTTGTACTTTCCCACAGCATTGATGATGACCCACTCGCCGCTCTCCCAGTAGTCCATCTGGTCCACATCACTGGCCATGCTGATCAGATCGATCTTGGCGCGGTCGTAGGTCCACGAGCCGAACTTCATCTTGCAGCTCTGCTGGTCGAAAGGGAAAAACGTGACGTCTATGCTGCACGACGACTTATAAATGGCCGGAGGCATCCACTTTATCTGACCATCGTAGAACAGATGTGCTTTGGTGAGGTGAGTTACTGCAAAGTCGCCGTCGGCACTGAGGATAAGGAATGGAGAAAACACAGAAAAGTAGAGCCAGCTTTATTGAATACAGTTCATGCGTTTGCCTCCGTCAATAGTTTCACTGCAAGGCTTCGATTCACGGGCGTTTCTTCAAGAATACTTCAGATTGGTCAAGGTTAACTGCATTTCCTTCAACAGTATAGTTCAATTGTCCTCAGCAGATGGCGTTTGTCCAGTTTCCATGGAGATAGCTAAAGTGCTCTTAAGTGAAATTTACAGAAACTGCAAAGACGAGAAACTTGAAGTGAGATTTTACAGAAATGAAGATCTAAAATAGCTCTGATATTCATAAACTTGAAACCATAATAATATGTGAATGACTGCTGGATTTGAGGGATAAGTGAAGGTAAAAATCTACAACAATGAACTTAATGGGTACATGCCATTGATATGAGCCAAATCATGTATATTTGTACAGAACAAAGAACAAAGAATATTTGTTCATATATGCTGATGATAAATGTATTTACGTGTCAGTAGCATCAAACTTGTTTACACACACCAGGCTGCCTGAACAAATAACTGATGAGATGTAGTAGCATAATCTTCACTTTTTTGTAGAAGTAAACTGTTTTTGTGAAGATAATTAAATGGCAGACTTCCATTTCTGTCTGAAATCTGGAGCATCAGCTGCCAAATCCCCTTTTCTCTCATCTTTTACCTCTAATTGAATGGATTAGTCTCATTTGTTCAACTCAAATCTCTCAAGTCACGACTGCTCCCTGCTTTCACACACCTGAACGCCATTATTCAGCACTCAGCAGCTCAGACTGCGAAACAGGAAATATTATTTTGAAGTAAATTTGCTGTTTTCTTCAGTGTCTTTGTTGGACTACTCTGCAAGACACGTGTCACAAATGAAATTATGCTGCTCTGTCTCATTAGTTTGTGCAGTGACATGCATTTGACAGTTATTTTGCAAATTCTGTCAACCTCATGTCCAGCTTGGTTCAACAAATTAGCTGATTAGCTACGTTTAGAATGAGATTATGACCTGAGGTAATCACACCGGATGCGTTTTATCAGCAGTCCCCCCCACCCAAACACATCTTATTACATTTCATCGTCCAATTGAAGGCGCTGATGTATTACTTTCTGTGATATCGAGCTTTGTTTTGAACCGCATCCATTAAGGCCGACCTTGTTCACATTTATTTCAGCTAAATTACTTTATGACATTGGCACAGGACAAGATGTTTGGCGTACCAACAGATTCTTGGTGTTTTCCCTCCAGTCACGCCATCTGTTGCAGCCAAACCATCAACGTCTGATCATTACTAAACATATAATTACTTTTTTTCTCCGCTTTAAAAATTGGTGACATTTAAGAAGGCATGACGCATGATTGAAATAAACATGTTCTTCACATCATATGCAGTGTGCTGATGAAGACCCTCACTTGTTGTAGAGGACGATGTCGGGCCTCCAGATAATTTCGGAGGGGATACGGATGGAGGTGACATTTTCATATTCCTCCGGGTTCCAGCGGAGTTTGTAATCATTCCATTCCTGCAAAGAAACATTCGTAATATTTACCCACATGAGCTTTGAGTTGGATTCTTTCATTTGCATTTTTATTTATTCATTATCTCATACTTGCTTGACCCAGACGTTTGTTGTCATCATTTGGTTCTTCTCATCCTTTCATGAAAAACAAAAACATCTGGCATTAATTTGCTTTCAGATTATTGTCAGTCTAGGGTCCTGTTTACACGACAAAGCTTTCAACTGAAAATAAGACTTTTTGAAAATGGCTCCCAAGGTGGAGCTTTTTAAAAAGGCTTTTTCTTCGTGAAAATGGGAGAAAATAGAGCTTTTAGAAAAGCAACTTTTCTGTGCCCCATAGTTGTGGTGAATAGTTCTTCTGCACATGCGCGAATAGACGGACAACAATGGCGACTTGCCACTTGCCCTTTTCAGACACAAGAATCAGCTCTACAGTGATCCACCTTGGTAGTCCGTCCATACGAACATGTGTGTGTACTACTGTCAACTTTCTCTGCACACGTGTGGTTTCATTATAAAAATGAACAACAGCACCCACTACTGGTCCAACAGGAAAACTCATTTCCAAGTGATTGGACATCATTTTTAAAACGTTGTGTAAAAGCAAATCTTTTCTGAAACGAAGATGCAGAAGTGGTTTCCTCCTCAGACATTGTCGTGTAAATGATGCCAAGATTTGATCATCAGATACGTAGATTTTCTTGCTCTACAGTTATTTTTAATTCATTGCTTATTCAATTAGAAGAAAGACTCTAGTGAGGAATCCTCCAAGGTTAAAAAAACAACATTAGGCTGCGCTTCATGCAAAAATACAGACTGTTGCTTCACTGGCAGGCTGCTTTCTGCAACTCTTCCCTGCAACATCTAAGACCCAGCAGTCAGTGAACACTCTGAAGGAGAGGACAACTTCACCCACAGCTGACTCTCTTCAGCAGGCACTGTCAGCTAATTGTGTGTCAAAAACTTGGAGAATCCTTCCCACTGCGATGCAGACTGTACATATTCAATCACTGAGCTGCACCAGGCAGCACCGTGTGGCTCTATATGCAGTGAAGCCTTCAGAAATATGTTGGGTTTTTTTTTCAACTTGGTCAACTGCAGCACAACAGCCAATCAGCGATATGCACATTGCGTGTGTGTGTGTGTGTGTGTGTGTTTGTGTGTGTGTGTGTGTGTGTCTAAAATCAAAGTTTGTCTCGAATGCAAAGACAGAAGAACAAGAGAGGATGAAGATATTACTTTGGCATCTGTGTCTCGACTGCCACTCAGGAGACAGATCTGAATATTTACTGCCAGTGTTAGCATACTTGACGACTGAATTTAATTTAGGAAAAAAATAATGTAATCTTGTCTGTTGTGGTTTCATTTCCTCCGATAAGCGATCTGTATTTAAATTTATCTCCCTCGCTTGATGCAGCTCTGAGCTGCTGATTAATAATTACAGGTGTGATAGTGAGGGAAGAATTGATAAAGGTACCACTGATACAAATGCATGCACATGGAGCATCCAAACACCTGACAATCCCAATAATAACAAACAAAACATGTTGTTTTTATGAGGTAATGTTAGTATCTGGTTATCATTGGATTATTATTCATTACACAAGTTAAGATGCAAGGTTGGTTAAATTGTGTGTTCTTGTTATTGGAGGAAAACATGTACTTCCTTGTTCAGAGTGAGTCAGGCCGTGGTTTTTCTATAATGGGCATGTTGAAGATTGGCTGAGAGTGTAAGTGTTCTCTCATGTTTATTGATTTTCTGAGTATCAGCCCAGCAAGGAAAGCTTGGGATTACATAATATGGGTTTAGAGATAATGTTTACAGCAATCAGTTTCACCACTCCCCACAATGTTTCAATTTTCCTACATTTCCACAAACAATAGAGCGATGTTCTTTTGACTTCTTTTCATTTAATGCACAATATATTGAATCTTCAGAAGGGAAAATTTTTATGCAACTGTGGTGTAGATAATGAGTGTGCTGTAACTTCGCGAGCTGGAGTCTAATAAGTTTTAATTCTTTGTCACGTGCATTGGCTCACTTGAATCTACAACATCTGGAGGAAATAGTAACTACATAAACTCTGTTGGCACCTCTTTTTCCTGTCAGCTTTTTCTTGTGACTGGAAACTGAGGAATTATTTATTACTTTAAATAAATAAATAAATTAAAAAACAGTGCCTTTTTCTTAGTTACTTCCTGTGGAAAGTGTTTTTGACTCTACTCATATCAATTTCCTGCAGAGTTATGAATTCTGAAAAGTACTGTTGTAGAAGTGGGAAAAAAAGAATGTGAAATTGTATCTCACTTATGGCAGCATCTAGATGCACTCTGTATACATAGATAATATAAATGTTTAATGCTCTGTTTGAAAGTAAAGCAGCAAAACCTACTGAAAACCAAATATATAGGAAAACTCCAAGACTGAGCTGTAAGTGTTACAGTATCCAGGTCACTCTCTTCTTCTTCAGCTGAACACATTATTGATGTTCTGACAAACTTTACCAACACAGATACTTAAAGATCCGCTGTAAAGTCAGAAAGACAACCGATTCTGTGCAAGTTAGATATTGGTGCTTAAAGGTGCTGTAGGCAGGATTTTGCTAGTCAATGCTAATTTTTCTGTGTTTTCTTTGGATTAAATGTTAGAGTATCCATTGATAATCCTTTAGGAGTGTAGCATAATTGCTCTACAGCGAGGGCGCAGCGTTTCCATCTGTCTCTGTTCTGAGCTGAAAAGGAATCTTGACAGCTCCAGGTATCTTTGACCAATCAGAAGAGCTCCTGAGGCTCTAACCGTGATTGGTCGAGGGGCGTTCGTCGCACGTTCTTGTGGGAGGGGCTTAACTTGCAGAAGGGCATGATGTCAGAGAAAACAGTACATGATTGGCTGTGCTGAGTTTCAAATCGCCATCTTAGATGGGTCAAATCGCCATCTTGCTTAGGTAACCCTAAGCAAGATGGCGGAGATGCGGAATCCTGCCTACAGCGCCTTTAAAAGAAGAGATTAATTACACAAAACATTATTATTTTCTATGTAATTGCTGTTGGGAAAATGTGTCAATCTACTGTAAGTTATTCCTGAAAATCCAGAAACATGTAAAAAAAAAGGAAAAATGGTGTAAAAAAATGTCAAGAAGCATAATTGAATGTGAATGTGTAAAGGTCTAATAAAAATACATTTTTTGTTTGATTTTAAGAAAAAAGAAAACAAAAAATTCAATATTTGGTTTATGGTGGTATGAATGATTTCACTGTGTCACATCAATGGCGGGTTTATTGCATTAGTGACTTCAAAACATTAAAAAAGTATAAAATGATCACACTGTTGGCAATTTTAACGTTACAATAACCAAGCTGTTCTTCAGTAGTTTGGAGAAAAACAGTGGTGGAGTGGTCAGCACTCCTGAATATCACCACTTTGATTCTGGTGTCACATCTCTTCTGTAATTGTTCTACCTGTGCGTACATTTCTTCCAGGCCTCTCCCACAGTCCCAGCAACATGCATACTCGTCAATGTGTGATGACGGCCTTTTTTATTCCGCCTGTTCACTGTTCTGCCCTGCAGGTGTCCAACATGGACGACACCAAGAAGAAAAAAACTGCTCAAAACGTGAAAACAGCAGCTCTCAGATAGAGAAACTATGTTTACTGCACACTCTTAATGCTTTCCAGACATTATGAATGAATGGATTTTAAGCTGCTGTGAGGAGATCGAGCCACTTTATAATTAATGAGGAGCTCTCCCTCCAGCAAACAGGAGTTTGGTGAAACAGTGACTGAGAGACAGTAGCTCTGCAGCTCCAGAATTGCTTTCATGAATTCATTCTCAACCACAACAGTTTTATATTTAATTACCGCTACACAGGCAAATATTTTGAAATATGTTACATTTGGAGGCGGTTCATGATTTGTTTCCATAAATAAAGTTTGGTGAATAACTAGAAAACATCACATCAGAAACCTTCACGTCCTGCAAAATAGGGAGAAAATACCTGGCAGTGATTCTCCTAATCAGCACTGAGTGTAATTTCTGGCTGGTACGTCATAAATATTCATTCACACATTAAAAGTCCCTCCTGCAGGTTCACTCAGACTGTGAGGGTTTACTCACCACATCAATCAGCTGCGCGATGGAAAGCCCGAAGTGGACCAGCACCGTGTCCGAGGTGTTTCTCACGGGCCGGGAGAGCTTATTGTAATTTGCAAACAGATTCTGGAGCAGCCTCTCTTCAGCGTGGCCTCGGGGTCCGACTTGGGAATGAACTGAGGGCACAGATAAAGGATAGTGGACACATTAAAGAAAGCTCGGACCGGTTTGTAACATTAGTGTCATATAAACCAAGATTTGTGGACCTTTTCTTTAAGCGGCGCATGAAACGTTCATCAGATGTTATTGCTTATACTTTGTGCTCATTTGTGTCAGTTGCTTCAGTGCCAAACTCCTTCAGAGGCCCTTTTTATGTCCTCATAACCATTTCCAATTGCTCCCCTTTCTGCACATTTCTGCATGAGACAGAATCCAGGATTTCAGACCCAGACCATTAATTCCGAATATATTTGCTCCCCTTCGCAATGCATTCATCTATAATGGAATTTAGCCAAAGAACACAGACTGTAATCTAAAAGCAGAGTGACCTCTATTATACAGGTGGCGTGTGGTTACATGAGACCCTGTTTGAGAGATGAGACAAACGGCGGGGTGGGGGGTGAGCGCCAGAACAGACGGCGGTATGAGACGAAGGATGAATCCGAGTCTGAGGACATCCGTCTCCGAGCGGACATGCTGATGGAGCGATGTGTCCAGACGTCTCATCCTCCCTCCTCCGGCATCCCCCTCTGCACCGGGGCGACCTAATGAGTTCTGGGAACAATTAAACAAGCAGGGCTGGTCCCGAGGTCACACTCCACAATGTCCTATTGTATCATACTCCCATAGTTCAATGAGGGCTCTGTTCCTTTGTGGACCTTTCGTATGTGTGCAGGTATTTCACAGCTTCAGCAATACATCACCTGCTGTGATTTATCCAGCTGGCCTCACTGATATTTCATTATTCTTGACTCTACCTGCATATTTCAATACCTTCCTCCAGTGTGAAGCATAAAATGGTGTATACTATATACTGTCCTGCTAATTGTAAAGGGCTTCAGGGTGTTTTGCAGTCAAGCGATTGCAAAGAAAGATGGATTTCCTCTCCAGACTACTTGTTTTGTAGTTGTTTTTCAAGTGTACGGCCATCTATCTATCTATCAAAGATTAATGCCCCGTCTTCCGTGATCGTAGTCTTAGAAGTGGCTCCAGGTGTTGTTGTCACGCTTCCGGCCTTCCTCCCGGGTCCTCCTACCCTCTCAATCACAGCTGATGGGCTGTCCTTCAGCTGCCTGAAAACTGGCATCCACACTGTTTAAAGGCTCCGAATCAATATCTTATTAAAAGGATACAGTTTCTTTTCTTCTTTCTTTCCCCTCTTCCTCTGCCGGCGTCTTCCCTTCCTGTTTACGCCTAAATCTGTTCAGCATGTCCAGACATCCAACAACCTTGAAATGCCTCCATGTTTCCCAGATGAGACACAGGTAGCTTGTGTCTAATCACATCAGATCAGAGTGGTATCCATTCAGTGGAGCTGATATTTAATAATAAAAAAAAAAAAACAAAAAGAGGGAAAGAAAGGAGGAATGCTCCGGTGGATGTTAACACACGCTTGCAACTAATGGGTTTAGATGGAAGCGCTCGCAGGGTGTCTTGACTTTAACAACATGTGAGTCACATCAATAATACCTGCTGGGAGGAAACAGGTGGAGGAGTGTGGGATGCACGCAAGAGGGGAAACTTTAGGTCATTATTGGGGTGGAGGGGTGAGGGGGACATTAAATGAACATTTCTCAAAAGAAATTAGTGTGTTGTTTCAGCAAATCCGTATGGGAACAGGAGACCTGATCCCTGTTCTATCGGTTTAAAAGCAGTGTTATTGGAACAAGTGATCCATCCATCTGAAGCCCAAACGCAGAACAACACACGATGTTCACACTGAAGTTGTATCAAATGCATGTTTTTCGACCGATCGTGGAAACAGGAGTGCCTGGAGAAAACCTTATCATGCTCAAGGAGAACATGCAAACAAACCCAGCCAAGCTCCTGAGGTCAGGAATCTAACCACTGAGAATCATGTGATGAGGTGAGAGTGCTTACCACTCCACCACCGTGCCGTTAATAATTTTCTTAAAGGATATCGTGGATAATCCGTTTTCAAAAGAAAGGAGAAACAGGTGAATTTCCTCTTGATTCTGACATTTACATGCACTTTAAAGTATCTCACAGTCCTGATACAGACCATAATGAGCCTATTCAGCATTCACCTATTTTCCAGACATTTGTCTTCCACATTATTCAGTAAATATGTATGCAAATACTTGTAATCACATAAAATGGCTTGGATGATCTACAGTAGTTCATTTTGGGTGTTGAATATGAATCTTATGAACAGTTTGTGTCGTCTCCGGCTGTTACCAGGTATGAAAAGCACAAGCCGAGAAGCTCCATCCCACTGAGTTATTCAGATGTGTCAGAGCGACCGGACCCAAATCTGTCCTCTTTTGATCAATGCACTCTCACAGGCCAATACTGCACCAGCAGCAAATATCACTTTCCATTCAACAGAGTGCCGCTGAACCAGGCGCAGGAAGGATGTTACCAGGTTACCAAGCCCGGGTAGCAACAGAGGCGCTTTGTATCACGGCTCAATTAAAAGATAAAAAACACACCAGGCAAGTTCTGCGTCCACAAGGTTGAGTGTTTTTGTCAGTGATGGTAATAATCAGCCCAGCAAATTAGCCTCCGGGCTTTTTCAAAAGAATAATAAGACTGGAATAAGACTGGGGCTTGAGAGGACTGATACGATTGGGTGAAGAGAAGAAAGCTAAATTTTCATATTTTACTATCTTTTGGTTTATTTTAGAGGCAATAATGACACACTTAGACAGCATTTGTAACCATTTTCTGTACTGTGCAAGTAAAACAGAGCAGTAGTTTGGAGAACAGAAATGGGAATAATAATCCAAGAAAAGTTGTTTGTACAACACACACAAACAAAATCACAGCATCCTGCTGTCTGACCTCTGATTCCTGTGTCCTTGAGTGAATTTGTGCCGTCATGAAAGAGCATATTCTTTCAGGAAGCTAAAAGATTTACCTTGTGGAGGAAGAGTGAAGAGAAGTAAAGTGAAATATCTGTACATATCCATGATGCCTTCCTGTAGCACCCAGCTCAGAGTGAACTCCCCCTCAACTTCAGCCGGATCTCAGCCCAGGTGGAGGGTCATCCCGAGGGGAGCCCCGATGTGAAACTGGGTCCTGTCAGGGCGTCTCTTCAGAGTGTCAGATCAGGGGGGGCAGCCAGATGGAGAGGTCACGTGAGGGAGTGTGTGTCGGCCGAGGGTCCGGCGCCCCTCCTGGTTCCATCGGTCAGACGCTCCCGGCTGCTGCTCCCTGCTCCTGCAGACATGTCGTGTAGTTTTATTCATCCGACACTTGGAGGTCCCTCCTCGCTCCCCTGGAATCCTTCATCCGAGTGAGGCTCATCCCTCTCTTCTCCACCCTCCCTGTCTACATCACTCCCTCCCTCGCAGCTCCTCTCCTCTCTCCGCCTCCTCACTTCATCTCTCTCTCTCTCTCTCTCTCTCTCACACACACACACACACACACGCCTCATTCCTCTCTTTGCATTCTGTCCTTCCCTCCCACTTATTTTCTTCTCTCCCCGTTCCAGTTTCCTGTATCTTTTCACTTTTTTTCCCATTAAAACCTGCTAACTTTTTTTTGTCATCCTGTCTGTGTGTGTGTGTGTGTGGGGGGGGGGGGGACACAGACATTTGTTTTTATTTTTCCCAAAACCGACAGTACATACCAGGAATGTGAGGTGCTTTTCAAACGCGTGAGTGTTTGTGAGCTGTGTGCAGGAACCTGTCAGAATCCACAGTGTTAAAAAGGCCAGTGAGTCACAGGAACACCCCCCCCCCCCCCCCCCCCCCCCCCCCCCCGTCCTCCCCCTCCTATTTTAACAGGCCTGAATCTCACCTGCAGTCATTTCAGCCCCTTAGGATGTCTTCCACATGGGAGTAAGGTTTCTTTTTCATTTCAGCGCTGCTCTCAGCTTCCTTTACAGCACTTCGACGTCAGCAGAGCTCAGTGCCAAGGCTGGTCATCTATTGAGACGCTCCCATTTGCTTGAGCTGCCTTTTCTGTTGTTGTACATCTTTTTTGGTGCTACTGTTACCCAGCTATGACAGCGTGTCATGTTTTGATGATAAAGAAATGTGTAAGAATGAGTTAGAGACATTTAAAAAAATAAACTTGACTCAAGAGTCGTGCCTACTTGAGGATGACTTCAGCAGAAGCTGACTTTTGACTTCTCTGACAGCTCTTTTCTACTGCGTTGCATGATCCGAGAGCAACAAAAGAGGTCCGGGCGGAGATATATTTTGCAGTTGTGGATGTCTTTGTCAGATATGCTTCTTTTCAATACACCATAAGCCCACAGAGAGAAAGCCTCCGCAGTGCACACATTGATTTTTTCTAATCAAAGACATGGCTCTCTTGATCCCATGATGACTAACAGTGACTTGACAGATGAAGAGAATCCTCTCGCCGGTGTGTCGACACACGCACAGATGTACGTTCGCTGCCATCAGAGATTTGATAGCAGATTATTTAGTTGGATTGCTGACAGAAGTCCAGCAGGAATTTGTAAGTGGGACGACGGAGCAGCGGGGGGCCACTGGAAGAGGAAATTTTGCTCTCAGTAAGTGGCCAGGGTGCACAAATAGGCCAATTAGAGCGTGGTGGCTGACACATACATTAGTTTATCTCACACCCACATATAGACACATACAAGCTCTCTCTGTGGCCATCTCTGCAGATGAGAAGAACCATCTGTGCCTCACAGCTTTTCAAATGGAATAGCAGAATAAGGTATGGCAGTACTCCCCTCTTTCCTGCGACTCGCTTAATAATTCAGCTTGTCCTGGTCTCAGGAAGCCGCCGCTGATCCCCAAACAGACACTTTGACCTCTGAATCAGATGGTCACAACTCAATCGCACGTTCTGATTTACACTGGGGTGTTTTGAAGCTGTTAAGGTGAGCAGCTGCCACAAAACTGCAAAAGTCACACGGAAAAAAAAAAAATCAGACCTGCACAGCGGGAGTGGTGGCATTTGAGCGGGTGAAGCTCTGTGCATGTGTGTGTGTGTGTGAGCTCTGCTCATCAGCAGGTGGAGCTTTCAGGACATCAGTGTCGTGTATCATGGGTGTTGAGGAGGAAACTGACAGGCTGAAGTAAAGGACAGAAGGACATGCCTGCGATTCGATGTATTATGCATGGATGTTTATTGAAGGAAGGCTGCAGATGTTCTACGACATACGTGACCTTTGAGGTAGCGCCAGTCCTGTGTGCTCATGCTCCATTTATCCAGCTAAGAACTGCAAGAATTAACCTTGGCAACCTATGGTAGCTATCCATTTATACGCATCCATCTATCTTCAACATTGCTGCATCTTATTTGCATTGTTAGGATGAATCTCAGCCCATGACCCCGCTATGGTGGATCGGAGACCAGCTGGTCTCCAGGACTAGGAGAGTCATACTGGACAAGAAGTAAAGAGAAGGAAAAAATCGCGTTCTGAAGAAAAAAAAAATAGAAGGAATTTATAGTAGTGTTCTCTGTCCTTTTATTGCTTCTATGCAGGGAACAATACACTGGAAACATTAATGACGGCGAGTGCACAGACAGACGACCGAGTTGGTTTGTTATTACAGGTCACTCTTAAAGGTGCATTAAGGAGTTTTTCAACTTTAAAAATACTTATTTTCCACCATAAATTTGTTACAAATATTCAATGGTGTGTACAATGTGCCCTGACATATTCATTGTAAGTACCGCTAACAGTGTTAAATTGTCACATGAAACTTGCAGTGCCGGTCCGGCACCAGAATTTTTTTGCTGAGAATTTGAGATGATGTGATGTAATGCGTGCTCCCACTGATCTGACATTTGTTTCATCCGCCATTACTCCGCCAGATGCCTAGCAGCAACAACTGAGCAGTATTGAGGATGGATCTTCCAGAAAGTAAGAAAAGACCGGCTTCTGGCACTGCCACAGCTCCAGCACAGACCCCACCAGGCAAAAGAAACTTAAATTTTACTCGAGCACTACTAAACGAGCGAGGAAGGAGATCCCCTCTTCCGTGCATGTACGGCACCCAAGCCACAGACACAAGCGTTTCACTAAGCTGCAGTTACGCCCAAGGCCTGCAGGGGCCGCTGTTTCATATAAAACGTGAAAACTCCTTAATGCACCTTTAAGCAAAAAACTACGAAGTCTGGGAATCACATTTACATTTGTGGTCGAAATGTGACAAGATAGGAAGAAGTTCAACAGTTAGTACTTTTGAAGCCACTGCATAATTCTGTCTGTGTTGGTCACTGTTGCACCAAAGAAGCTGCTGGGCTGAAAATTAGATCAGCTAAATGCAAAACAAAGCAAAAACAAAGGAAAGGTCTATGCTGACTGTCCATGGAGATCATCAACAACTGATGGCACCAGAGACTTCAGACATAAGTCAAAAGCAACAACAAAATAGCAAATTTGCCACATGTAGAAAAAATCCTTTCTTGGGTACAACCCCCAATCTCAGCTCTGCTGCTCATCCCCCAAATGCAGGTTCTTCAAAATGCAAACAGACTTTTCAACAGTTCAACATTTGTCATTCATCGCCTTGCTTCTTGTGCTTTGTTTAGCTCTATCAGAGGTTTTCTGTGCACGTTCGTAATACTGCAGTATTTTTGGTGGTCTGCTGGGAAATACCTCTCAATAAAACATTCAGTGCTTTGTTTATATGTACTAGATAATGAGCACATGAATAACACTGTGCTCATGTGTGACTTTGGAAGAGGAAAGCGTCCCAGTAGGAAAAAAATGCATCTCAACTCAGTCAGACTGGAAGCTCCTCGCTGAGAACGCGGGAGATTCCCAGAAGAGGGCCTGACGTCACTCAACATGGCAGCCGTTTCACAGAAAGTGGAGCGATTAGCATTTTATTTGCATTCTATAAGTTCAGAGATTCCCAAAGATCGAGAACCGCAGAAAACAAAGTAACAGCTGTACAGCAAATACGCATGAATTGAATGTGAAAAGAAAAGGTATCTACTGAGTTTCATTTCACCCTGTCAGCTGATTTATAGAATGATGAGTTAGTTTGTCTTTTCTCGTCAGTGTTGAAGGCGTTCATGTTGTTTCTTTTTGCAATATCAGTCCTTAAATTGTTTATAAAGGACATTTCCAGCTATTAAAGCTCGGGTTGGCGATTTGAATGAGATACATTTTTTTAAATACTGGTTAAAATGATCTTTATGACCCGATGGGAAGCAATTCATAGCATGTTTTTAAAGTAGTTTGGAAAATATCCGCTCCCTACAGCAGGAGTAAAACGGGACAAACAGCAACCAATAGCCTTGAGGGGACACCTTTTTTTAAACCAATCAAATCCCTTCGCCGTTGGACCTGCCCCCTGTGCGTACATGTACGCGTGCACTGACCCTGGTTCAGTGCGCGCGCAGAAGGACGGAGCGTCGTTGCAGAACGGCGGAGACGAATGTTTGGGGGTTCACTCACCGCTCAGTGCGCCATACCTTGGCGTTGTGCAAATAAAGAAAAACGAAGAAACGAAGCGCTGAGGACAGGTTACGCCAGGAACGCACTGGACGCGGAAGTGCCGCGCGCACCGCACGCGCCGCGAACGTCTCTGCGTCTCTGCTGCTAACGGGAGCTCCTCCAATGGGGTGGGAGCTGGGCGGAGCTAGCAGAGGCGGAGCCTTGGGGAGATGCTACATGCTAACGCTAGTTTTCCAAGATCGCCAACCCTAGCTTTAAGGATCCCAATTCCCAGCTGGGTGAACCTGTTTGAAAGTAGCCTGTTCAAATACACCAAATACTACCTGTAATCAAAGAGAATGTTGGGTCCAAGTGTAAATACAGCTTTACATTGTTGTTCTATTCAATGTTGAAAACAGCACCTGATGTCCTTTGTTGTGAAGTGAACCTTTGCAAAGCAGCTAATTACTGGAGGACAGCGGCAGTGAACAGACCACCAGTACAGAAACTGCCCTTTAACAGTGGAAGCCAGCCTGGCTTGAGAACATCTTTTATTTATTTGTCTAAACACTTCATGATTAGCATCATATTATAGTTGCTGAAATCAGCTTCACCTGACATGGAATGTGGTGGAAGCATGTCTTCCTTAATTATCAGATCAACATACAGGTTTCTCCACTGCCTGGATTAATGAGTAAAGACGCGTGGAACTGGCGACTTTCTCATTAGCCCGAGGTCCACAGTGTGTCAGGAAACATGACACTGAAGCACCAATCACCACACTGATTACTGCAGGAGACCAACAACTTCCACCAACAGGTATTATTACAGTCTGCTGGCTTTGAGGAAAAACAGAGTCCTGCAGGATCGAGTCATACTAAGCAGAAAAGGTGGAGGTTAGCCAGGTTAGCTTCACCCACCTCCGTTCTCGGCAGTTAAATATAGAAAATTAGGATTCGGTATTTGATTTCTCTGACAGCCTTTTTTGTACATGCTTACCAATGAAAAAAGTCCTCGACTGTTGACAATCCTGAAGTAAAGTGACGCAAAGCAGTAAAAAGCAACATATATGCAAACGTATTCATCAACCGCGACTGTCAGAACTCTTCATCTCACGGTTTAATTTCAAAGCTTTTCACCTGTCTTCATTGCATTCTGACTTAAAACAGTCCATTTCAAAGCAGCCGGTGTTTTAGAAAATATTCAGTACAGTGTAGAACCTCATTTAGTGAGGATTGTTCTCAAATTTACACAGGGGTGTCAAATATACATGGTCTGTGGACTGAAATCTGCCTGCAAGAGTCTTCAAACTGGGTCCACCAAACCACCGAGCGAATTGGAAAAAAAAAAAAAAAAAAAAATCAAAGATAGTGTTGATTTCTTAGGAGCAGTGGACTCAGCACAACAGTTAAAAGTCACCTCACTGGCAGCAAACGAGCATGAATCTCAAGCCCATGCTGTCAGGTTCAGTTTGTGAAAACATGTATAATGCAATACGGTTTTGTTTTTCTACATTTCACTGTATTTTGCACTAGAAATTGGTTTTATGTAGAGTTTGTAGTCTTTCTTTGGTACAAAACATAAACAAAAAAAAAAAAAAAAAAAAAGAAATCCAAAATATATGTCCTACATAACAACAAAAAAACCTTGGCAGATTAAATTCAAAGGTTATGATAGCATTATTTTACAGGTCTGGCCCACTCAAGAGGAAATGGGGCTGCATGTGCCGCCCAACTGAAGTTTGTTTGACCGCGGAGTGAAACACACCGGGAAAAAGAGTTTCTCCAATGGGATTGTTTTTTTACTTTTCTATTCATGACAACTCATTTTCTTCAAAAAGAGAGGTCCCTCCAAGTCAAAAGCTGGGAGCCTTTGTATAAAACAAGGCTGTAGACAGCACAAGATAAATTCATTTTCATCTATAATTCTACGAGCTAAGATAGAAAGATACATGACTTAAAATTTTCAACGCTGTCCCATGCTGTGTGTTAGGAGAAGTCCTCACAGGTAGCTAACATTTGTCTCATCCATTATCCATCTATCCATGAGCAAACTGCAAAAAACCTGCAAAAGAAATACTTCATTTCAAGAAATACCGTTCTGTTTCTGTGTTATTACATTACTGACTTCACGTAATACATTTTGAAAGGACATCAGTCATGTAATAACTTACTGCATTATTGGCACAATAGGGATAAATTACAACCATGAATCAAATAACTTTTTGGCCACTTATTACATTATGGACTTCATTACATCGAAAAAGGCCCAACTTATTACATTATTGTTGGGTATAATTGAAATATATTAGCATTTATGCTTTGAAAACTATAAAACTTATCATGCTGAACACCACTCCACTGCTATAAATCTTTGATCAGCCTTTGATTGTTCAGATCTTGCTTTGTCCAACAATCTAAAGACCATTAAAGGATGTGAACTTCAAAGATGCATCGCTCCTATCATGAATCTATAATGGTTTATTCCAATGTCGGGAAAATCCTTGATTGTTCATGCATTATTAATTTCAAGTATGCCTTCAAGTAAGCGTCCACACTCCACACGGCTAATACAGTTTTAGGGCCCAGGTAGCACACTGACTATCAATAAAGGTCTCATACAGCCCCAGATCAAAGATAAAATAAAACAAAACTTTCTCAACAACCCCATCGATACCACACTGAGAACATATGTGATGCTTGAATATGGAATTAAAAATCTTTATCATGGAAATTATTTAACTGAAAATAACTACTGTGTCTTTCTGTGTTTCTTTTACGTAGCGATGGGGATCTTCTGACCTTTGAACAAATCAGAACAGACTAACGTTCCAGATCAGTGTTCCAACCAATATGTACAGTTCAGAGAGATCAGAAAGAAAACTGTTATTCACAAATTTATGAACATCAATATTTCTCTCCTCTCTGCGAAAATGCAATCACTGAAACTACAGAAACTCACAAACCTCGAAACAGACTTTAACTGGAACGATTTGAATAACACCTTTTCCATGACCTGCAATTCCAAAACACAGCTCATCCAGAATAACTGTTTTTGGTTCTTCTTCTAGGTCTTTATTGTCACTAAAAAAAAAAAAAAAGATCACCTATGCTGATTACTGACTCCCCGAGATGAGATGTAAATGTAAAACAGACGTCGGTGAAGGAAAAAAAAAAGAGCATATCCATTCCTACATATGCTTTCATATAACAAATACTTTCTAAAATCGACATCTTCATTTAACCCTCACGAGTTGGAAAATATGAAATGGACCCAAATCAAACGTGTTTCACTATTTCCTCCTTTCTACACAGCATAATGCACTTTTTCCAATAAAAAAACCTCATCTAGAGGCAATCGATATCGTGTCTTTCCACTGGAGCTCTGCAGTGTTCGCAGGTGGCGTCTTTACGTTTGCACTCAAAGAAGTGTAAATTTATTTAATTTTCTTGAGGCGTTAATGAGATGTGATGAGAGAGCGTGCGACTGAAGCCACGGTGTCGCTGCATGTTTCCACACAGACACGCTAAACAGTTTTAATGAGGACTCAGAGAGTCAGACCTGAAGAGCCTCAACACAGGAGCGGCGAAGCGGAACGTCTCAGCTCGCCTCCAGAAATTAGAAAACCCCTGCTGTGCTAACTATGTTTCACTTTGTGATCACTCAGGAAAACCAACATCAACATATGAGGAGGCGGACATTCGGCGTGCGGTTAACACTTGATGGTTTTTTTCCTGAGTTCCAGATGATCAGGTTGGGACGCCGTACGCCTCTGGTCTGGCCTTGATGGGTTCTGCTAATGAGCGCTCATGATAAGGATCTTTAAGCTTCAGAATTCAAGCTACAGCTGTAATTTGTTCATTCATTTGCTGCCAGACAACAAATAAATTGTACCAACGTCCTCCTGGAAGAGGACCAACATGACTCATTTTGTTTTGGCCCACGCTCCAGTGTGACGGACAGCTTTTATATCACACAAAAAAGCCCAACAAACCAGGGGAAATGACCTAAACTGAGCAAGTTGGGTATGAAAACATCTATCCTCCCCACTAACCGCTGGGCCCTGCTCTCATCTGTGAGGTAAAAAAAAAAGAAAAGGGTCCTTCACCTCAAAGAAAATCCACAAACTATTTCATGCTTGAGTGAACACATCTAACAGAACACAATGGTTTTTCTGACCACCGAGACATCTTTAGGGCAAAATCCTCCATACATGGCAGAAGAGATAGTTTGGTATCTGGAAAGTAGCAGCAGCGAGTTTAGAAAACCTTTACTGTCGTGAGGTTGATGTTTTAAAACTGTTGAAATTTAGGTTTGAGTCAATAAAATTCATTAAGTTGTTTTTTGATATGTATTGAAATCAGAAGGAAGCTATTATTCGGAAGTTCGGAAACTTGGGTGAACAGACATTCAGACATTCCTTCCTTCAGGCAGCGTTGTCGTGTAAACTAACAAAAATCGTCAATGAGAGGTGTGCGCTCTAAAAACATGTAAATTGGACTTTATTTATCTCACCAAGTGAATTCAGTCACTACTTTTATGTTCCATTATCTTGTTGTCTCTGTTGTTGGAGTCATATTCACTCTGACCACTAGAGGGTGTTAAACATGAATGTTCAAAGTTCTCCAGTAATGTTCTTCTTTTTGTTGTTGATTTTTTCGCTACAATAAAGTAATGATAATGAAGAATATTCTACACTGGCTCTGTCCCCATGTGGAGGCCTCAGTAGGAGGACGTTGATTCACATCCTGTACGTTTCGAGACGAGTGGGAGCTACGCGTTCATTTTTTAATGCTAATCAGAGCGCTGTCATTAGTCATTAGGGGATTGACTCATATGTGAGAATAGTAGCATTATCGATGGGCCCCGTGGAGCGTCGGCAGCATTGATCAGATCAGAGTGCGTTCCCACTGAAGTTGGCCTCTGTGAGGAACGCTCCCTGGAAACAGCCCCGGGATCTGAGATCAGCAGGTCAGCTTCTGCTCACCAGCGCATGTTTCGCCTCAGTGATTCACACAGTCTTCCTCTGTTACTCTCGCACTGACATAAACCCACACACATATGGGGAATCATCCCCTGAATGCATAAACACCCGGCCCACCGGGGTTGCGAAGATCACCTGTCAATCACCCGGCTCCTGTTCTTTACAGGAGCGTCGGACCTTTCCTGCATTGTCTGTGTGGAAATGGATTTCCCTGTGAAGTCCTCTACAGTGCCTTGCAGTGAATAATATAATATTGTTACCTTTGCTGTCACGCTCTATTCCTATAGCTGGGTTTTAGAAGAGAGCCGGTTCAGAAGGAGCTGGCGCCCTGAAGCAGGGGATGTTCAAGGCATCCTGAAAGCTGTCGGCTGAGAAGGAGTGCCAACTCCAAACCCACCTGAAACCGCCCAGGGGTGAGCAGACGTGTCCAGTAAACAGGGGCACCTGCTGTATCCGTGTGTCGAACGCCATCTGCTCCAAACTAAATCTCCCAGCCTGCGGAGATTTCTTTCAGGAGATTTACAGAAACGTAGCTTCTTCCTCTTCTTTTTCTCTATTCAAAAAGGCAGGAATGGCTTCTTTTTACTGTAAAGTGATGAAAGTTCAGCTCTGTGCTTTCACTCCGGCTGATACCAGTGCAGTTTGAGATCAATACTATTTTGATTACAGTAAAAATCAATACCACAGACCCTATTAAACCTAATGATGCTGAATCCAGGAACAACAGTAGACATCTTTATGCATTGACTGCTAATAGACCGATCTCCCACCTGACACTGTAGGATCATTAGAACTGTATTATGATGGTTTTCATGGCTGCCAGGAGTTAGTAAAAATAATGACAGCCATGCTCACAGCTGACTATTTCAAAGGCATTGCAAAGGCACCATATATTATTACTGATGGAGAGCATTCTCTTCTTTTTACTCTGTCTTGATATTTAAGAATAAGCAGGATTTATAGGGAGAAAAGTTTAAAGCGTCTTTTTACCATGTTTAGCAAGTCTCATAAATGAGCCTCTTTTCTTCCCACACTATTCAAAAGGAAATCATTAGCAGGGCATCTGAACTTGTCAAGGCAAAGACTCTTGAAATTAAAGTGCCTTAATAACTGGCTGGTTCCTTTGGAGATATTTTAGGCAAAATCTTCTTTACCCATGTGCATGTTTTACTGCTTTTTCAAAAGCTTTTTCGCCATAATTTTGTATCAAATGTCTTGATTTGTTATTTCTTACTTGCTCTTTAAATAAGAGAAGCAAATTTCCTTCAATGTCTCCTGTACGGAGGAACTGTCATCTGATCCTAAATTCATGGAAGAAAGCAAAAGTATTTTGAAGTATAGCTTTGTGAGAGAAATGTCTCCCAGGGCAGGAAGTCATCTTGAAAATGTGTTCTTGAATAACTCTTTCAATTACATTTCAAAGAAAACATTTCCTCAAATCGATTTGAGAGCAACCCAGTCATGAGAGGTCAAAGGAAGGCAAGAACGTCGTCTATATGAGGAGGTGGAGGGACGACCTGTAAGAAGACGACAACACTGAAAACTCATGTTTTTATGAAGCAAAGCATCCACTTCCTGAACGGCCAAGCTGCTTTGGAGCCCAGAGAGAACCTCGTGTTTTGTTGAGATGCCATGAGATTTTCTGGAAAAGTATCTGTAGGCTACTCTTCTTAGATTTCTGAAAGACTTTTTCTGCACTTGAGCTGCTTTTCTTTCTTTCTTACCCAGAAGTTTAGCTATTGCATCTCTTACAGTCTTTTACAAAGTACACATACACAAAAGCACAAGAACTGATGAAAAGTTAAAAAAAAAAGAAGGAATCTCGTTTGAAAAACAGCCTTCAAACCATCAAATGAATGGATATAAATATATGGAAAATTAGACTAAAGAATTCAACAAACTAATGAAAGATAACAGCAAATTCATTGAAGGAAAAAAAAGTAATAAGTCCTACAGCCTTTTTCCTTCAGGAAGTTTCTTCAAAGTGACACAGTCACTTTAAGATTTCAGCCCTCAACTTTGCAGCATCCAAAAGTCTTCCTGATCTGAAGATAACAGGCTGCAAACAGAATATTTCTGGGTCAAGAGTCTCGTAATGTAGGTCTGAAGCAGACCTAGATGTGATTTACAAGTTATTAATGAATGAACTACAACCAGCTCTAAATTAAACAGGGAGCCAGAGGAGCAAACCAGGACGAGGGGATCAGGAAAAATCAAGTCTGAAGGAAAAAAAAAAACCTCATGCAATCCATAATTATCGACAGCATCGTGTTACCTTAAATTAGTACACCTGCCGTTGGACCAGCATAGGCTTTCTTGAGTTCTCCCAATAACGCACTTGATTAACTCCACAGCCACTCGAGTATAAAGCTGATACAAGGAAATCAGCTGGTACACAGAGGGTGCAGCACAATTTAATTACACTTTAATTACTATACACAAAAGATTAAAGCTGCACAATTCTCTGGCGCCACTGCTGATTCAGCCTTTTCTATGCAAGGGCATGCCAAGTATGTTGCATTGATTCCTCTGCTCGTGAGAGGAGAAAACAACGCAAATTCAAGCATGGAGATTCACTAATTCAGCAACATTGTTCAACTTTTCATTAGGAGTTTAATTATAAAAGCCATCCTTATGCTCCTCCCCTCTCTGGGTGAGGTTTGAGGTATCAGCAGAGCTCCTGAGGGGGGGAGGAGACAATCTGTCAAAAATGCAATCTTGCTTTTTATGACACACGTTTGCATCATAGTGACTGCACCAACACTCGGGGTGCGGTATAATTACAAATGGGAAATAAGAGGCAGCTGTAAGTGTGCCACTATTGTTGTTCCCAAAGGTTGTGTGTGTGAGTGCATGTGTGTGTTCATCCTCCGTGGTGGGAAAACACCCACAAAAGTGTTGCTCTGGCTTTAACTCTTGAAGTGATGGATCTCAGACTGCAACTGAAACTCTGACGAGAGTTTTAATAGAAGCAAACCTGCAGCTCAGCTCAGTGAATTTAAGATTTAGAAAAAAAAAAAAAAAGTAATACCAAATAAATGCTAAAATCAAAAATCAAAATGTTGTGTAAACAGGTCCTAAATTATGATTTGTGGCATTTTTGAATAAGTTTTTCAGTTTTTTGGTGTGTTTGAAATAAACAACCAAGAAATTATGTTACATAATAATTGAAATCCCAATACTGAAATACGACCACATTTCTCATTGTTTGGCTACTGGAAGGACCCCCACAAGGTAACATTACCATCCAACTGCCGGCCTATAACCTGCCTCGGCACAACATGGAAAATCCTATCTGGCATCATAGCGGCAAAGATGAATAGGCACATGGAGCAATACATGAGCAGAGCCCAGAAAGGAATTGGCAATAACAGCAGAGGAGCCAAGCACCAGTTACTGGTCGGCAGGGCGATTGCACAAGACTGTCGGAGCAGACACACCAGCCTGTGCACTGCCTGGATTGATTACCAGAAAGCCTATGACTCAATGCCACACACATGGATACCGGAGTGCCTGAAACTGTACAGCATCAACAGGGAACTGAGAAACTTCCTGGGCAACTCAATGAGGCTATGGAAGACAACTCTGGAAGCTAACTGGAAGCCAGTGACAGAGGTGAGCATCAAATGCAGCATATACCAAGGAGACACTCTGTCCCCTCTGCTGTTCTGCAGAGGCCTGAACCCCCTCAGCCAGATCATCAGATACGGGTACCGAGTCCACCTCCTCTACATGGATGACATCAAGCTGTATGCCAAGAGCGAGCGAGATATGGACTCCCTGACTGCAAAGTGAGGGAGGCCGAGGACTAGTGAGTGTCAAAGCCACTATCCAGGAGGAAACATCATCCCTCCAGGAAAACATCCAGAAAATGGCCCCCAATGAAAACCTG
The DNA here is from genome assembly GCF_902148845.1 of Salarias fasciatus. Lineage (NCBI taxonomy): Eukaryota > Metazoa > Chordata > Actinopteri > Blenniiformes > Blenniidae > Salarias > Salarias fasciatus. The sequence goes on along the minus strand of NC_043764.1, from coordinate 3,816,261 downwards.
CCAAATGAATGCCCCAGAAAAGTGAAACCCTGTGAGAAAGAGGAGCCAGAAGTGGGATCATGGAAAGACAAACCCCTACACGGCATGTACCACCGACAAATTGAAGAAGTGGCTGACACAGAAAGAAGATACCAGTGGCTGGAAAAGGCAGGACTGAAAGAGCACAGAGGCTCTGATCATGGCTGCATAAGAACAGGCCTTGAACACAAGATCAATACAAGCTGTGTTGGGTAGGGGCTGGAGAACCCAGGGTCTAGATAGAGAACATCCCAAAAGTGGTGGAGAACAACCAAACCAAGATCCTGTGGGACTTAAAGGAATACTCCGAAGATTTTGGACCCACGCCCTATCCCTATCATTTACAAAGTGAGATAAGCTCATAAATACCTTATTTGTGTTTATGCATCCAGCGCCTGGCTCCCAGCTGTTAGCATCGTAGTTAGCTTAGCTCAGCTGCTGGAGGTGAAGAGGAAACAGAGCCGGACTGACGAAAGTGGACAAAATACTCCTTCCAGTGGTCCAGGGGACGGCGTATTAGAACGTGAAGTAAATCCGAATGGCTATAAAACATTTTAAAAGACGTGTTTTCCTTTTCAATCCGTTAAAATAACGTTTTGATAAACACAGACCTGCGTATGCGCAGTGCTCCACGGAAGGATATACCGGAGCACAGCAGTAGCAGCCATAGACTCAGCCGCTGTGCTCTGGTATATCCTTCCGCGGAGCACTATGCTTCAGGAACAGCTGGACAAATACCAAGGGCTGGAAGAACAGCTGGAGGAGATGTGGGCTGTGAAGGCAACAGTGGTGCCAGTAGTGATGGGGGCACTCGGTGCAGGAACCCCCAAGCTGGATGCATGGCTCCAGGAAATACTGGGAACAACATCTGAGATCTCTGTCCAGAAGAGGAACAGCTAAGATCCTGCAGAACCCTCAAGCACCCAGGCCTCTGGTAGAGGACCCGAGCTTGAAGGACATACCGCCCAGGAAGGGCGAGAACACGTGTTGTTGTTTTTTTTAATATACACACGTACAGACACAGTAAGTTTTTATTTCCTCCAAAAAGCTGTTAATTATGTTTTAACTGACTGGATTTGATTCACATAATAAATGATAATGAGGTTAAACATTTTAAAGTGCTCAGCGTGGTGTGTGGAATCTTAATATAACTAACACGGTGAATTATGATGTTGTGTAATCGCTGCATAGAAACTGCATTTTGCTGTGCATTCACACCTACATGAGGTTCACCAGTTTGTGCAAAGTTCTGAATCATCGGGAGGCACGCTGGCACAAAGCTGATGCTTCCGTCAAATCCACAATGGTAATAATGGCTCGCTGTGGGTTTTTTTTTTTTTTTTACATGAGCCCGTCCTTTTCAAACACTTTTCTGTGGTGCGGCCTTTGTCTGGAATTTGTATGCATCTTCTTTGAAAAGTGAAATGCGTGAGCCGAGAGAACGCCTGTCATTTACCACATCAAGTCTCATTCAAAAGACAAAGATACAATATGTAAGCACACTGTTCCAGATCCACTGGGATTCAAAGAGAAATATTACAGAAGCGATTACAAAAGAAGGGAACAGGGTAGCAGGCGCCGAGCTTCCACACACGTTTGGATTTGAGGAGATAATTTGCTTACTTCCTTATTGCCTTGTAACACAGAGACGATCTGGGAATGTGACCATAAATCAACTCTGCTGATTCCAACACGGTAAATAAGCAATGATGAATATTTCTTGCAGAGTGTGTTACGTGTGGCTGGTGTGTTTAGAGGATTGTGATAGTGTGTGTGTGTGGGTTGGTGGATGGGGGAGTATGGTGTGAAATCCCCCGTGGGTCAGCAACAGCAGTTAAATAAAATAAATAAAAACAGGTGAGGAGGCTCCCCAGTGAAACACTACAGGGACACAGGTTCTCTTTCTTCTCAGAAAGGATAATCATTATTGGATTTTTTTTTAAAACTGGCATGTCTTTAAAACATAGTTGTAATACATTTGAGGAACGTTGTGAATATACGTAACATGATGATAACTTTGTCTTTGCATTTTGAAAGCAAAAAGATATAGCCTACATTTTTTATGATTAAATAGTTATGTAATTATCTTGATGAAATTATTACTTTGCTGCCTCTATGAAAATAGTTCCCCTATGGTTTTATATGTATTTTGAATTTTTATGACTTCATGAAGGAAACCAGTAATGATATAAAGAAATAAATATCTTCATAAATACCAAATGTGACTCTTGAGAATCAGTTCTTGTGTTAAGTTTGATATTTACAATCTATATGTTAATTTTTGGTAAGCTTATGTTTATCTATCACAGAAGAAAGTCATTACTTTATTTTCTAGGACCCATTACCCAAAAGTAGAACTATTTCTTTCTCCAAAAATGCTGACACTGATGCTCTAAGATGTTAAAATGAGAGGCTGAAATGCATGTTGATGAACGGAGATCATAAAAACAAACTTATGTTAGGGTTTTAATTTCACATACAGCAGCAGGGTTATTGATGAAAGACACAACTTGGAAAAAGTAAAAACTAGTGTCAATGCATGAGCTCGAATGAGGCCCCATTTACGCCACAATGTTTAAGTGAAAACGGAAAACATTTATTAAATTCTCAGCATTCAAGCTCAGAGCCCACAAAAATGGGATTTTTCTTAAAGAGGACGTTGATCGGCTGGTTTTGCTCATTCGTATTTAATTTCTACCCCCCCCCCCCCCCCCCCCCCCCCCCCCCCCCGGGAGGGCCTATACAGGATAACCGGTTCCGCTTCCTTACTTTTCCTCCTTCCTCCGAAAACGCTCTGTTCGGTTGACTCCATCCGAGCCTCATCCATGTGCGCATTCCACTCGCTGTGATTGGTCACACCCACTTTGCCGGTACGGAAGTCGAGATGCTATATCAGCTGTTTGTGAAATGGCACATTCTTCAGAAATCCAGCCATAACTTTTGAACATATTGTGCTTCTTCTGTGTAATCACTTCCATTTAATTTCGCGTTGCGTTCAAGGACCTCCTCAGCGGTGTGGTGCATTCAAAGACAGTTGGTGACGACTGCTGGCTCTCCTCTGTGACTCAGATGTGTAAACAGCTGATTGTAAAAATATTTATTTGCTTCTTATTTATGGGACGGTTGTATTTTCACTGACCTGCTGCAGTGACGCTGCTCTGATAATAAACATGTTACGTCTTGGTGTAGCACACGATGTGCTATCATGCTAGGATAGCTCCGATGCACCACAGACATGCTGCACTATGTTTTCGTTTCAACTTGTAGTGATCCCACACTTTGCGTCCCAAAATGCTTACTATTATTATTATTATGGTAGAAAACATTCACCTGCTTGCCCCGTGTGGCAGATAACCCCGCTATTTACTCGCCAAACAGAAAATTCATCTGCCGTTGGCGGCTGTTAATTTCGGACGTTGGTGGTAATTCTAACTTTTTTTGCGCTATTCCCCTATCAGCTGATGATTTCGTCGAGCACCCAACCTCACCATCTAAAATAACTTTTATAGCTCACACAAAATAAACACAGGACACTGAAAAGTTCTAACTCACCGCTTGCAAAACAGTGCCGTGCAAAATGCCGTCGGAAGACAAAGACTGGAGCATTTGTCTTCTTCTGACCCGGAAAAAGAAATAATTTCCACTGCTGCCTGGCCGATTTCGTCTTCAGGAAAGCCAAATAAAACTGCCTTTCCAGGACATCCAAATAATCATTTTCTGGGAGCCATGTTCTCTGGATCTAACACCAACACACACACCAGGCACAGAGAAGCCTGGGCCGAGTCTGAGCATGACCATATAAGGAAGCCCGGATCATATCTACGTCACAACGGCCCCGGCTTGAAAAAAACTCAGTGAAACAGAGCCTTCACAGCCAGGCAGAACATTTTTCAGGGCTTGCAGGCAAAGACATGAACCGCATCACTTGACACTTTGGCGTCATTTCACATTGGTATCAGACAATTTAATAGCATTTACAGGTTTAAAAAAAGAGGTCCACTGATCAACGTCCCTTTTAAACGGAGCTACAGCACTGTTGCTCCACAGTTGCAGTAAATAGTTTCTCTGCACATTTCTGCACATGCTCAGTCGGTGGACAGTAGCAATGTTTTCCTGTCAGACTGTCAGTCCAGATTCTCCCCTGATTGGTAGTTTCAGAGTGGAAAGTCACCTGGAAGAGCGATCCAACTTGGTGGTCTGTCCACACGAGTATCTGTAGCTCTGTGTGAAGAACTATTTATTCAAGCTGTGATGTACATGCTCAGTTATGAAGGGATGGATTTGGAGCATTGTAGAAAAGTTCCACGTTGGGAGCACTTCTCAAACGGCTGCTTTATCAGCGGCTCGGAACACCACCGTGCTGCAAACTGACACCAAAAGTGTGACAAAATGTTCCCATTTTCACCTGAAAACATGCGATCCAAGCCTAAATCCTCACGTTACACGAAAATGAAAGTTTTTAATCCTTTGAAAAATCACAAAGGAAGAACATCAGTTCTGCAGAGTAGAAAATGAAGAAAAAAAAACACCCAAGTTAATCAAATGTCTAGTTTCTTTAAACTGCAATATCAAGTAAGACACACATGAAAAAGTCACAAAGGAAATCCTCTCATTATTACGCTTCCTGTAAGCTTGAGAACCTTTGGAGAACCATGAGTCTGAAAATATCAGAGACTGAAATGATGATAAAGAGCTGTAGTGAGTCGGAAGGTGTTTTCCAGACAGATAGATCCTGTTCTGGTGATTGATGTCCGGGAACCCAGGATTACAGTCCCATCACTATGCACGCCCATATCCTCACTTGTATCTTCATTATTTGAAAATCCCACCACTTCCTGTCTGCTGCGTGTGCATCGGCAGAGCAGGATTGTCGCATCGTTCTTGGAGATGGGCTGGAATTAACGAGACGTCTCTGAAATGTCAAGTGAATTAGGGAGGAATCTCCAGTGCATATTAAGAGGTGTGTGCCTCGGCGCTCCGCGCCGTGACGCCGGGTTCCCGGACATCCTCACACATCAGCGGTGACATCTTCATCCATCACGAGTCAACCGGACAGCTTGACACAAGGTTCCTGGAATGACTTCCATGACTGCTGACCTCTGACCTTTCCCTCTGTCTCCCAGCAGGCCATGAGTGTTATTTTACTTCAAATGGTGATCCATCAATGACAATATTAGCGGAGGTGATAATTCACCATGTTGGCAGCCTTTCCACATCTGGATGTGCCTCTTTTCATGTCCCAACCTCACAAGTCTTGACAACTTATATTGATTCCAGTGTGTTTATTTCTTTTTGATGAAAAACTGAGTGCAGTCACGATGCTGGAAGGATGGGTACATATTGTATCCTACATTGTGTACTGCAAAGCATCTGTTTATAGCTTTTATTATTCACAGAACACATGATGAAACGGCTGCATGAAGGATGCAAGTAGGAGTCGCTCATGGAAGAAATCGTGATCAGCGCTTCAACAGAAGTCTGTATTTCTTCGACGAAACTCTTTAGAGCCTATTTTCAATCTTTGATCCTCCAAGAAAATGACAGTGAATCCGCATGCTGATTGACATTTTGTCTTTCACTGACATATAAAGGCAGGAACCTTTGAAAGTTACAAAGCCTCCAGTCTTTGTGTGGCTTCACACTTGCAGATTTATGTCATTGTTTTTCCACTCGCCACATCGTCCAACTCGTAAATCCATTTCCCTCACAACTACTTATATATTGACATGGTAATGTGTGTGATTTTGGTCAGTTTCACAACTCTTAAATTAGAATGTATTTCTAAAACAAAACTGTTTCACGTTTTCTGATGATGGTGCAATGAAAATGAAGTTACACAGATGTTGATTTTGAGCATCATATCAAAAACAATGCGCAAATCACAAAAATCCTGTTTTTAATCAATCTTTTTGAATTTCACTGCAGTGTAAAGGTACATAAATCAGGTGGATTGTTCTTCAGTCGGTGGAATAAATTCACTCGCAGGTTGTTTTTGCATGAAACAAACACTGAAATGAGAAAGTTCAGTCATCAGAAAAACAATGATGCGCTTCCACATAAATGTTTACTGAGAAATAGGATTCTGCTTATGGTGTGTTTGCTTGTGTTATTTGCCAGAGTATATCCCACTAAAGCTTCCAGTTTTTTCAGAGATTTTGCCTAAGCGTGCAGCAATCAGAGAAGTTCTGACAGTTGGAGTTGCGTTCGGGGCACGGCGCCGTCACCCTGCACACATTCAGACTGCGCCGCTGAGTTCGCCGCAGCCACGTGCATTAGCACAGACACGATTTTCCACATGGACTGCTCAGCAGCGTGTAGAAATCTGTGAGGTTCCCTGTGAGCTGACCCTGCTTTTGTGTGGAGGCAAATCTGCGGTGAGTTAGCGTTCTGCTTCCGAGAACCAACAACAGTCCCAAAGAATCCCAGCACGGGTCAAGAGAGCAAACAGCAGCAATCTCATTACTCTCTACACAATCCAGCGGAGTGTGCAACGTGGATTCATCCCCCGGGGTCGAACTGTGAACAAAAAGCTCTTCTGTAACACTGTGAGGTTGGAATATGAGGCTTGTGCTGTGCCTGGATGGCACGCCATGAGAATACACACATGCAAATGCAGCCAACAGGATGAACAAATACAAGAGTTAATTATCCTCCAAAAGGTAAAGTTGAGCGTGCAAAAATCCTCCAATTGTGAAACATCTGCTCAGCCTTCTTTGAGTGTAGACATTGAGATATTCTCACAGTGCACCTCTGTTTAGGGCATCAAGTTAACATTCGGATAACTAGCCCAATACAGCATGTTATTAGCAATAAAGTTATTTCTTTGACCAGTCAGTTTAACAGTCAAGTCAAATCTAGATGAGGAAGTGATCACGCTGGACTAATTAGTCCCAGACAAGGCAGAGGTTGACGCTACACATTCTTATATAATTCCAAGTAGTAATTCAGAGTTTTACTTTGCCGGAGTCAACTGTGATTCATTTTAACACCAAACTAGTAGATATCATGCACAACAAATTCACTCAGATTCCATAAATCATCTACAGGATACATCTATCAATAAAACTGCATCTTTACTAACCACACTGTTGGAAGATTGCTGTAATTGATAGACAAGAAGTACCTCCTATTTGTAGTCATTTACCTGGTCCTGCTACTTACACGGAGGAAATAACAGAAAATACCATCTCAGACCTCCATATGTCACAGCAGCACGCTGCTACACTATTACATTAAACAAACTCTTCCCACGCAGTTCACTGGTGGAAAATGGAAACACCAGCAGAAAGAGCTCAAGGTTTTTGAGAAAGTAAAAGAAGATACTCAGACTGTTACCGTGATGAAGAAAACAAAGACGGCCAGAGCGAGAGGAAGAAACTGACAGATGGTTGTGGAACAGCAACGGCTGGATGAGGATTATCAACACCCAAGTTACATCTGGACGTGGAACATAGTGAGTCCTACACACCAGCGAGACATATATATTTATTAAACTTAACATTAGGTGGAACTTTGTGGAAGAACTTTTCTAATTATCAAAGACATATCAGCATATTAATCATTGTCTTAACTAAATCATGTATTAATTAAATATATGGACTAGTTGCATGTTGTTTGTGTGCTCAGTAAAAGTAGCGACTTCAGCTTTTAGCAGGTGCTTTTCTTCATCTTTTAGTGTAAAGGCAGCGATGAAGCGGGCTTGAGAGTGAATCTTAATGGGAAATGTCTCTCTGTGCGATGAGGCAGGTTTGATGGTTTGTCAGAAACAAGGTGTTAAAAAAAAAGATCTGACCAACCACCAAGGAGAGAAATCTTCCCAAATAACCTGACACAGGCTAGAAGAACGAAGAACAACCTGAAAGAATAAAAGGAAATCAGGTTCTTTCTACCCCCTTCTTTGGAAACTAGTATATAAAATCATGTGTTTTTTTCTACAGTTTTCAGTCTCAAAGTTTAGTGATTCTTCTCTTTTCAGGAAACAACCTGCATTGCATCACATTTAAGTGACCCTCCAGAATGTTGTTGAGCATCCATTAATTCTCTTTATGAATTTTTTAAGCTTATAGGTTTCGTGTAAAGTAGCTTTCTTAGACTCATCCCACAACAATCTACACTCCAGAACAACAATACAAACTGGTGCAATGGAAGCCAATAGATGCCTCCATCACCTTCTTCACTGCTCACATGAGGCTTCGCTAGCTCCGTTGCTACTTAAATAATGTCAACAAATCAATTGATAAAGTTGTCACAAACCCTTTAAGGATTTTGTTGTGACTTGTGTGTTAGGGAAGGAGAGAAATTCGACTGAAAATCAGATGACAAACACATTTTTCTGGCAAGCTCTCTACCAGCATGACCTTCAAAGTCTTCCAATCGATAGCAACTGAGGTATTGAGCATCCGTACACCGGATCTACTTCAGTAATGGGACTTCCAGGCAGCAACCTGGAGCAGTGGAAACTCCTGAAAGCCTCAAAAGGACACTCATTGAAGAAGGGGTTGCGAGCAAAATTTGCTCTTTATTTAAATATTTTGACTGCACAGAGTAAAAAAAAGCATTGTCGGCCATCTCTCCTGCTTTCCTCAGCAGCGCTGTCATTACCAAACATGCAACACAAGGCTAGAGGGACAGGGAGCCACCAGCTGGAGCAACAATAAAGATAATGGAGCCTGTGTTATTTTCCTCTGCTGCCTTAATAATGGAAGCGGGGAAGAGGCTGCCTCACTCCAGGACACAAGGCTCCTCAGAGATTGACAAGGAAGTGGTTTGCACCGCTCAGCTTTTTGGGGTGTCAACAGCCCGAGGGCTTGTTTTCTGCAGTTTCCATATCCACTTTATTCGACTGTTAAAACAGGGTTACGAGTTCAGCCAAGCGCGTACGTATATCGGCTCCTCATCTTTGTGCCGTTGACAACGAGCAGCTGAACTCACTGAACACGTTTGAGTCAGTCGAAGCACTTTTTCATCCTTGGTGCCTTAAAACGCTGCAAAGCTGTCCGTCTCAGTGAATGACTCAAATAGTTTTTCTGCGAATAAAACTTATCGGCGGGACCTTGAACAGTGATTAGTGACAGCACTGCTGAGTCACACAGAACAGATGATCTGACGTCTCTTTAAAAATACATCCTTTATCGTCACATCTTTGACTGCAGTAGCTGCAGCTCCTCTAAGACCCCTCACATCGTGTGTGTGTGTGTGTGTGTGTGTGTGTGTGTGTGTGTGTGTGTGTGTGTGTGTGTGTGCTGGGCTTAGCAGGACGCTTCAGCCCTGCTCAGCCTGTCTCTTTCTCTGTCTCTCCACCTTATGTCTCCCGCTTTTCATTTAAGCTTTCCCCCTCTTCTTCCTTCCTCCTCTTCCTCTTGCTATCTGTCCCTGTTTGGGTCACTATCCATCTCAATCTGTCTCTCCAAATCCACCTGCTGTCATCTCCTCACTATAAGGAGGACCTGGGGAGTGTGTGTGTGTGTGTGTGTGTGTGTGTGTGTGTGTGTGTGTACACATCTCCTATCATCCATTGTGAGCTTCTTGTCATTAGTGTGTGTCAGAAAGTAAAACCTCAAATTCCCAAAAGTCCCATCAATTGAACTGCTTTTAACAAACTTCTGAGAGATTGATGATGATGTACTCAGGACTGATGCTCCATTTAAATGGAATGTATCATTTAGAAGACCCACCTCAATCGTTCAGAACAACAACAAAGATGAATGAATATAGAGAATACAGACGGCAGACTGTTCCCAATTAATTTCATTTGAATTCAGGAGGTAGTTTGTGAAGTAATCAGGGGTGGGCCAGGTTGTTCACGATCAGGGGTGTGTGTGTGTCGGGATACTATTCCTAAGAATGTCTCGTACCATCATTATAAAAACAACAGTGAAAAAAAAGAAAAAAAAGTTTTCACTCAAAAGCATTTTTGAGTTAAAAAATGGCAAAAAAATTTTGTTTTGACATAGAACAGTGCTCTGCACCACTGCAATACCATACAATATTCTGAAATGCCACTGTGCATGTGAACCATGTCCAACATAAATAGTCATTCTGCTCATGTGTGAGTCGACGGACCTTTATCATCTGAGCCCAGCACCCTCTGGTGGCCTGGCATGCTCACCACACCAGCTTCAAAGTTGATGCCGTTTCTGTGTAAACAGATATAGTTTTCAAAACGTTTCCCTGGGAACATGAAATTTTTCTGAAACAAAAATGCAAAATTGAAGCGTTTTCACTTGAAACGTTGTGTATGTGGGGCCTGATTTAACGTGTTGGTTGAGGTCTCATTCTTACTGTTGTTACTGCAGCTTCCTTTCATTGCTCTCTTCATATTTCACATGACCACTCGAGGGCGCCATTAATCTTCAGTTTCATCTCCAGGAGGAGCAGGAAGCACACAGAAAATATCAACACAGTCCACCATTAAACCTTGCCCCACAATGCTCCCTTACAGATTCAAGTTTCTGGATTGACTTCAAACATACAGAGGAGCTGGATGTTAGGAAAACAGAAGTTTCCTTAAATACTCCAGCCAAATGACGTTTTGATTTGTTTTCAATCTGCTGTCAGGTTCTATCAAGAGAATCATTGCAAAGTTTGTAAAGTTTTATTATTCAGGTAGACAATCAAAATAAAAAGTCATTATTAACAGGATAAAAATCATTGCAAAATGCAATGCCAGTGGGGTCTTTCATCAGAATCAAGACACTAAAATAAATACTGTGAATAAAAACTAAAGAAAAGGTGGGTGGATATTGAACCTCTGTTTTCAAAAGTCTCAGAAAAACAGTTTGTGATGCTGTGACTGATAAAGCTGAGGAGTGTGAAGTCTCCCTGAACTGTGTGGTCGGGCCAATCTGAGGATGTGTCAAGGAAAGGACGAAGTGAGAACTCTTCACACTGCCTGCTCCTACACATGGTTTTAAACACAGTCTTTGTTTACTGCGCTCTATAAAAAAGCTGAATTGTTGAAGAAAGTGACATCGCCTGGACAACCTCACACTGGGCTGTATTCTGTGAATTTTCTTTTATTAAAATACCTTTTGAATCTTTTCATTTCTCGCAGCCTCATTCCAATTTTTTTTCAATAACTTCAAAAATGTATCCAGTTCTCTGCCCCTTCTCTATTCACATGGAAATACTGAGCAGTCTACTTGGAAAAGGGCCAAACATTTATGGAAGAAGGCCAAACGAGCCTGATTCAGCCAAGGTTTTGATGCGGTTGTAACTCTTTTAAAGATGCCATAAACAAAGGAAAGTAAGTTGTAAACCTATCCTTTGGTGTTGGGCAAGCCAATAAAAAGAGTCAGTTCAGGATATCCTCATAGTTTATGTTGCTGCAACATATTAGCTCTGTGTGGATTTGATTAATACAATCAGTTGAAGTAGTTGGAAGCTGAATGGTGCTCACACATTATTTTAACTGGTCCAAGAAGAACAGATTTGTATTTAACTACAAGCGTCTGAACACACTTCTTTCAGGGACAGAGTCTTCAGCAGGAAGGCAGAATCCATTGTAACACCTCTTTAAAGGAATGAAGACTGAATAAATGACGATGAGAAGCAGCAGCAACAAAACCTCAACTACTCTGAATCATTTAACCGTTTCTTTGCCGTTTCCAACCGTGGTTTATTTCTCGTTTCGTACATAAAGCCAGGATGCGGTGGAACACTGCATTGACTGATTAACGGCAGATTTTTAGCATTTTGTTGTGGTCCCTTTGAGCACAAACTATTATTAAAAACAATTTCTTCTTTTATTTCCTTTCACTTTTCCATTATTGTGTGGAGTAATGAGCCCTGGAAGCTTCAGTCATTATAACTCTGCTATGAATTTCATAATAGTAACCTGCTAATGGAGCATTACTGCCATGAGTAGTTTCAGTAGGGATTAACTTTATGGAGCATAATACAAAATATTTTTTATTTGTCAGTCATTCAAATATCTGAAGCATGAATGCGTCTGTATTCTTTCATTACTTTAGCATAATTCTTTAGAGAAACACACAAGCTAAGGTGATCCAAACTGTAAATGACAGTTGATAAGGCAAATCTGAACTGGGCTGGAATATGTGTGAATTTCAATGGATCGGCCCAAGTGAGATCCAATAAAGCTTCAAACTCTGCCCTTAACAGATTTTTACATTGATCCACTGGTTTTTTTGTTTTTTTTTTTTGGGTGGTTCCAGCTACAAAAGAAGCTTTTATAGCATCACAACTACATTACATGATTTCCTGGTGAATTGTAATTACCGAAGTATCTGCACAGCGCAGAGAGCTCCAGCATGCTCATGCGTGGGCTCACAAGTGCAAAATATGCTCTGATTAGCAACTTGTCGAAAAGAGCAGCCAGAAGTGATGCCATGTTGCAGATTTTAGCCTTCGGCTTCAGGGAAAGCGGCCTCATTTCCAGTCTCACCGCGGAGCCGCGCCGCACTTCACGGTGACTAAGCCGGGTGTCTCGGGTGTTTCTGTCCACGTTCGCTGTCATGGAAAGTTGTTCACGCTGTCGAGTTGTGCGAGCAGCTTTTGTGTTTGTTTGTTTGTTGGTGATCTTTTATTTATAAGAGCGAATCCCTCCGGAATGACATTGAGCCGGTCCAGCCTGTGTGAAACAACTGACCGAGAAAGATATAAAAAGAAAAGGCAGGGAAAGAGTGGCGGAGTGCTACCTGTGAATCACAGCTCGGCGCTGTGGATTCCCGGGGGGGTTTCCACGCAAAGGTGGCTGAAGAGGCTCCTGCAGGGTTTGATGTTGTGCTCAGCTTCACTGTACACAAACACTAATGGGATGAGAGCATTTTTCTCTGTTCGCGTCTCTCCTTGACTGCTGATTTTGTGGAATTGTAAGGAAATGTTTTCCAAAGATGAACTGCAGTGTCCACTCACACTTAACACATGTTGGATTTCAGTTCATCAAACACGTATCAAGGACCAAACCATCCATGTGCTTATCTGTCCATCCGTCAGCAGAAAAACCTGAACCGTTTGCAGACAAGTGGAGAGTTGAATGTGGATTTGCATGCTATCAGTGTATCTTGACTGTTAAATTATATTTAACTTTCATGTAATGATTTATACATCACTCAGATTTCAACTATCCATCCAGTTTCTTTATTCAACCTCAGATCTGAAAGCAGGTTAGACTTCGGACAAGTTTCCAGTCCATCACAGGGCAAAGACAACAAGACACACATAATATTCCCAACTACATACTGTATATAGTTCTTCTGCACATGTATGAGTAGATGGACAACAGTGAGTCCCTCCAAAGGGTCATGACTCCCAAATCAATCCACATCCTCCTGGGACTCCTAACAGCCTTCCAAAGCACCAATCCAACTTTATCAACTGTCCATGCGAATATTCTTCCAAGTTGCGATAGTGGTGATGCTGTGATGGAAGCCAGCAGAATGAAATTATGACACAGGGTCATCGGGGGGGGAAAAAAATTCCTGACTCTCTGCAGCCGCCATCAGCAAGGGCACAACCATCAAATGCACAGAGTTCCCTCATTACTAGCAAACTAGCCTCAAAGCCAGGCTGTCAAGTCAAGACCTTTATTTGTCACAAACACAGTCATAGTAGAGCAACATGCAGTGAAATGAAGCACCTCTTCCAGACCTCAGCAACATTGATAATAAAGAGGAAGACACACAGGAAATATTTGGCCTTGTTTTGTGTCACGTGCGTCACAGCAGTCATTCCTTTCAGCAAGATGGTGGAGGTTAGCTGGCCAAAGGGCAAAGAAACAGGAAAACAAAAAGCTTCAGGAGGGGAAACTTTATGAAAAAAGTCTTCCAAAGTGTGGGAGCACTTCACACAAAAACCACAAAAACATGAGACCTACAAACTTTGAATTAGGTAAGTGGGATGGTACGAGACCACAACATCTTACAGCACTTGATCAATAAACAGCGTCCTAATATTAATCTAGACCACGTCAATCAAATGGCTATTTCAACACTATGGACACCGCCTTGGATTTATCATTCAAGAGCGACCTACTGATAAGCTGGATCACAACAGTCAATTGGCCATTTCAGTACCATGGACAGCACCTTGGATTTATCATTCAACTGTGACCTGACAATTTCTACCACAAGAGTCAACTGGTTTTTTCAGCACCATGGACAGCACCTTGGATTTATCATTCAACTGTGACCTGACAATTTCTACCACAAGAGTCAACTGGTTTTTTCAGCACCATGGACAGCAGCTTGGATTTATCATAAAAGAGTGACCTACTGTTCATCTGCAACACAACAGTCAAATTTCTATTTCAGCATCATGGACAGTGAATTCGATTTCTCATTATTAAAGAGCAACCTACTGATAATGTAGACCACAGCAGTTTAGTGGTCGTTTCAGCAGCATGGAAAGCACCTATGATTTATCATTAAACAGCGACCTACTGATAATCTGCACCACAACAGTCAATTGGCCAGTTCAGCACCATGGACAGCGTCTTGCATTTATCATTAAACAGCGACCTACTGATAATCTGGACCATAACAGCCATTTGATTTTTCAGCACCATGGACAGCGCCTTGGATTTTTCAATAAGTAGCAACCTAATGTTAATCTGGAAACAACAATAAATTCACTATTTCAGCACCATGGGCAGCACCTTGGATTGAGCATGAAAGAGTGAACTACTGATAATCTGGACCACAACTGTCAATTGGGTATTTCAGTCACATGGACAGCAACTTTATCATTAAACAGTGACCTACTGATAATCTGCCCCACATCGGTCAACTGGTTATTTCAGCACCATGGACAGCACCTTGGATTTATAAATAAGTAGCAACCTGATGTTAATCTGGACAACAACGATAAATTCACTATTTCAGCACCATGGGCAGCACCTTGGATTGATCATGAAAGTCAACTACTGATAATCTGGACCACAGCTGTCAATTGGCTAGTTCAGCACCATGAACAGCGAATTCGATTTGCCATTAAAGAGCGACCTACTGATAATCTGGACCAAGACAGTAATTTTTTTGGGTAATTTTTTTCTTTAACATCGTAAAAAAATAAATCCACTTACTGGCATCACAACTGAGCCTTGCTATCTTCATTACATAACACTGAAATGCGATGATACCAAACTGCTGTGACGCCTCACACATTTCGCTTACACTTTGAGTCCTTCACTAACACCGCAGCTTGGCTGCTTTAAAGAGCACCCTGTTTTGATAGCTTTAATTAAATGGGGAATACTTAAGTGCAGCTGGAGTGACTAATGCCGCTCCCCTGATGTTAAGGTCACCGTCTGTGTCCCAGCGGGGTTGGGCTCTCGTCAATACATCGACAGAACCTCCACAGATAAGTGCTGGTCGGTTCTCCCCCGAGACTCAGAAACATCACGTTCGAACAAATGGCCACATGATGGATGAGAGCAACAGTTTCCACTCCTGTATTCATGCAGATGACAGTCAGTACTCTGTGAATCGTTCTATTTTTAGCAACGGAGCACAATCACTTGGTGGTGCAGTTATTTCAAAGCACTGTTTAGCCAAAGCCCTCAGATTCAATATACACTTCCAAATTCATTTGATGGGCACTCCTGCCTCCGGGCTCTTATTCAGTGGCACTTTTAATTTAATGGAAGTTGTTTTAGCTGTGTCCAAATTAAAGGAGCCAGCTGTTATAAGCCTGTCTTACTCCCACAAGGCAATAACTAGTCAAACTCAAATTCTGGGAGTAAAGATTTTCATTTCGTTGTCGTGTGCTAAGGAAGAGACATTTTCAAAACAAATTCCTTTCTCTAAAACATGGTCGAAGGGGATTGAGCCACTTCTATTCGATCTGTGGGAAAAAAGCAGAGCAAATTATGATAGGTTGTCGTATCACAGATGTAATAACAGAATTATACTTCAAGACAGCCAAGTTATTCAGTCATCTAATAAAGCTTTGTGAAACTGAACTTAAGATCAAGTTTAAAACGATTTACTACGTCAACACCAGTCAGGAAAATGACTAATGGGAAACACAAAGAATTGCATCTGACATGTGAGAAAAATATCAGGTGTCATAGATTTAGAGTATTGTCTTCATAAATATGGAGTCTCAGAAATATAAACCAGGATGCATAAAATACTGCCAATAGTAAATCATACTGAACATTACAAATCAATCTGTCTGAAAACCTTTGTGTCCGATCTGAATGTATTTGTTAGGAGGTCATAGGAGCACAGTAAATGATGCAGGTTGAGGAATTCTATATTTAAACATTAAATGTATAATATGCACTATTTTAATTCATCGTGATACATTAGTCAAAATGTCCTCTAAAAGTTAGGTCATTAAGTTTGTTTCACAAAGCAGCCGAAGGTGGAAAAGGTAACGATAATGATTCAAGGACACAGTGGAGTATTTTACCTGTGCGAGCAGGTTTACACCACTTTACCCACAGGACCCAATCTGGACCACTGCAACTACCAATTACAGAGAAACGCCAAAACTCTGAAAGCCAGTCGAAGGACTGACAGAATGACTTTGAAATCAGGCTTATTTCTTTATTCAAAAGTGAAAAAATCACTTCAGATCTTTCTTTGTTAATGCAATCAGTGTCGGTTTTCGGTCCATGTAGAAATGAAGCTGAGGTTTATTCTTATCCATAATCTCACTACATTTTGACATGACTGTTTCATTGTTTCATGCTGTCTGTAGCATAGTTTTCTGTCTGCTTACCAGTTGGAGGTTGTGATAAAGAAAGAAGTGGAGCTTTCATATGAGCAGGACTTATCTACAGGCAGTATTTTCATGTTTTATAATACTCACACCCTTTTTCAATCATATTTTGTCCATTCTGCCAAAGTGTTGTGCCTGCGCATTTGAGGCTTCGGCGTTGTAGTAAATTAAATGTGATGTGAAGTTTTTATTAATACACAAAACACTGTTATCAGCTGGAACACGATAAGCCTTTTCTTTTTTTAAACCAAGGCGATGACGTCTTCCTGAGTTCAGACACAACAGAAATGCTTTGTTTTGAGTGCGGACGTCAGAAGGGGCATGAGGAGAACCCGTGAACTCCGCACAAATGATCAATATCAGTTCCATCAAAAAGAACCCAGCAGCAGTGTCACCCAGAAGCCCCAGAGAGGAGATGCGCTCCAATGTCCCATTCAGCATTAATGGGCACATTTAAATGTGACGAGTCGAGCGGCGTCTGTCCTCCATGCCGCACAAACACAGAGTGCCTCTTCATAAAAGTGAGACGAGTCAGATTTATGGTTCTGTTCCCGATCCAGAAGCCTCCATTTGGCAATTACAGGCAATGATTCACCACGGAGGTTCACCTGCTGAGTGTCGTTCAGCGTCGCCGTAACACCACAGTTATGAGTCAGACATCAACTGAGCCACGCAGGCCACTAAATTCAAGGACCCACATTCTCCATTTTGTGATCTAAACAGGGGGGGGGGGGGGGGGGGGGGGGGTACACAAACAATAAAGCTGTTTACTCTGCGGCCAACAGGATAGAAACCATCCACTTGGAAAATGAGACGTTATCTGCTGCTTTTGTTCCATCATGTCTTCATTAACTGCAACCTTTGCTCACATCAAACACAGAAAACTACCAGCAGCTCCGGTGAGGAGGAGGAGGAGGAGGAGGAACGGCTCCGGGGGTCTCCACATGATATCTCTGTACCCGCAGGAGCCTTGATGCGTAGTTACAGCTCCAGTTATACTTCTGTCAGAAAACATGGCCTCCATGGCAACCCTATGGAAAACAGCACGCTTCCCATTTTGTTATCTGTACAGAGTCCCTGATGTATAGCACAATTGTGTTGGAGGGAAAAAGATAAAAGCTTGTTGGAGAATGTGGGAGAAATCCAAGGTTATGTTACAGAAAATACAAATGATATCAGCTTAATCAATGAAAACAACTGATACAAGAGGATAGTATCAGATAAATGAAGCCCGTGTTTTGGTGTCGCCGTTTCGTTTCAGTCTCTAACTAGTCAGTCCTTGTGGAGTGATAAACAATCAAAACATTCCTATTCTGTTCCATTGTGTTTTTTTTTTCATTCCACATCAGTGATTTTCAGTGAGTGGAGGACCTGATTCCTCTGATTCTGATCCACACGCCTGCTGCGATAATAATTGTGAGGTGAGTACCTCTCTGCTGGTGGAGATGGAGGAGATGGATGAGGTATTAAAGATGGATGAGCGATAATTGTGTTGCGGAGCTTGACGAGACCTCCCGGGGCTCCTGGTCATGTTGCCCCCCACCACCCACCGGGGTCTGAGCCGCATCTCACAGCTACGCTATCAGCTGCCTGGAAGCATGTTGTACACTTCAGGAAGTTGTGAGTCATTCTGTTTTATAATAAATTTCACACACGTCTGTTCCGGGTTTATATACTGTACATGGTGCAGCTCATTGCTTTGAAGTAACTAAAGCGAGTGTATATGGATAAGAGTTGGTCTAATTCCTGATTTTTATCTGATTTCAAGACTTGCTCTTTATTTTAACTGAAAGCCCACCAGAGAAAACGTCAATAGGAAACTTAGAAATGGGATTTTACATTTACATTTTTGTGATACAGCAATTTCCAAAGAGTCTTTAGTACTATTTAAGAATACCACCTTTCCAGGAAGACAAATTGCCACAATTATGTGCATCTGAAACCACCATAAACTCCAGGATTCTTGTATCACGCAGCCCTTTAAAGCTCTCCAAAGTGACTCTAATGCTTCAGAGGTCGGGCTCCGTCGGGCTTGTTTCCTCAGAGAGAGGGCGGTAAATCAATGCCCATCTTTAAACTGCAAATGTACCAAAAAAAAAAAAAAAAAAAAAAAAAACCTCAGAATAAAATAGCTGAGTCCAAACTTTCATTGCCAGCATTTTCAAATCCACATGTCATCTGTGATGTTTGAAAGCTTAGCTTAAAAATATTCTCCCCGAATTCACAAGTTTGCTTGTTAATGCAACGACATTCATGAGCCAAGAATTTGGTCTTTTCTGTCCTTTTTGACTACGAGCCAAAGTCTGGAAAGAGGTCTAAACAGAATGGATAGAAATGTGACGTTTACCCCGGGTTTGAGAGATGTTGGTGCAAAATCCCTCTGACATAAGACACTAAAATAATTTTTTTTTTTAAGCCGAAGCCCTGTTTACATGACATTTCTAAGTGGAAAAAGAAAACTTTATTGCACTTTCAGTATCTGTTCACACTCTCCAATTCTGTCTCCATGGAAACGGGGGAACGCGCAGTTTTCTGAAAAGCTGCTACTATGCATGCACACCTCAGCCGCAGTGAAGAGTTCTTCTGCACATGCACCAGGAGATGGACGACCATGTTTGCCTCCTGTGTCATGGCTCCCAGTCTGTGTTCTCCTGGGACTTGGTAGTTTTATAGCTGAGAATCACCCGGAATAGCAATCAGGTTTGGTCGCCTGTCCATGTGAATGTCCCAGTTCTCTCGATTTGTTAATATTCATAGCGCCTTCTTCTCTGCGTGCTCGTGAATGTGGTTTTATTATAAAACAAACAGCGTCAACTTGTGGCCCGGCCTGCTAAATACATTGTTTTCAGTGTATCTGCCATTTCTGTGTAATCGGACGTCGTTTTCAAAACACTGATGTCAAACGGAAATGCAAAATAGAGGAATTTTCAATTGAAATGTTGAGGTGTGAGCAGGGCTTGAGTCCATCAGGTTAAGATACTGAGCAGAATGCTTGAGGATTATACAGATATCACCCTACGAAGGTGAGAGGGTGATACACACACTCTGTACTTTCACCAGTCAACCACAAATAAAATCACCATGACAACCCTTCTTGGAGCGGCCGAGGGTTAACACACGCTGCCACTGGGACTCATTACACGAGCTACACCGCTGACCGAGTTCGTGACAGAAAGGTGCCTTCAACAACGTCACTTCTTAAATCACGGATGGCAGGTTAGGAATTACTTACGGGTCACGGGACTCACTCATTACTTAAAACCTAATGGTAACGACGTGCTGGCAAAAGACTACAATGAAGAATGATGAGAAGACTGGCAGTGAGTCAGTGGTTAAAATGCAGAAGAGCCGTATCAGTGCTTTGGAGAATCATTGCTATGATGTGGACAGACGCTCCCACCAGCCTCATTATCTCAGAAGTGTCCAGACTCCCACAGAGGGAGCACGCTGCGAAACGAGGTCAATAACACTTTATTAACACCCAAAAGGACAAGTGTTCACAAGCATATGATACAATTTTATCCATGTTTTATCCAACTCTTGTGGATTTACTGAAAAGGCCAACTGGGCTTTCAAGCAGACACTGATCTCATTTTCGACTCAATAGCAATTTATAATAAATCAGGAATATCATGAACAAAGCTGGCCATTTGGGAAGGCAACACACAGACTATGTCAACATCGACTGGAAGCTTGTTTTGGTAGGTTAAAGGTAGCATCAGCAAAATCAAGAATGCAGTAACATGCTCCCAGTAATTAGGTGGTGAAATTATTTTATTTACCAGGTCTGTTAGTTGAGACCAGACCAGATTCAATGATGGAAGTTCATATTGTATATTCATATACCAACACTGTTCAGCATCAGAGATACTATTACTGAAGGTGTTTTCCATCTGTACACATGTGGAAACATTTTCTGCCAAGCAGTAGTCAAAGATTTTTCTTTCGGACGGGAGTGTCAAACACATTTTACTTTATGAGCCACATTCACACTAATCTTGAGTGAGCTGGGCCGGTAAAATAGAGCCATAATGACTCAGATAACCAAGTACAGATGATGGAAATATCTATAGTTTTAAAAAAAAAAAAAAGCATTTAGTACTGAAAACTACAACAATCGTAGCATGAAAGCAATTGAAATGAAATCTTCTGATGCAAAATAGTGAAATGTCCAAAAAAACATTTCATAAAGTCACTCTGACAGCATGGCTTTGAGGGTAATGCTAGCTTGGTAGCTTTCATGGCAGCATCACCGATGGCTCAGCTCGGGCCTCAGTGTTGTGTTTCGTCTGCTCCTCTGAAGAAAGTTGCTTGATAATTGATAATTGTTGGAAATGTTTACCATTTGCTTGCTGGTCTGGCGGCCCTGATGGGAGCCTCTTGTGAACCTGACTTTGGTCCACAGGCTTTATGTTTGACACCCCTGCTTTAAGACCAAGTTTGTTTTTTGTTTGGATTTGTCTTAATGATAATCACTGTCTTGTTTGGTTTTATTGCTCATTGTAAATTGATAGTTTTATCAATTATTCTTCCTCCTGCTTCGTTTCATTCAGAAGTTTGGAAACACTTCTTTGTAGTTTATTGAATTGTTTTGTTAAGTTTTGCTCTTTTTTTGTATGATCAACATTGAATTGACTTGCTAACATTAAAAGAAAAGTTGTAATAAAATGCAGATTAGTTTTATCTTCCCAGGAGATATAACCGTATTAAAGCGGCGGTGTGTTTACAGAGACACACAGACCAGAGGCTGCTGTTGCACCACATCCTGGTTTCATTCTGCCCTCTTCCACTCAGCCGTGTGAGTGAGATGCTTTGCAGTCAGGCAGTGGGAAGAACTAAGCTACGGAACAAGTGACACTGCTTTGCTTATCGTTCGATGTGAAGAATGCTAGAATTACGTGTCCATGCAGTGCAGATTCATGACGTTTGGCCTGTCGGACGGAGCCGTACTGCTGGAGATGCTCAGCATGCAGATGTAGGTGGCTGAGGTCCCAATGTGTGTGCAGAGCTTAGTGAGCATTGTGAAGGCAAAAGGCCAGAGACAAGTGAGGGAAAGGACGGAGAAGAACTTGTGAGTAACCTCTAACAGGTGTGCCGCAGCATTGGAAGTGATTTGTGGTCTTTCCAGACGATGCTCGCGTTTCCTCCTGCAGCTTGGCCTTCTGCTCCATGAAGAATGCGTTTGATGTTGACAAAAGCAAAGTCATGCAGAGCAGATGGAGCCAAACAGAAAGTTCCCACACTAAGGCATTGTGACTGCTGTGTTGAAAATGAATCATATTTCGTTTCTTCAACTTTTTTTCATAGCCAGTGGCCACACAGCAGAAGTCAGAAGCAGAAAATTCAAGGAACGTCTCCAGTTGATGTAAAAGAGAGGCAAGAGAAAGAGAGCTTAGAATAAATCATGAATGTTTGAAGACATGAACATAATTTTCTTTGTATGCAGTGTTTAGATTATTCATATTCTTATTGCTTGATATTACGCAGGCTGAGTGTGTGTGCGGTGTGTGGGAGTGTTTTTACTTTCCTGCTCAGTCTCAGAATGAAAAGATGCACGAGCTGCAGATGTTGCTCTTACTTCCCCTCTTTTCCTTATGGCTCTTAACATTCAACTCTGCTGACTGAAGTCACCCTGGCTAATGTTAGCCCTGTTAAATTAGCGCCCGTTGGCTTTGCTCTGAATTTTAAACAGGCCTGGAGTATCTTAACGCCAGTTTTTGAGAAACCTCTTGAGGCACAGCTGTGCTTTTTACACAGTTACCGTATCGTCCTCATGTTATGGGCCTGACCTTCAGCCGCTATCCTTCACGCCTCTGTGTCCCTGATCCATCTCCCTCTGAGTTTCTTTCATTCGCATTTGTCTGAATGGCAGAAATTTCTTCTCCAAAACTGCTGACTGGTATTCTGACCTTCAGGTTCTGCTTTTCCCAGAGAGTGTGATTATTGAGGGAATGACCACAGTCTTTTTTTTTTTATCTCCTCTTCACCTCACAGCTTCCTTCAAAGCACCGACTCCTAAAGAGCCCGCCAATCATGCTTTCCACCTAATCGCCAGATCAGTCAAGGTCAACCTGCAACCTTCATCACCGCTCCAGCTTTTGCCAGGCTGTTAATTTCAGATGGCAGAAAGTAACAGAGGAGGCATCAATAAATTATCAATTTATTTAATATCCTAAATTGCTGCGAGGAACAAAGCTCTGCCTCGGGGTCAATCGCCTCACTGCAACGCTGCCATATTTATCCTGCCTCATTTTTCATTCATGGAAAACCGCTGAGGACACAAAGCCTCAGTGATGCAAAGCATCACACCCAACCTCCAAACGTCTGACGAGGCCTTCATGATTACCAGCTAGTGAATTATTACTACACCACAGACAGTGATCGGATGCCTGAGTGGATGGAAGCTGGCAGCCGTCTCGCTGGGCTGCAGCGGACGACACGGCGTCATCAGTAAATACACAGATTTGAGATGAGTGTCTCTTTCACATGTTGCAGGAATGTTGCACAACCTCCAGCTTTTCTCTGTTTTTCCAGAGTGTTTCATGGATGCTTCTCTCCTGAGATCTGCCTGACATTCACCAGGTATGACAAATCTTTGACATGCAACAGTCATGAGACAAATGAGACATAAATATGGGGTCTCTGTCCAATCCAAACATTGTTTTATCATGAAATATCAAGCGAAATGGAGCAATTCATCTTCAAGCGCGTGCAGAAGCAGCTGGATGAGAACCAAACCCTGACACGCTGGAAGCTCCTCTTGTTTCATAATTCCAGGAAAAAGAAATTGAGAAACATTTCACACATCCACGAAGACGATAAGACTTTAAAAACACATTTTAAAGCTCGTGGGAGGAAATTTCTGCTCATGTCTCAAGATTTTTTTGGGGAAACTTTTCCCCAAATTCTGTTTTCAATCTGCAGCGGCCCTGTGAGAAAGGGGCTTAAATCCTGTTATCTTCTTTAGATACTGCCACAGGTGTTGTAAAGCCACTCATTCCTACGTAATAACAACACACAGCAGGCTCAGGTGAACTCGTCTCTATCAGTCTAAGATCATCAGCCAGGCCTCCTCCGCTGGCTGAGCGAGATCCACCGTGCTGCTGGCGCTGAATACTAATGAAGGCAGGAACACAGACAGCTACGTCTGCACCGGTCCCGAGTGCTGCTCCGTGGCCAACTGTGAGCTCCGACTACCACATGGAGAGCAAACAAACCCGCTTCCTCCACAGTCGAGGAAATAAGATAGTGTTTGGCTTCTGTAAATATTCACATAATGTGGCGTACCGAGCATGTGAAGGTCTGCTCAGTCAGGGGGAGAGAGGGACGCTCCTGAATATTCTGTTTGCGTCTGATCCGGATGGTCTTGTGGTCACAGTAAAATCTATATACCCGTCCAGGTCAGACAGCCAGGAAGGTCACCTTTTGCTCCGGACAGTCCATTCAACCACAGTGTGCATGCTGGAAACAGAATCCTGATTTAAACTCCTTTCATAAAGTGAAAACTTTGTTTTATTGCTCTTTCTAAACACGGCTTATTTGTCGTCTTAGAGTTGAATTGTTTTTATTTGCGCTGAGCTCAATTATGTTTTGCTCATTTTCCCAGAGAAGGATTTATTGAGCTGCACTGAGCGACCTTAATGGACTCAGCATCTCTTCCCACTGTTTAACTAAATTCTTCTGTATCTGAATTAATTTCTAAGCTCTGTAAAAGCAAATGAGAGCAGTCCTTTTATGGTAATGCTTGTATGAAAATGTCTTCGGTGTGGAAAATTCAGTGCACTCCCAAATGTATGTATAATTGGGCTTTAAGTTGTTTTGAAGTAAATGTTAGATTTTCAAAGAAGTCTGTGGCCCACAGAGCATCAGCGGAGTATAAAGCATATGACAGCTTATTAAAAAGTGACCACACGTTCCGGAAAGAGAGAGGAAAACTTGGATATAGTACAGAAGCAGAAAGAGAAGAGAGGGCTGTAATGCAAATGAGAGGCTGTGTCACATCATCCAACATCCTGGCCAGTCCCTAATACGCATGAAGAGTTCTGGAAATGGAGTAATAATGATTGACATCAGATATTATCACTCTTAAAGTATGAAATGAGGACCTGTCAACTTTCATTTGCCATATTTAATCCTGGAATGTTCCCGCTAATGACTGCTTTAATCAGCTGGTCCTCATACAGCAAATTTAAAGTCAATTCTAAGTAAACTTTTGCTTCAAGCTCAAGTTTAAATAATCTTAGTCCGGAGGAATCAATAGACTCCAATCAGCCACAACATTATGAACACTGACAGGTGAAGTCAAAAACACTGACTATTTCAAAGAAGAAGTGCATTTGGAACAACTATGTAGTGAGATTTGGTCCTCTACTTTTAGCCCCTCCCCCATGGGGAGCCACCAGTCACTAGGATGAATGATTCACCATGAGCCACCAGTCAGTAAGATAAATGATCGACTGAAAATGGACTTCAATCATATGAAGTACTCTCATCAATGCAGGAGTCTGAAATTCACCCATCTGCAAACCAATGAAGAGGCTGATTGACTTCCAGATATCCAGTGTGGAGTTCAGCATTGAACTACCCACTTTGGGACTAGAAGATGACTTCTTCAATCTATCCAGATTGTGGCAGTTACACCGCAGGGCCAGAGCTTCCTGAAAAAAACTGTCTAGGAATGTTCCAGATCTACAACAGTCAGTATCTGCCAGAAGAACCCCGAGTACAGAAAGAAAAGAGGTGAACCAGCGACTGGGCCAGAGGCAACAACAGACGAGCCCTTACAGCATCAGCTAGTTAATGAAGTTAATGCTGGTTCTGATATGGCAATACACAGTGGCGCCCGTGTTGATGCCAGTCCACCACCGACTACAGTCCTACACCGACGATGGACACCTGATTCTGTGATGCAGCTGGTAAACCTCAGATCCAGGACTCGGACCGTTTTCTCAAATACTGAACTGGACCATGTGAGCACAAAGCGAATATTCAGGTTCAAATCTTCATGGTTTGATGAGCCCAACAACTTAACTCAATTTGAGAATCCGTGGAAAGTTCTGGACAAGAACACCTCGTCCACTGTGGTTTCGTCTTATAACTTCTCGATCTACTGCTACCTTCACAGAACCAGATATCAACTCTCCAGGGTCCGAAAAGGGGCTTGTACACACTAACAAGCAGATGGCTATCATGATATGGACGATCACTGTGCAATCCTTATAAAACAAAGTTCAACCACACATACATTAATTCAGTATTTATGGAAAATAACATGAACACTAAATGTCAAGTTTCAAATAACGGGTTCGTTTGTCAAAAGAGTTGGGGAAAGTTGGGACTGCAACAGGTATATGACAGTTACAAAGAAAAATGAAGTCCACAAATCCTGAGACTCATGAATAAATATGAGGAGGAAGTCACCACTTCCTCACAGCAGCATTTTAAAGGTGATGTTTAACATAAATATTGCAAAGAAGTTGTGTGTTTCAACATGTTCAGCAGTTCACGTTATTAAATGATTCAGGAAATCCAGAGAAGACTGAAACTAGAACAGGCTGCTGGGGATGTTTTTTTTCAGTTGGCACTGCATTTAAAAAACCCATACTCTTCCTTTGGGCTCAGTGAAACTTTGAAAAAACACTGTTCACACATTTAGTCAGAGCAGAAAAATGTGAGTCACTTTCAAACAGGATGCCCAGATGTTGCCGTCTTTATCTGGACTGGATCTCATTTCAAGAGAAGATGGAAAGTTTAATGTTGTCCAGTTATTTCAGAATTTGTAATTCTTGGAGGAAATTGTTGAAGTCACATCATTCAGGCTAAATGGGAAGAGCGGATTAAAAAAAAAAAGTGTCTCAGATGAGTTTTTCCAGTAAAGCTTGAAAGATTCTATTTCATACTTGATTTTATAGCATTTATGATTATAGAATACATGCAAATCTGATCACCAAAATACTTTTGATTATTGTCTTTGTAGATAAAGTCTTGAAGTAAATTCCCTCCTGTTGCTTCCCTCCTCCAGTTCGGCATGAAAGAGCTTACCTTGGTTTTCCTCCCGGGTTCAAAGGGGCGAATCAATCATAACATAAATGATTCTGCTCTGCCACAAATCACACAGAGATTTGCTTACAACCTACACATAAACCCACGTCTCTGCTCCAGCGGAAACGAAGAAACCCTCGTGGTTTCTGCCAGTGAAAAGAAATCCGCTCCCAGCAAGTCAAGGACCATTCATTCAAATCTACTTCAGCTTCCATCTTTCAAGATCCTCTCCTGTGACCCTAAAGTACGTCTCATCTCACTGAAGGTTGGTTACAAACAGGACTGCAAGCACGCATAGGACGGTAAATATTAAAGTTATCACTGCTGAAAAGATGAGAAATTGTCCTTTTATCCAGCTCTACTCCTCTGTGCAGCTACATGATGTGACATTTGTTCTCATGGACACAAATATAACAGACTGGGGTATTTATATGGATTAAAAACCCTGAGTTTTCTGTTTTAGAACCAGGTTTAATTTAAAAGAGTGTTATTTATTATGCTGGCCTTTTGAGAGTTCAAAGTTGAAAATGTTTTACACAAGTTTGTAACATTAAAAACGTACCTTTTTTTTTACATGTACATAAGAGGTGAAGAGTTGTTGTAAATGTGTGTGATGTTCACACATCATTTAATCTGCAATTTGTCCTTGTTACATTACATTTTGTATTAAACTCAGCTTTTACTCCTTTCAAAATACGTTGTAGTTTTTCAGGTCTGAGCTTCCACTTCAGAATCAGAATCAGAAAGATTTATTGGCCAGGCTTGACAACAAACTAGGAAATTGACTCCGGTTAGCCGCGCTCTCAGCTGGGTACACAGATGAATGCCAAAGGATAAATACACAAAAGGATAAGAGACAGATCAAAAACTCAGTTAACTTAAGGTTAACTGCTGAGAGAAATAAATACCCCAAGAAGAGAGGCATAATATTAACATAAGAATATATCACATTTATATGGCAAAAGGAACATGATGTCCAGTGCAAAGTGGCAGGTTATGGAGAAGGTGTTGTGCAGTTGTTCCTGAGACTCAGAGTCATTTAGAGTTCATCAGGGTCACGGCCTGGGGGAAGAAACTGTTCCTGTGTCTGATGGTTCTGGCCTGCAGAGAACTGTAACGCCTGCCAGATGGCAGGAGCTTGAAGAGGGTTTGAGCAGGGTGTGAAGGGTCGGCAGTGATGTCACCAGCCCTCTTCCTGACCCTGGAATGATACAGGTCCTGGATCGATTATTCTCTCTGCTGACCTGTAGCCTGTGCCTGTCCTGTTTGGTGGCTGAACCAAACCAGACAGTGATGGAGGTGCAGAGGACAGACTGGATGATGGCCGTGTAAAAAATGATGAGCAGCTCCTGGGGCAGGTTCTACTTCCTGAGCTGTCGTAGGAAGTATAACCTCTGCTGAGCCTTTTTCCTCACAGTGTCTATGTGGGGGGGTCCACTTCAGGTCTCGGGAGATTGTAGAACCCAGGAACCTGCAGGTGTCCACCACCGTAGTCACTGTGTTGCTGAGGATGGTGAGGGGGGCGAGGGGATGATGGTGGAGCGCTTGAAGCATGAGGGCACTTCGCACAGCTCCAGGGACCTGTTGAAGATCTGTGTGAGGGTGGGGGCCAGCTGTTGGGCACAGACTGTGAGGCAGATGGGAGACACACTGTCTGGTCCGGGTGCCTTCCTGGTCTTTTGTCTCTCAAAGAGCCATGGCACTTCCTTTTCATCGATCACTAGTGCAGGGGTGGGGGCTGCTGGGGGTGAGGTGGGGGTGGCAGGGAGGTCTATTGTCTGACCGGTAGGTGCTACTTAAAGCGATACTTCAACATTTTGGCAAATTGGCCC
Organism: Salarias fasciatus; assembly: GCF_902148845.1. Classification (NCBI taxonomy): domain Eukaryota; kingdom Metazoa; phylum Chordata; class Actinopteri; order Blenniiformes; family Blenniidae; genus Salarias; species Salarias fasciatus. Next base: position 3,787,681 of record NC_043764.1, on the reverse strand, counting down.
ATTTAGCGCAATTCTTTAGTCATTTCGAACAGCATACTTACTTTACTTACCCAAGTCGGGGAAGGTTTTCGGGACGGACACAATGGAAGTGGATGGTATTTTTGTTCCCCCTCATCAAACTCATCAAATACAAAATCCAACAACCCCCAAACATTTTGGTGGACACGTTATAATCCGCACATTCACTACGCTGTGGAACACCAACAAATAATATTGTAGCGTTACGACACTGAAGCAAATACTGGGAACTACTTTTTCTTTTGAAATCACTACGCCCAGACGCCATGTTTAGAAAGTAGTTCCGTCTTAGCAATCTTCGTATAAACAACTCAATCTCGTAATTTTGCATTAATTTTTCACAGCGTAGTGAATGTGCGGATTATAAAGTGTCCACCAAAGTGTTTTGGGGTTGTTGGATTGTGTATTTGATGAGTTTGACGAGGGGGAACAAAAATACCGTTCACCTCCATTGTGTCCGTCCCGAAAACCTTCCCCGACCCACCTCTGGATAAACAACAGCTCGCCCTCACAAAAACAGTAAGTATGCTGTTCGAAATGACTAAGGAATTGCGCTAGTTGGGCCAATTTGCCCAATCAGGGCAAATGTTGAAGTATCCCTTTAAACAATATAGGATGACGGCACGTGAAGCAACAAAAATTCTGGAGCATTGCTGGAGCAGTGGCATTCTCTGGCTTCACTCTTCATATGGTAATCAAAGGATTTGGTTCGACTACTGCACTGTTGGCTTTCTCCCAGAGTGTGTACAAAAGGGCCTGAATTAATGTGGCTGATGATGATTTACATTCAACACAAGTGGGGTCCAAGCTTGGGAAAATTTTCAGCACTTAAGTTTTCATAAAGTGAAGATCGTGTACTTAAATAAGTTCTTGTATATAGAATTGTACAAACTCATGTCAACGACAAGGAAACCATAATAAACCAATTTTTCCCTCCAGTTAGTTTCTTCTTTCTATCTTATGTCCAATGTCCTTTTCAAGAGGCGAGTCTCTCGTGCAACTTAAATTAATGTCTCCTCTTCATTTGACTTAAGTCAATGCTTTCTTTATCTTTGAGGGTAAACTATTGTCATTCACTCAGCAGTACACTCCGTGTGTGTGTGTGTGTGCTCCGCGAACAGAAGCTGGAGTTCTGCTTTACTTGCACATCACGCATGTTAATGTTTCCATCAATCATCTCTTGTGTTTTAGCTTTATATGTTTAATTTGTCTCTTTCACAGTTCAGATAAAAGGCTGAAACCAGCAGAGCGGATAAGTGGTTAAAACACACTTACATTTGTCAGTGTGAAGCCTTTGCATGTTGAAACACTGTTTTTGCAGAGGAGCAGGTCGTATGGTGACTTCTTGTTGACAAGTGGTCGTCTTTACAATGTGAAGCCATTCAGGCTAACGAGGAGCTGCTGTGCTGGGCGGAGCGGAGTCAGGTGACCAGAGGACGGCCCATTGTGGAGAGATCCATTAAACAAGCAGGCATTAGGAGAGTGAAAGACAGCCATCAGCTCCCGAGAGGACAAATGGATAAAATGAGATGAAATGTCTTGTTATTGACACGTGCACATTCTGCTCGCTGTGACTTTCAAGAGACGCGCTGTACATTCCTCTCATCCAGTCAAGTCGCTGCGATTCTGATTTATTGAAGGTCAGAAAAGGGATCAAACATTTGGAAACAATAGAAATGGATTTTAACTTATGTCTTTTTTTTTTTTTTTGACTCATTGCATTTTAATATGCTCTTTATTCAAACGAGGATGTCTGTGTGTAAAATTCAGAGTAAATTCTAGAAAGGTCAAAAGTCAGCCATCATGATTCAACATTGATGGAGAACAGCAGACTACTGTGGCTCCTCCACAGAGATTCAGTCGCGCCTGGTCTGACCTCTGATCTACAGTGGGGACGGAGAGTCCTCTGTGTTTTACCGCTCTCTGGAAATCCTATGAAACCCCCTGAAAGCCTCCTCTAGCTGGTAGTTTGAAGGAGGAAGTCTGAGTACCTGAGGAAAATACCTCATGAGGTTTATCACGAACATGCAAACCCAGACAGGTCGTGACCAAACCCAGGTCTTGTTGCTGTGCTGTGACAGAGCAAACCGCTGCCTCACAGTCAGCAGCAGATGAAAATCACTGGTGTCATTTCTCAACAACTACACACAGCATTTCCTCCCATATATCAAATTTGTTCTGGCATTGTGTGAAACAGGCTGATATGACAGACTTCTCACCACACTGTGCTGTGAAAAAGCAGCTTGTTTGAAAGTAAAGTAAGCAGATTTGTGTTTAGAAGATTATTTCTTTGTTGTAGCAAATCCGTCTTGATTACCAAAACAATTCCCACACTATGAGATTTTATTCAACAACCACTCTACATGTAATTATCCATAGTATTTTGTAAGGTGATGAATCAGAGTCAATAGAACCTGTTTTCCTCCAGGTTTGATTGTCGGTGTGTTTTTCAATGTTTTTCTCAAGATCCATGGTCCTGGGGCGGCTGCCCACCATTTTCTATGATTAACGATGAGCACTCGGTTTAGATTTAGGCTGTGTTATAGTAATCAAACCATTACTGTAACAGGAATATGGACTCCTTCCTGGACTGGAGTAGTGTAATTTTAGTAAAAACTGACATTCAAATCCATATCATGTCCCATTGATCATCTTTAAACGGTGAACCACCACACCTGTGAGAATAACTCAGTACATAAGGCACAACTGTCTGCGGTTATAAATCATATCACATTACATGCCTGTCCTGTATGCTAGCATGTCATGTGCAGTGTTTGTATCAACGCTTTCAGTATTCAAAGCCTAATAAAAGAGCCGCAGTTTTGTGTTGGCTTATCAGAATGACAATCCACTTCGGTCGTGAAGCAGTAAAGCAATACAGATTGCCTCTTGTCGTCTTGCAAAGCCTTCGCCTGAGAGGCAGCCAGTGTGTAACGACTGTAAATTATGATGTATGCCGCCCAATATCGTATGCACAACTGGTGGTTCCCCCCACCCCCATGTCATTATGTGTGTGCTCGTGTTCTTCCACACTGGTGGGGACATTGGCGGTGGGGACCAAAATTAAGGTGGATGATAGCTCCGTGCATGCACGTGCGTGTGCGTGTGTTCCACTGTACTCATGGGGATTAAACCCGATTGCACACTGACCCGTGAAGACCTGTAAAAAATTGAGGTCCTCATGAAAGAAATCAATTAAATTTGAGACAATGACATGTTTTAAGGTGAGGGTGGGGTTACACTGATGCCCAATGAGGGTAACAGTTAGGATTAAAGGAAGGCAGGTAAGTCAAATCAATGTCCCTGTAATTCCAATAACTGAATATGTTTACGTGTGGCCTTGCTCTGCCTGCTTTATGGGGTTCGTCGCTGTATAGGAGTCAATGTCTGTCAGGCCCCAACTATCATGTGGGAATCTGACAAATCAGGAGAAATGATTGGAAAACAAAAAGCTATTTTCCAAGAAGGCATGTCACCATACGAACTAACAAAGAAACACCAGGGTAGTAGTAAACTCTACTGGTAAACGGTTCGTCTCAACATGTGTAACTGATCAAGAAAAACAGCAGTGGTGGACTACAGTGTCACAACTACGACTCCATATTCTCCTGGAAATTGGTATTTTTATGGGTGACTCTGCTTTCAGTGTTTCTGCCATTTCCACATGAATATACATTCCTTGCAAAAACTTTGCCTCATAAGCATAAAACTTACACTTGAAAGAAAAATGCAAAAACGATGCATTTTCATGTAAGCAGGGCCTCAGATTGCTGAACGGCTTTTTAATGCACAAACAATGAAATTCTAGAGGACATTCTTCTTTGTATGGATTAAAATGCTTGACCTCAACAAAACCAATGTTATTCTGTGTGTGTGTGTGTGTGTGTGCGTGTGTCTGTGACACCCACAGATGGAGGAAGGTCACCCGTTTCCACCCTTGGAGAGCATTGATGACACATCGCTGATGTTACCTCACACTGTACATAAATGAAATGTTTACATGGAGACCACCGGATCGGACCTATAAACAAATAACCCAAGGACACACGAGTCATTTCGCCACTCAAGTCTAAATGCACAAAGTCATCTCAGGCAAATTAAGGCTGTGTGTGATGTCTGGGCTCATTTAAGGGAGCAGAATCTCACTTCATTGATTCTTACATGTGGAGGCCAATATATCAAACAGGCACAAGAGTCATTTTTCTCATGAGAAGCTGCAGAGAAAAGGCTAAAGAGCAGCTTCGGTGTACAGTAAGGCTACATCTTCATTGTCTTCCTGTCAGCACTCTGCAGTGAAAGCATGTTGGCGCACACACCATTACCAAACTGCACATCTGTTCATTTAGGCCCTTCTTGACAGGAGTCTAGTCAAGAGTCGGATTGCTAATGGTTTCATTGATTGTTGGTTCTTATCATCCATCATCGAAGAGGTCAGTGCGCCGCCGCTGTGTAATGATACTGTTTAAAAACAAATCTTGCTTCTTTGAACAGATGTCCGACACAAATACGCTCCATTTAACCGAGATGTGTTTGCTATTGTGCCCCTGCAAAAAATGAGCAACACTCAGCACTAAATCTTGTGACAGTCGTGTTTTCAGTTTTCCCACATTGAAAATCTGCTTCTTTTCATGTGGTTTTTTTTCCAAATGTTCCAATTCAGATCCAGAAATATAAAGTGTTTTTGCATCAAGTCATAGCAATATAGCTTCAGTTTCAAATGCCCGTGCAGATTAGTTGACTGTGCTGTCCCGGCTACACATGGTAAAGCCATCCGCAAATCGCCAATATACAGCCGAAAGTAAATAAGCCTGAGGTGCTGTGTCGCCATCATCTGACTTTTATTAATGGGCCAATCAATTCCTATTTGTATCAACCCTTCGACAAAAAGCGCACTGTCGCAACATTTAACAAATTGGCTGACCTCGGGTTGAGTGCCCGGCTTTGGAGATGCCCCCTTCGCTGTTTCACTGAGAACAGCCACGGGCTGCTTAATAGGTTATTTAATAAAATCTGTCAGGCCACAGCGACAAATAAATGTAGTTTTTTGCAGACGTAGACACACAAGTAGAGGGCAGAGGAGAGAGAAAGCGCTTTTCCCAGATGTTTTAGGGCTCAATGTGTTTGTCCTGCCTGATCCGATCACTCATTGATGGCAAGTGGATGAACCCAAGCACAAGACGACGCTCAACTTTTAATTGTATAGACTTCGAATATCCTTCCGAGTGTCTGGTGCCTGTTACTCAACACGACCACGAGGCACTCTCTTCTGCTCTGGATCAAACATCCACATGTTCAAGTAGGCAAAAAACTATGCTGCTCGTTGTCTAACAAAAGGCTTTATGTTTTTTGTATTTTCAGTGCCTGTTAACACCTCAATGGTGCTTTTTGAAAACATCTGCCAAAATGGAAGTTTTTGAAAACTCTCCAGTCCTGTGTCATTGTAAACAGGGGAAAATGCAACTTGTTTGAAACGCTTTACACATGTGCACCACGGCCATTTAGTTCTAGCCTCGTGGCATCATAACACCTCATCCTCATCCACATTTGGATTTCGAGTTAAGCTTAGTCTGGATAGGAGCCCATAGAAACCTCTTGCAGGGGGCGTCGGTTACTCCTTTGACTGACAGCACACTTCAGCCAATCAGCGCTTCAAAACAAATACGTCATCAAAATGCCTTTGTTTCTCTAAGGATTAGCTTTAGCTCATTAGCTCTAGCTTCCCTACACGCAAAGACACCCGAAAACGTCTTTTCCTGTTGGAAACTCACCAAGAGCAGACTCTTGCTCTTGCTTGATTGTTGTAATTCTTGGTATTTTGGCTAGAACTTTACTGATTGCAGCTTTCAGACGATGGTTAAAGTTAAAGTCCGTCATCTCCGCTACGTGCAGCGATAGCGTCACTTCCGGTTTAGCCACCAGAATTCGCCAAAAAATTTTGAAAACAAAAAGCGGCAACGCTGATTGGCTCAGCTGTTTCGGGACTGCGTGAAATCCCCTTCTATGGGCTCCTACCCAGACTGAGCTCAACTCCCAAATCCAAACGGATGAGGAGTGGGCGGGGCTGGTTTACGAGGCAAATTCAGTTCCTCTGTATAAGCACAAGTAAATGGACAATAACAGTAACAATAACAATAACTCCCAGTCCATAATCTCCTGGACTTGGTAGTTTGAGTTGACAGTCACCCAGAATACCAGTCCAACTTTGTCAACTGTAATCAAGCTTTTTATAATAGCGCCTGACAGAGCAGGTCCCACTTTCTTCCTCAGTCTAATCATGTTTTTTTTGTTTTTTTTTTAATTTCATGTGCTTAGTTAGACATTTTCTCAGCATTTTATAAAAGTTGTGTTTAAAGATGCTACATAAATGGAGGTATAATTATGATCAGCATGAATACAGCCCCACCTGACTGGAATCGTTTGCAAATTAAGGCTGAATTCACTTCATTATTTTTTTCACCAAACATGACTGTAAATCAGAACTGTTACTGTTACATGTTGAAAACAAGATGCCACTTCTCAAAGAGATTTTGAATGAATCCAGGTAGAATCATTTGTGTACTTTTATTGGCTTTAGAAGAAGAAACCTTCAGTGTTCATTATAGTGCAGAATCAGTATGTTGAAAAGTCTTTCCCTTCCTTTTCATCAGGATGTCTGCTCATCCAGCCTCAGACTTACTCAAATTAAATTCTTTGTTACCATCTAGTGGTTCAAATCTTTTACTACACCTTCCTCCTGACTTTTTTTTTTTTCAATGAGACACACCAAAAATGTATTTTTCAGTGATGTACAAAGTTTTTTATTACTTTGAAGAAGATGAAGGTGCAGTTACAGGATAATGCTGATCTGGGATCTACAGTATCTTGTAAAACCCAACAGGTCCTTCCTATGGGTTGTACAAAACATGCCAGCAAGTTTCCTCTTTTCTGAAAAAATATGGATTGTGTGTGAACAGTCTCTTCTAAATGAGAGATTGGTTGGTTACCATGTCCATGTTGCAGCAGGATTGTTAAAAGTCGGTTAGCACTAGCAAGAAATGGTCATGCTTCACATGTTAGCGTCACCGAGGAGTCGATGAGCGACCTTCGACCGTAAAGTCAGCGAGCGGCCCTCAAAACAGCTGAAAATGGACATCCGTTGTTTCTATAAAATGCGTGAAATGAAGAGGTTGACTTGTGCACTTAGAAAATGGATTTGGAGTGACAGTAAGGCAATGTTCGTAAAGGATGTTTTCTTTTCTTTTAATTGCCTCTCCTACTTTTTATTGCATTCCCTCATTTAGTGCAGGACTGACATAACATTGGAGAATCTAAATGACAGAGCAATGCAACGCAGGCTGGACGCCATCAGCTTCGTCAACACTGTGTGTGTGTGAGCTAATGCCCATTTCAGGCCGCAGCACCAGACCTTGCAATTTATTTTTTGCCTAGACAGAATGAACTATTGAAATTAGCAAGCCCGGGCTGCATATACATGATTGGAATTCAAGCAAAGCCCCTCAAAGAAATAAAAATGGAGCTTGAAACCAGTCATGCACACGCATTTCCACGTGTTGTTCACCGCTCTGTTTGTATAGAAAGGAAACAATGTTTGCTCTTGGCTTTTTGCAGCTGTTTGTGTTTGTAGCCTGCTTTACACAGTCCTTAAAATCAACCACGTAACATGCCATGCAGGAGGTTCTCCGGTTAATCCACAGGAAAGGATCTGTATTACTTTAAAGGGGAATTCATCTGTAATGTTCCAGAAACATCGGGATGAATCGACAATGTGAAAAGCAAGCTTTGTTTCAAAAAAAAAAAAAGAAAGAAAGAAAAACAACTGCTAGAATCTACCTGATTACCATAGCTAAGGATTTGGCATCATAACACCTCAAGTCATTCAAAAGGTACACAAGTTATCAAGACATGATGCTGACTGTGTGACAAGATTCAATCTCCAACAACTGGTGTCAAAAAGGTCTCTCTTAACGTTGGAGGTGCTGACATATACTCATGAGAAAAAGACAAAATGACACTGTGTGATACAAATCAAGTTCAAGTATCAGTTCAAATCAAGACTGATGTGCACCACATGTACTGACCCTCCATCATCTATAAATACATAATGAAAAACAAATGAAACAAATGTTCTTTAACAGACACTTTCTGTCCGATCAAGATCTTGATGGAAACAGTACAACTGTGTTACAAACAGAAAATGTGAGAAAGGATTGTTTTGAAGGTATTTTGACCCTCATGTTGAACTCAATGCTATCCACTAATCCTAAAATAATCCCTCACATCTTCCTCCTCAGCTGTCTATAACTTGGCTGTGAGATCTCCTGATAAGTCTTGTGTTGGCAAACGCAGCAATGTGTTTTCTCCTGGACTCACTTCAGTCCCGGCCAGCCCTGCTCGCCACACGACACCTCCCCAGTGAAGGACAGCGGTGAGGGCGCATAGAGGTCAGAGTCTGTGTCTGATTCCCCCTCTGCGATGAAGGGTCTGACCCTGGCACATAGTGAAGGTCCTGCTCCGCTTTCAGTCGCTGCTGCTGCTCCTCCTCCTCCTGACCCTGTGAAGAAAGAAGGCCCAAAGAAGTCTTCTTTAGCCTGGGAGATGCTGAAGCCGCTGAAGGAGCGCTCCAGCTCCTCGTGGTCGACGGACGGGATGGAGAGGGAGGTGTCGCTCTCCACCGCCGTGGCCTCCTGCTGGCACCGCTGCCTCCTGTGGCGCCTCCTGCTGTGTGAGCCGCTCTCCTTGCCACTTCCGCCCTGACCGGAAGAGGAGCGGTCATGAACCGGGGCGGGCGGCGGAGGGAGGCGGAAGAGCGTGGGCGAGTGATCTCCGCTGCCACCCACCGGCGAGGGGCTGTTGGCCACGCTGCTGCTCCAGGCGGGCTGGCTCAGAGGGTGCTGCAGCTGGTGCTGCCAGGAGGTAGAAGGGCGGCTGTTACTGCCAGACGGTGTGCCCACCGACTTCGCCACGGAGCGCCCCAGTAAGGGATCCTTCTTCTCCAACGACCCGTCGGAGCACGGGATATCCACCACCGTGCATGTCTTCACCTCCTTCTCCTCCTTCACCTCCTTCACCTCCTCCTTGCCCTCCTTCTCCTCCTTGCTCTCCTCCGGGCTGTGGTAAGGCGGGGCTGGGTACGGCTCTTTGGAGTTGAAAAAGGCCTCTGTTTCAGAGCGAGGGATGCCCATGCGCTGCACGTACACATTGACGAGGAAGTCCAGTTTTCTGTCCATACACACCACCTGCAGGCAGGCAGGCAGAAAACCACTCAGCAGTTCTTCAAGATGGTTTAAAGACTACCAACATGGGCACAACATTAGTTACAGACTGACACAGACGTGTCCATCCAGTAATGCCATAAGGTCCAAAAACATCACAGCTGCCAATAGTTTAAATGCAATGAAGCCATGTAATAGTGCATTTTAAAAATGAAATATTGTATTAAATGATATGATACTGGATTTTTAATGAAATAGCCTTTTTTAATGTGATTGCCTTTAATGAAATTGTCAAAAAAAAATTGTGCAGTTTGCTGATCAAAATCTTGCACAATGGATGCCAATAATGTATACATTAACTGGGGATACATATGCAGCTTGGAGCTGTGGTCGTATGGTGTTGGGTGCCTGCCGACCCCCAAAACTGGTGGTGGACACCGGAAGTAAGGGCTGCCGTCAAGCTGAGGAAGGAGTCCCATTGGGTCTTGTTGGCTCGTGGGATTCCTGAAACAGCTGACAGGTACCGGCAGGCCAAGCGAACTGCAGCCCGAGCAGTTGTGGAAGCAAAAACTCGGGTCTGGGAGGAGTTCAGGAGGCCATGGAGGAGAACGACTGGTCAGCCTTGAAGAAATTCTGGCAAACCGTCCGGCGCCTCCGGAGGGGAAAGCAGGTCTCCACCAACATTGTTTACAGTGGAGGTGGGGAGTTGCTGACCTCAACTGGGGATATCATCAGTGGGTGGAAGGAATACTTCAGTGACCTCCTCAATCCTGTCGGGACATCTTCCGTGGAGAAAGCAGAGGTTGAGGTCTCAGAGATGGACTCATTCATCACCCAAGCTGAAGTCACCGAGGTGGCTGGTAGGCTCCTCTGTGTCAAGCACCCGGGGTGGACAAGATTCGCCCTGAGTACCTTAAGTCTATGGATTTGCAGGGACTGTCTTGGTTGACACGTCTCTGCAATATCTTTGTAATATTACATGGCAATCGGGGACGGTGCCTCTGGATTGGCAGACCGGGGTGGTGGTTCCCCTTTTTAAAAAGGGGGACCACGGGATTTACTCCAACTATAGGGGGATCACGCTCCTCAGTCTCCCTGGGAAAGTCTATTCCAGGGTACTGGAGAGGAGGATTTGACCTATAGTCAAACCTTGGATCCAGTAGGAGCAATGTGGTTTTCGTCCTGGTCTGCAACACTGGACCAGCTCTTTAACCCTCCATAGGGTGCTTGTGGGTTTGGGGGAGTTTAACCAGTCCACATGTGTTTTGTAGATTTGGAGAAGGTGTTCAGCCACGTCCCTCGTGGTATCTTGTGGAGGGTGCTTTGGGAGTACAGAGTCCGGGGCCCCTTTTTAAAGGCCGTCCGGTCTCTGTATGACTGAAGTAGAAGTCTGGTCTGCATTGCCCGCAGTAAGTCGAACCTGTTCCTGGTGTATGTTGGACACCGACAGGGCTGCCCTTTGTCACCGGTTCTGTTCATCATTTTTATTGACAGAATTTCTAGGTGCAGCCAGGGGCCAGAGGGTGCCCGGTTCAGGGACCAGGTGCCGGAGGGGGTCAGGTTTGATAGCCTCAGGATTTCATCTCTGCTTTTTGCAGATGATGTTGTCCTGTTGGCTTCATTGAACCCAGACCTGCAGCATGCACTTGGGTGGTTTACAGTCGAGTGTGAAGCGACAGGGATGAGGATTAGCACCTCCAAATCCGAGACCATGGTCCTCAACCAGAAGAAAATGGTCTGCTCTCTCCAGGTCGGCGGTGAGACCTTGTCCCAAGCGGAGGAGTTCAAGTATCTTGGGGTTTTGTTCACGAGTGGGGGACGGCTGGGGCGTGAGATTGACAGGCGGATTGGTGCAGCGTCTGAAGTGATGCAGTCATTATATTGTGTCCGTTGTGGTGAAGAAGAAGCTGAGCCAAAAGGTGAAGCTCCAATTTACCAGTCAATCTATGCCCCTACTTTCACCTATGGTCACGAGCTTTGGGTCATGACCGAAAGGAAAAGATACCAGATACAAGCGGGTGAAATGAGCTTCCTTCGTAGGGTGGCTGGGCGCTCCCTTAGAGATAGGGTGAGGAGCTCAGTCACCAGGGAGGAGCTCGGAGTAGAGCCGCTACTCCTCCACATTGAGAGGAGCCAGATGAGGTGGCTAGGGCATCTGTTTAGGATGCCTCCTGGATGCTTCCCTGGGGAGGTGTTCCATGCAGGTCCCACCGGGAGGAGGACCTGATGAAGACCCAGGACACGCTGGAGAGACTATGTCTCTCAGCTGGCCTGGGAACACCTTGGGAGCCTTCAGGAAGAACTAGAGGAAGTGTCTGGGGACAGGGAAGTCTGGGCATCTCTGCTTAGACTGCTACCCCCGCGACCTGGTCCCGAATAAAAGGTGGAAGATGAATGGATGGATGGACCATCATTTGATATTGTCACAGAATCTAACTCGTTCAAGCTCTGATTATTTGTAAAGCTCAGAAGTCCAATGCCTTGAAGTCATCAGCAGTCTGAACACCTCTTTTCACCTGTTTTTCCACTTTGACAAGACGTCCCATCATGCTCTGGTCATCTGCAGCCTCTCCGTCAGCTTTAGGACCTTTACCAACTATTTGGTCAACTCTAGTATTGAAGAAAGGGAATATTTTAGATTTAAAAACCACACAAAAACAAAGACTGTCTATTGTAAATTTCTAACCATGTTTGTTTAAGAGGTTGATGATGGCAAAAAATGTCACATATTCTTCGAGGGGAATAATGAATTTGGTTCATTTGGATGAAATGATTAAATGATGGCCTGACACAGACGTGTGGATGCATGCATGATGAGATGAGGCAGATCAAAGTCTGAATACTGAAGGGACATTCTGTCTGGGGGCCCAAAATGCATCAACTTGCATGCTTGTATGCTGCTTCATGCTTCATTTCCATTGCATCCTGCTGGGGGAGCTCTCCCTCTGTCTATCCACTATGAGAGCAAGCATGAGGACTTCAGACCCCTGATGAGTGAAGGCCTCATGAAATGGCTCATTAACATTCAACAAGCATGTATGCATGTACAATCCCGGGCTTCAATGACTAGACTAGACATAAAAAGCTAACTGCTCAACATCCTCATCATCAACAGTAAAGACAATAAAAAACACAGCGTTGATCCCATACATCGAGTGTGACTCTCTTCTTCTACACATATGATTATTCTGAATCAATGAGACAAGTCAAATGGCCTCAACTCAAAAGGGGTTTTGTCAATAAAAACAATAAGGTAGCATGTGAACTGCTCTGGTATTTGTACTGCGCTATAAGGAGAGTAATGCTGATAGAATGGTCATTCTAAAGGTGCAGTCTATCAACCTAACCTAGGACCTTCAGTGGACTTCTTATGGCGAGGTGTTGTTGGGGGAGGAGGCCCCACAATCATATCTATCCTGGCAAAGCACACAGAGACGATATGAGTGCAATGCAAAATGAAGCAAGGAGGGAAAACAAGGTTCAATATATTCCATACACACAAGACATACGGTGGGTCTGACTGGCTTCACGGATGGAACGTGTATGCATTTCACTGTTGGAATATATTCCTTCTACATGTTCGACCTTCAGGGAACCAAGATGTCAGGAGTTCATTAGCGGGAAGGGAAAACTGATACAGAAAACAATGTGAATTACACATTAATGTTATTTCCAGAATGAGCTTGTGACACATTCAGAGCTGAGAGAGTGAATCAAACTTAAGTATAGATTAAAGTTACTGATATTAACCAGACCTGAATACAACACATGTGGTTGGACAAATGAAACAGGCAAATCAATGACTTGTGTGTCACAACATGTGTGTATCCAGCGACTCCAGAAACGTTGTATTAGTAGATGACATTTCAACTGTTATTAATAGGAAATTCTGTGAGCCATAGTTACAAAAGTGTCCTTGATCAAACTCAAGGTGCACTTGCCTGGTCTGCAGGTTTTTAATGCGGGACAGCATGTCCAGGTGACCTGCTGAGTACTGCTCGATCACGTCCATGACGTCGTACGGCCGCAGGCTCTCTTTGAACCTCCTCTTGGACACCAGGAACTTCATCACGCTGAGAGGGAAGGACACATGGGTGTCAGATGGTGAGATGCTTGTCAGGAAGGCACAGGGGCTACTCATGAAGTTAATGATGATCCTCCTGCTGAGCCCGGGTGAAAATCACGGACCTTTTCTTCCCTCCTACTGTGACATGTCAAAACATCCAACAAAAGAATGACATCAGGAATACAAGTGCGCCGGATATGTGCGAGTTACTCCGCAGGGTGGCGAACGTCATTCTTCATGATGGAGTGAGGAGCTCCACGAGCCACAAGAGCCTCAACCATTCATGAAAGACGCATTCAAATACATGGAAATGTAACATTAGCATCCCAGGATATTGCTCATGATAACAGGACATTCTAGAACCCTCCACATTCAGGAGGCTTTGGAGAAATACACAACTACCATAAATTCAAGGACATTTTCTCGTGTTTAAACAGCTGATGATCAATTATTAATTTAACCGATTCAAGCTGTCTTTTGATTTATCAACACAATGTTGTAGCGCAACATGTACTATTGAGAATGAGGTAGAGAGAGGAACACTGGAGTGTAAATCTAGGTCACAGCCTCCAATCCAGCGCTACCATCCAGGGGGACTAAACTCCTTCAAGGAACACCTTATCTCTGCCTCCTGGCGCTTGACGGCAAAAACAATCCAACCGCTGGTGACACAAAGACCCTTGAGGCACCGTGATTAATAACAACGTTAATGCACGGTTCAAACCTTTCTGTGTTAAATGAATGAGGCCACAGCGAGAGCAGTAAACACAAGTGATGCAAATCCCTACCAGATTGCCCTAATGGTGACCTTCAGTCCAGACGGTAACTCCTGGGTGAGAAACTCGCAGTGGCAGCTCTTATCATCCCCGATTTCCTCTCCAGGGAGGCTCGCCTCTGCAAGTATAGAGAAGGATGCGATCTAAGAAGATTTCACCTGTGTCCATGTGATCTGCGTCAACAGCAGAAGCAAAGCGAGAGCTTCTAGCTTTAAAAAAGGTGCAAAATTCAATCATCAAATCGGTTTCAAGCCAGTTAGCCGGTTTGTGAGTGTAGTGAGCGAGCTTTGTGAAACAACGGAAAAAAACAAACAACTCAGTGCAGAATTGAAGGATAGTGCTGACGTGACCAGAGCTTTGTCAAAATCTTAAAGGACAAGTACTCTCTTCCCACCACCAATCACTGGTTAGCATTGTCACTGGCATGTTTCAGTTCGCCAAGAGGCCAGTTGACAGATTTATTTTTGGCGTTCTGGTAGGGAAAGTGAGATATCGTCATGCAACCTAAAGCAGGGTTTTCGGGGTTTTCTAATGTGGGTTATTTTTAGGATTTTTCTAGGCTCCACTTGACTTGAACCCACTGAGAGCGTAGTCTGCCGCCATCAAAACAAACAAAAAGAAAACATGTTCTCCATAACCGTTTGTGCGGCTTTACAAGAATCGACAAAAAAAATAAAGAGCTCAGAAAAACGATTGAATCATTCCATGCTTGTTTTCAGGTACTCATGCTTTCCTTCAGTCACTGCAGGAAAAACATGACACCTGGAAACAAAGTGTAAAAAATGGGGGGGGGGGGGGGTCATGTCAAGTGAGCAGATTAGCAGATTTCAGCATGCAGGTATCTCAATCCAGGGAAAGCTGACTTGTCTTTTGATAACTCCTTTTACAAGAAGCCGACCAACAAAATATCCCAATGTCTTACTTATTAAACCTTCAATTGCTGCGAAAAGAGAGAGAGGAGAGACATGGAAGAAAGATTTGTTATGGAGACGAGCAGGATGACTATGGCAGACAAATCAATTCCAAACATGGAGACTTGTGGAATCCAATAAATGATTTCTGGATCATGTTTGAAGAAAGCCTGGTCACTCTACATTAATACTGACCTGCTGTACATACTACAAAGCTTCATTAAACACTGCAGTCAACTAAATATGTAGACATTAAACTGTGACAGTCTAAATTGAAGACAAGGCATGATGACTTGTCTAACCTGGAGAACGCTTCAGTCCCAAGTCTTCGTCCTGCATTTCAATCAGCACTTTAACATGCCATGAAGCGAAAGAAGAAAAACAGCTAATGAGAACTGGTTCAAATCGTGTAACAGAAAGGCAGAGTGATGGAGAGTGAGAGAATTCTATCTGCTGATCGTGACACAGTGGCCTTGATGACAAATGGAGGCATTCAGGCTGTCTCGCGGTTCATGATGACCGGATACAGCAACACACAAACCAATGGTCGCCTGAGTTATCTGGCAAGAGCACAAATGGCTAAAATTCACAACTCCTCCTCATGTCTTCCAATACTGTCAGAAACTATAAAGAGGCTTTACCTCAACCAGGGGTGTCAAACACATTTCAGTTCAGAGGTCACATGCAGCCTAATTTCATCTTGAGTGTGTCACACCAGTGACACAGTGCCTTAATGACCTTTAAATACATACTTTAGGGTTTTTCTTTGTTGTATAAATGATTAAAGTGACCATATCTTCACAAAAAACTGTCTGCTACTCTCAAGAAATTGGTTTTCTGTTTTGTTTGAGATTTTAATAATTTGCTTGGTGGTTTGGTGGGCTGGATTGGAGTCTTTTGGGAGCTGTTTTTGGCCCACACACCTTATGTTTGACACCCCTGATCTAGATGCTCGTCTGCATTATAATCTCATCAACATAAATGAAGTATCTTCAGTTACAAATCGGTAACTGATATGAAAATAAGAAAAGGTTTCTGATGCACAGTATGTCCTCCCAAATCAGCTAACTTTACCAAGACACTTTGTGATGGTTTCATCTTTAATTTGTCACCCATCAGAATATAAACATGACTGGAAAATACTATGAAGGAAATCTGTGTTGTAGATATGACAGCATGTGTCTGATCTGTACTCTCATAGTCTTTTTCAATCAGGCTCCCTCACCCTCGGAGTTTTGGCGCGAGGTGCTTCCCCGGACTTTGAAGGCATGTTTAGGCCCTCGGTTCTTCTCCGTGAAGCTCCAGCTCTTGGCGACCTTGCTGGGGCTCGCCTCGGCGCCGTCCTCCGCGCCCGGAGACTGGGCCTTCCCCTTGGACAAGGGGGTCTTAGAAGGACTGGGAAACACCTTGTCCTTCAGACTGGCCTTCCGACTACACAAAGCAAGCAATCCAAGGTCACAACCAAATTAACTCACCATTTTTTTCACCATCAATACACAGACATCTGTCGCTAAATGTTTTTATTTTGCAGTTTTTTTAAGTGTATTATTTAGTTTGAAGCATTTGCAGAAAAAAACGGCACTGATGCAATAGTAAATCTTACCTCTGCAGAAACGTAAAATGGGCAATGTCCTACATCAGAAGGAGCCATGTCCACATACGAACATAGTGGAGCATTCAGTGGGTCAGGCAAGCAGCAGGAAGCTACAAGCAGGCATGCATGGGAAGCAAAGTGACACTGCGCATCTGAAAAGGAAGAGCTGTGGTCTCACTCTAAGTAAAACAATAAAAAAAAAAAGAAAAGAACACAAATCATGCAAAAAAAACAAAAATCACCATTGCAGTGTATCATACTCCGCCTGGGAATTGTTAGATACTCAGCGATACGCACCTCGCCTGCTGAACACAACGTCATAAAGGCTGAATCAGCAAAGAAAAAAAAAAGGCAGCAAGCAAATCAACAGCGTAAAGACATTACTAAACAGAAACCATAAATCAACTGTGACAGGGTGGTAAACAAGGAACTTCACTGAGTAAAAATGTAAAACGTGTGTAGGTCTGTTTATTATTACAGGTGGAAACTGTCAAATCATTTTGCTTTAAATGGTCCGCGACTCCTGAGGCTCACTACTGTGTTTGAACTGGGGAAACAGAACAGAAATAGGAATGGAAGGAGACACACAGACTTGCAGTGCAGTTGTTAGTATCTGTGTAGCAACTATACCTAATTGTTCTCGGACAGCACCCGCAAAGTCTGTCTTTGTGCGCATTTTCATTACTGCAGTGGTTGGCAGTAAAGGAGACACAAAAAGATCAAGGAGCAGTGGATACAATCACAAAAACAGCAGTGTGTGCCATACTGTGATGCCAGTAACACTTTATTCTAACCAGTTTGTTGGCGTTGCTATCAGAAACTTAAGGAATCTTTTTGTCGTTTTGGCAAACTTCAGGCTTGAATAAGCTGAATGAAAAGACTCAGTCATGATAAAGTGTTACTACATTGTCAGGTATTACACTTGTTTCCTTGGTGAAAAAAACAGTGTGACAACAGTCAAGCAAGGCTCTTAAAGTGGAGGGGATCACTTTGTTCGGTTGTTCTGAGGTGATGCTGGAAGCCAGAGCATCAAAGAACAGCTCAGGGGTGAATGATTCAGAAAGCCTTCTGCCTGAGAGTGAGGCCGGAGTCGGCTGATCTTTGAGCACTGTGTGAGCAAATGCAGCATGACCGTTCTTGAAGGAGGCGCAGCCACGTCCGACACCCCAACACACACACACACACACACACACACACACACACACACACACACACACACACACACACACCAGCAAGCCACACACTCCCCCAAGAAGAGTTCCTCGGCAGCAGCTAAGAGCAGATTGGAAGAGAAGCCAGAAGAAGGTGGGGGGGGGGGGGGGGGGGGGGGGGGGGGGAGTTTAAAGAGGCGATGGGATCACAGACCTGGGGGAGGTTTCTGTCTGGGACTCCTTCCTGTGAGACACACAGATACACAGAGTAAGTCCGCCGTACGTTACAGAGCACAACATCGACCACAGCACTCCAGATTCAGCTGAGTCAGTACCGAGGAGGGGAAATCAGAGGTCAGAGACGAAAAATGGAAAGAAAAACACATAATCTGCTGCTAAAGCAAAGGTCACAAGATGTGGAGTGTGAAACCTGCAATAGCAGTGAAAGTAAATAACAGAGATGGGAGACTTGGACTCGAGACTCGGACTCGACTCGGACTCGAGTCACGATTTTATGACTTTTTGACTCGACTTGATAAAATCAAAAAAAGACTTGGACTTGCTTGGACTCTAAGCTCAGTGACTCTCGACTTGGACTTGACTCGAACCCTTTGACTCGACGAGTCACGTCAAGTCATAATAGTCATTTTAAAAGTGCGATGTATGAATCATTTTTATTTTTTATCGCTTCATTTCATGGGATCGCAGTGGCGAGGTGCGCCTGTGGCGGGAGCGCTTGTTTCGTGCCGCCTGGACTGCGTGCAACGGGCGGAGTTCGTTCACTTCCGCATTGACGGGAGCGCTCGTTTTCAACACCCGCGCATTCCAGGCGCATTCCAAACAACACAACAGGTCGGCCACGATTGTTTTTAATAAACTGGTTTCAACACTGCCCGCCTGGAATGCGCGCATAGGCGTCAGTTTAGGGGAGACTTTTGCCAGGGGTGTTTTTTTCTCCACCACACACAAATCCTTCACCCCCGGTTGTTATTTCCAGTACTATTCCGATGCTCCTGAACGCACCGTCCGCTAGCGTCAGAGACGCAAACAGACGTTCACGAGGATTAAAAAAACAAAACAAAGGAGTGCGGCTGTTCTAAATGTGCGTCTGTTCCAGTGGAAGCTCCGCACAGAGCAGCTCTGTCTTCTGCAGCACCTGTGGTGAGTTTGAAAACTTGGTTGCTAGTTTAACCCTGTGATTATCCCAGGTTATAGACTTTATGCAAGAGGCGGTAGTCTGTTTTGAAATGTGGATATGCCCTGAAGAACTTTACTGTCAACATGCTAACAGCAACATTTTGAGGCTGTTTGGCCTCATTCTAGTCTCAGCTAATGTTCATCATCAACATACTTTTCGTCCCCGGGGGACCTGCTGCTTTTGATTAAAAAGAAATGCGAGTTTTATTGAAAGATGTGAATAGGGATGAATTTCATATTTTTATTTTTGAACTGTAATGAAGAAGAATGCATCAAAGATGCTTTATTTCATTAAGGAAACACAATTTATTTTAAGATAGGTTTAAATGTGCACACTTTAGTGAAGACTTTTTTTTTAAATCTGCCCCTCGGTTCACAGCTCACTGGACATTTAACACTGAACATAGAAAACAGAGCTAAACATACTCAGACGCTGTCTTTTGTCCCCAACAGAACTGCAGCTGTGAGGACTGGAGGTCCTACAG
Source organism: Salarias fasciatus (assembly GCF_902148845.1). Lineage (NCBI taxonomy): Eukaryota > Metazoa > Chordata > Actinopteri > Blenniiformes > Blenniidae > Salarias > Salarias fasciatus. Next base: position 3,768,271 of record NC_043764.1, on the reverse strand, counting down.
GTCCAGATTTGTAGGCTAAAAGGTAACATCATCATTTTTAAAAGTGCCCAAAAACATTGTCCTGCCGTTCTGAAGTGCCAATGAACACATTACATTTGTCCTCCTTGTCCTCCTTCCAGCTTGTCTCTGTGGACATGGCAGACAGTCACACTGCTGAGCCTCTCCTGGGACATCGTGGAGCAGAGCCTCGTTTTCAGACGCCACAGAGAACTGAGGCTGCTCTCTGCTTCACAAGAGAACACTGAACCACCAGCAGGAGCCGGACCAGGGTCTGACCAGGGTCTCCACTGGGACCTCCAGCAAGAACCAGGGTCTCCTGATCAAATAAGTACACTTTGCACTTCCATTGTAACTAGTAATCTGTAACCTGGGAGATAACCGGACTATTATTTTATTGTTTCTTTCTTTCTTTCTTTCTTTGTGCAGACGTCACCTCTTCAGTCACCAGTTCTGTCAGCTTTGTTCATTTCTGTTGAACTCTGCTCCTGGACAAATAAAAAATGGAAAACCCTCCTGAGACTGATGGTTCTCTGTGTCTAACACACCTTGGATGTTCAGTAATGTTTGTTGTTGTGTCGATGGTGCAGTTAGTATTTTAATATATTTCTTTAATGGTGGCAGAGCATCTTTACCAGGGCAGAGACATGTCAGTGTGTGTAGATCTGGTTCATTAGCTTGATCAGTCTAAAGCTATCTGAGGACGTCTGATGGTGATTCTTTGGATTAACAGACTGCCTCCTCTGATGTCGGTTGCTTTTCTTTTTGAAATGTTGAAATGTTGATTTGTTATTAGGTCTTTCCTCAGATTTTATAAATGAAAGAAGGAAACAGAGTGACTGGCTGTACGCAGGTTGTACAGGAGGCAGTAAACGCAGCACAGCAGAATTAAAACTTCCATGAAACACCAGAGAGCAGGAGAGGAAGAGGTCATACCATAACCTGGAATATCCACTCATGGCAGAGTTTTGCTCCAATAATTAAAGCTAATAATAATAATGATGATAATAAATGTTTCCAGCCTCCCAGCAACAAAGGTCAGACAATAAGGCTTCATGTTGTTCTTCCTCTGCTGATTCACCAGGTTTTTGTGACAAAGTTGACAGAGTCATCAGATAGACTGATCATTGGTGTTTCTGTTGTGGCTGCCTAACTGTGTTTTTGTAATTTTTCCATTTACTCCTGGAGTTGCTTTGTGTAAAATGTTCGATTTGAGTGGAAATGGATAGTTAGGCTTTAAGCCAAGATTCATCCAGTCACAGATATAATGTTCTGGTAACAGCCTGTGTTCTAATGTAACTCCAACTGTCCTCCCGAGGTTTATTCTTTTATTCTGGAAATGCTTTGACCTTATTCCTATTTGTGATGAATAGAGTTCAGTGGTTTGTTTCTGTGTTGTCCCTGAGCTGTAAATCCTGTTGACAAGTAGCTGATGTATCTGACATGTAGCTGATTTCAACATGAAGTTCAGCATTGTTGGGTTTGTAACTCATATAAAGGTTTGAGGCCAGAGGATTTTATTAAAAACATGACAATCACCTACAATGTGAAATAATTCTCTAAGCATCTGAAAGCAGCCATACCAAAAGTAAAATCAGTCATAGTCATCATCTCAAGCACTTCTCAAAAGCAGTGGTGACTGGTCATTGGGGGCAGGTGGAGCACAGCGCCTTTATGTTGTGTTTGACAGATATGGTGAAAATACCCTATCTACAAGCTCGCTTCTCAAAAAGAGTACCGATATCTCAGTCCAAAATTTCCTTAACAGTGCCTCCCCAGCTTTTTTTTTTTTTTTTTAATGACTTGTTTAGGACTCGAGGAAAAAAGTTTAGGACTTGGACTCGACTCGGGACTCGACTGTCTTGACTTGGGACTCGACTCGGGACTTGACTGTCAGGACTCGGGACTCGACTCGGGACTCGAGTGCAAAGACTTGAGACTCGACTTTGACTTGCAAAACAAGGACTTGGTCCCACCTCTGGTAAATAACCACTTGGGGGCAGTGGATGCAAAACCTAAATACCATAATAGTAAACAATTAGCAGCATCCAGCAAATGACATAAGTGAATAAGTGAAGGGGGGGGGGGGGGGGGGGGGGGGGGGGCAATCAAAAGCAAGTGAGTGAGTGGATGTTAACATTTCTTGAAAGAATGGGAAAAAGAAGCTGAACAGCTTAAATAAACAGTGAAAAGGTGTCTGCAGCTGTCTGGATGTTGGTTAAGGTTTCTATAACGTGTATAAAAATACAGCAGCTCTGCAGCTTTATAACCGTTTTCACATCCGCTTGACTGAAGCTCCGGTAAAATGTAGTTATGTTCCAGCAACCGGTTACTTCACAAAGCGCTATTAACAAGATTTGGAGGTGAAGAAATCAATAAAAGAGTAATGTTTCAACGCTCAATAGAGCTGAGAGGAACTGCACAGTACTGTTATCCTGATGGGATTAATTCACTTTTAATCTAATTTTTTTTAAATGCAGGTTACTTTTTCAAGTTGGACGTTCTGACACATTTTTGTCCAATAAAGTTTTTGAATTGAATCGCATTGATAGCTATGGGTTTTCTTGGATTGTAAAGGAGATTTCATATCGCAGGAAGTGAAGTGGATGGTCAGTAACCTGAGACGATGACCTGATTCAACCCTTTGAAAAATGAACATCAGAAATCTGTAACTACAGACTGGATGACTCCTCGGTTTAAGAACAGTCACAATCAGAACGTATTCATCTCTCACGAGGTTTCACTGTTTTAATTTTGCTGTGTGACATTCAAAATGGTTTGATGATCAACACATCACTGGGAACAATTCTATCATCAGATTTATGAGAAAATTCTGCTTCTTTTGTTCTTTCCAAGCCACATCTGATGTGTTAATAAATTCCCACAGACTTAATATGTCATCATCAACTTCCTACTTTCATTTCTGACGACTTCAGTACAACCTTAGCCTTTAGTTTGTAATTTCCAATACCACAGGATCAAAACGGTTTGATTCTTCATCATGATTGAAATGATGCTGCCATCTGAACAAGAACAGAAATATACAGAAGAAATGTAGTTGAAATGTGTGATCTTCACTTTTTTTAAAAATCTTTAATTCAGTAAAGGAGTTGAATTCCGTCTTTTTCAAATGCAAATTAGAAGAAAAAAAATCACAGGTTGCATAGTTTTTTAAGTCATATCTTAAAATATATCATAGATGGCAAACTGTGAGCTCATTTTACCCCCATTATCCTCCCCACACACGTTTATACCAGCATCATCATACTCATGCTATCATACCACCTGACAGTACCTGGATTGTTCTCCGCATGCATGTTTGTGGTTTCATTACTTATAACAGTGCCAACTCATGACACAACATGCTAACAACGTGGTTTTCTGTGCTGCTGCTGTTGCTTCTGTGTAAACAGACATCATTTTGAAATAGTTTTCATGTAAATGAAAAACTTTTCTCAAACAAAAACGGTACGTTGTCACTTGAAACATTGTCGTGTGCACCGGACATGAGAATAGAGCCCAGAGGAAGGAAATAAAAGGAGAAAAGCAGGGGCTCGATGACTGAGCCCTGTGGAACTCCAGATAACAGAGGAGCAGGGGAGGGCTCAGAATCAGGAATGTTGAACGGTTCTGTCTGACAAGATCTGAACCAATCCATTTCATGTTTGTACCTGAACGACTTCCCCTTCAGGTTCCTCAGCAGGTCCAGCTGATTCAGGGGTGGAATAATCCTGAAAACAAAAGACAAAGAGAACATCATGGTACATACCCAGAAGGCTTCAGAAGGTTAAAACTCGCCTTTGGGTCCCTTTAAAGTTAATTGAGTTTAGTTTGGCAGCTGTCTGTTCTGCTGGTCATCACCGTTTCACCTCAAATTAAGGCCAGAGGGAAAGTCAAATGCTTTCCACCTCGAGCAGGCAGGCAGTCATCCTCCAGACGCACACAAGGCAGAAATCTGTACACTGAAAGGCAGACGGTTTATTCGCTGATTCATACAGTTGGAAAGGAAAAAATATGTGTTTAATTCTTCTAAGTGAGCCTTTGAAAAGGCCTTTCAAAAGGGTTCTGATGATCTCTGCCAAAAGTCAGTGAATTAACCTTATCAAAGCAGAAAGCTAAGAACCAGATCGAAGACAATAGACGACGAAATTCCGCTGGTTCAGTCTTTCATTCTGCTCTACAGTTTTGAGAGAAGATGGCAGAATATGATATGGTTTCATCTCTTACCTGTACATCGGAACGGCTACAGTCTGCTCATAAAAATCCCACGTGCACAGCAGGTCTGTGCGGGAAAGGTTGGTGGCATAAAACCTCCAAGCAGCCTGGCAGAAGAAACACGACCAGTTCAGAGATCACATCAGAGTAATGAACCCGGTGCTGACAGGCGCTCCCGGTACCTGGATCAGGCCCGCGGCGGGGTTGCGTCTCTTCTCAAAGTGTTTCTGCCTGTGCTGCTCCTGGACTTTCAGGGCAAAGCCAGAACCCAGGATGCCCTGTGCACACCCAGAAAGCCCCATAAAGCAATCAGTGACCTTTATTGACCTCGAGCGAGCAGAGGAGAGGAAGTGCCACAACAGCACATTGTCTCCTATTGTAGAAGCCCTTCAATAAACAGGCCGCCTGAACAGGTGGCACCACACACTCACACGTCTGCAGGGTCAATGGAAACGTGGGAGAAAATGCTGATTGTTGAACACGGTCAAAGTGTTTCCTGAGTGTGCTGATGGAGCAAAGTGGGATTTTTAACGTGGGACGCACGGAACAAGCGCTGCTCCAGGCTCACTGTTGAGTTTGACAACATCAAATCTCAGGTGAAACTGTGTAACAAATACATCAGCGACTGAACTCAGCATCAATCAGCGAGAGCCGCTTGATGCTGCAGGAATAACAAGCTGAGGAGGAACATTTAAGGTCAATTCTACCACAGAAGAGAAAGGAAATGAAGCAGATGGGCTCAGACAGACACTGGCAGAATAACACTCTACTGCTAATTTGTAAAAGAGAAGGGCCAATCCAGCACGTGGAGCCACAGGGCAATAAGTGGAAATGGCTGTTTGTGGTCTCTGCTGGAGGTAACACTGCTTCAGAGAGAGTGGAGGTCATAATACCACAAGACCGGCGCCCTGGAATCCATATTCAAGGATTCATTCAAGCATATGTCTGAAAATGTTATTCTATTAGTGTCTGAAACAGTCTGATGCAATAACTTGCCAATAAAGTGAGAAAATACAGAAACTTTTTTTTTTGCAACTGCAGCCATAATGAATAAATATGAAGAGAATCCCATCCACTAAAACCTCATTTTCATAGACAAACTGGACCAAACATGAAAAAAGGCTTCTACTTTCAATAAATGCAGCACTTAATAGACAAGAATAGAATAGAATAGAAATACTTTATTCATCCTAGAAGGGAATTATTTGCAGTGCTGCTACACACAGAATAAATATGTTAAAATATCAAAAAACAATAAAAACTAATAATAAATAATATTATAAATTATTGTAAGGGGCTAAACAGTGATTATCGGCTTGATAACATCGAAAAAAAATGTCATATTATTTCATGACTGGCAAGAATGACATTGTTGGCTACTACATGGCATTATTAGCTGTTCCATCAGTGTTGTGTCTTAGCTTGTAGCTTGTCTGTGTTATTTGTTGAAAATGCCTGTAATTGTCATTCAGTGTGCTTGAATCTGCTTCAAACCATTGTTCTGGAAATAGTCAGAGCTGCATTCCTTCTGAGCGTTTTTTGATTGGAAATGAGATTAATAGAAACACGACAACAACAAGCGAAGAAATGATAAAATGCTGCGTAGGATAATCAGACCTGTGAAATTACATTGTGCACCTGTTCACACTCAATAAAGCCGGATGAATAGATTTCTAGGTGGGGCAGCTGAGCCACTGGAGTGAGGAAGTGAACTGATTTATGTTACAGAGTCACTTTTCTCTTCAGTTTGACCTCCAGCTTACAAACTGGGAGGAGGAGCAGGTTCTAATGCTTGAAACAACAAACACATCCGCCGAAGCTGAAGCTGAAGCGACTCACGTCTGAACAGGCGGGCTGCGACAGTGACTCAGCATTAACACCCATTTCACAAAAACAGCTTCACACTGATGATATAGCATCCCTTACATCTCCCACTGCAATCTGAATAAAGTAATATCAATGGTTGTCCAGGAGTCAAATGAATACAGTTACAATTACATTGGTGAGCACTTACTGAGATCACTGTAATGGATTAATGAACACAAATAAGAATGTTCAATCAGCACTTCAGCCCCACCCTGTCACTGAACGCACTGCTGAGGAGTCCTTGTACTCACGGCAGGAAGTGCAAAGAAGGCCACCCCGATCATGCTGAAGGTGGCCGCCAGCAAGCGTCCGTTCCAGGTTTGGGGAACCTTGTCTCCATAGCCGATGGTGGTGAGAGTGATCTAGAGATGGAAATGAGCCCATGTTCCTCTTGAATGCTCAGGTGCAGTTTTATGATAGAAGTAAAAATAGAAGGAAAACGAAAAAGCTCGATCAGTCTTACCAGTCCCCACCAAAGAGCGTCAGCGTAGGTCTCGAACTCGTTATTGGACTCTTTTTCCACAGAGTAGACGAGGAATGAAGCCAGGATGAGGCATAAGAAGCCGATGTACCAGGCTGTGATGAGCTCCTGCAGAGGGGAGGCCACACACACACACACACACACACACACACACACACACACACACACACACACACACACACACACAGGGAGACACACACAGGGACTCTGCAGTCAGAACACGCCGCCCAGGATAAAACTGGCGCTGCAGGTAAAAACGGCTGGTCTGTAATAACAGTGGACATGATGAAGTGAGCTCTGTGCCCAGTGTGGGAAACCAGCTATTTAATAAACGCCTTTATTTCCCTCGGTTGCAACACTTGTCACAGACTGGCTATCTCACACACACGCCCATGCATGCACACACACACACACACACACACACACACACACACACACACACACACACACACACACACACACACACACACACACACACACACACACACACACACACACACACACACACACACACGGCAGCAGAACATTTTCCACAGTTTATTACTACAAGGAAATAATTCCGTTTCAGAGCTCATTAAAAAATAAACAGGGAGAAATATGTTTCTGTACGGCGACATGGTTACTTGGAATTGATGTGTCACTGAGGAAACCCGACAGGAAGTCAAAGAAAGACCGCTCCAGTCTCACTGGTTGAAACCATTTCAGCCCAATTGGACCAGGCTGAACCAGTAAAATAGCGTCATTAATAGCCTTAACATTTAAATTTAAATCTTTCTCAGTATATGATGAAAATGTCTTGATTTTTACAAAAACCAAACAATTACTGCAGAAAATGACAACAATCTCAACATGAAGCCAATTCTAATGACACCTTCTGGTGCAAAATACAGTGAAACATCCAAAAAAACTTCTCTTGAAGCTGTTGCATTAATGCATGTCTTCACAAATCCACCCTGACAGAAACTACTGTGATAGCATTGAGGTAACTACTATATCTTTGAGGGCAGCATCACCAGTATCTCAGCTCAGGTCTCAGTGTGGTGCTGTGTCCACTACTCTTGAGAGTGTTGGAAAAAAACCATTTAAAAATCAATGTTTTCTTTGGAATTTTTGCAGTTTGCTTGGAGGTTTGTGGGTTGGACTGGAGTGTCTTGTTTGACATCCTTGATTTAAATCCTATGTAAAGTAGTTCTTACTTGGTTACCTGCTACATTCATACGTCAGTAATGGCTGCTATAGGCTGTGAAGTGATACCATGACTGCGTCTTGTAAGAAAACAAAATGATTCAAACCGATATTCCTGGCTACTTTTAAGTTTTAAGCTCCTGTTTCTTCCTGTCTGCTTGGCATCACTGACGCAGCCTGTGCCTGTTTTTGAAGGACGGAGGTGTGAATGGAGGCTCTGCCCAGTGCTGGACTCACTACAGTCAACTCTTCTGCATGTTTTCTGGGAATAAAAATGTTTGTGAGTATCTGTTTCATAAACATTAGCATAAATCAAAGACATAAAGCAGATTTGCTAAAAGTTATTTTGCTTCAATCCTTTAACTTTACCTCTAGGTCGTCCTCATCGAAGTTACAACAAGGAAGGAGCAAGTTTGAAGAACAAGACTGAAAAAGCACACATTTCTGTTTTCAAAAGGAAGGAGAAAAGTAAAAACGCTGCAGATAATCAAGACAAATCTAATTCAGTTCAGTAACAAAGTAGGATTGTGTGGCTCACTGATGCTCTTTGTGATCTTAATTGGATTCATCAACGTGAGCGAAAGTTCAAACTGTGCAACGTCAAGGTCATTGTGAGTGTGACGGTTGAGAAGATTGCTTTTTTTAGCTATTGTTACGTAACTGAAAGTCAACTTCACAGCAGGTAATTGAACCGCAGTGATGTTTTAAATTCCTCATTTTGGGAACCAGGAAGTTAAAATTTCTGTTTTAATAATCATGAAGCTGGTATTTCATATGAATAAAGATTGCTTCATGGAAAAACTGTTCAAACCTGCATTTATCATCCTCTTCTTACAAACTCTCTGGGTTTGTGTAGATCTGTCATGTGACACACTCATGTTGCATGACCACACATCGCACAAACCAACATTGATCAGATTAGATCTATAAAAATGACAGAAAACAGAAATTTGGTGGAGTATTTTTTTTTCACTTAACACAATGCAGAAAAAGTCCAGATATCAAATGAGCCCCTGCGCTTCATGCAGAGCCCTAATGCCAGGATCACCTTGCTGTGAGCGTAAACTACAGATCCCAGCAGCTTCCAGGTGCCTCCGCGCCGGTCCATACGCAGCATGCGCAGGATCTGCAGGAACCTCAGACTCCTGATGGCCGAGGTGGCGAACACGTTGCCCTGAGATCCGGCGGCCAGCACCGACACCGAGGCAATCAGCACCATGATGTCTGCAGGGAGAGGCACAGCACAACACAACGTAGCATAGCCGGCAACATACACTCAAATATACGTCAGCGTTTTGCAATATTGATCTGAGAAGCCGGTTTCCTGTATGTTCTACATGCACACTCATAATTAAGCTCTTTGCCAGTCTTTGTGACACATTCAATAGTTTGAAGTGAATCAAATATCTGAAACATACAAGGTAGCGTCATTCTCGGATCACTCCCCTCGTTAATTCAGGATTCGAACCTGTGAACATGCCTGCAGTTTGTTTCCTCACCTATGACACAGAAGGGCTTCCTGGCGAACTTGAGCCTCCCTCTCCATCCTCTGTATCGACAGCAGCAGCCGGCAGCCCATATCCTCACGATGTACTCCACTCCAAACACCACGATGGTCACGATTTCCTGCAAGACAAGCCTCGCTAATGTCACGCCGGTCCCGAGCTGTGAACGTACACGCAGCAGACACAGGTTCAGAAATACATACCAGGATGTACAAGGCACTCTCTGAGCTGTTTTTGAACTCTTTGATGGTGGCGAAGACTGAGAGTATGAGACAGGAGAAGACCAGGAGGAAGCTGGGAGAGGCGCGAGAGAGAGAGAGAGAGAGAGAGCAAACAGTTAACTGTATTATACCCTGGGAAAAGACGAGGCGTTATGGATGGATGGAGGATGGATGGAGGACACAGCACAACAATTCAAATAAAGAGCTGGTGGCAAACATGAGTACTGTTGAGCAAAACACTCAGGGAGTGTTTCAACCGGAGTCGTGAGTGCCCGTCTTTCTCTCTCTCTCTCGCTCTCTCTCTCTCTCTCTCTCTCATTGTGGTGAGATTTCTGATGCTGCATATGAAATGTGGTGCATTTAGAAAAATACCAAAGTCCTGCTGAAGCAGGTTCAATCAGACTGATGTGATTCTGAGTCACTAACAAGATTTGGAAGAAAATCAATGGAGCCTCACACACCCACCGGACGGCCTGACATGACTGGACCCGAGACTCATTGGATGAAAGACAGCATGTGATTTGAAAGCATGGGAGGGCCGGGCGCCGGGATTTTCTCTGGAAAAGATCTCCTGGAAGACTTCCAAAGAGGAGCTAATGGAAAGTGCCTGATGAAACCCAACCCCGGAGCAATGCAGGGTTTTCAAAGACGCAACCGCGACCAGCAGCAATCAGAGCAGAGATGTTGAGGAATGGCATCTGGGAATTCCTGAGCACAAGCTCATTCTAGACTAACATGACGGAATTTATATGTGATAAAGACAATTATGAGAGGAAGATTCAGTGAGAGTAAATCCAGAACTGACAAAAACGCACGCAGTCCAAAAAGAAGAGTCAGGTTGTTGTTCATAATAGATTAGATACAGTAGCTTCATTTTGGGAGAGGAGAGAGCAGACAGCTGAACAGAAACTCCTGTGATCACAGTTTAGATGAAACAACAACAACAACAACAATGGGTGTAAATAAAGTCGATCAATAGATCAATTAGAGCCATGTGCTGCTGCATGTCAGCACAAAGCCGTTATGAGGGGAGATTAGCCAAGCAGTAAAAAAGGTGGATGTTCTGCAAGAAAACAATCAGCTTGTTGAAAATATCACGCAAAATGAGCTTCATTGGCAAGTCGCCACTGGTTCTACTATTCAGCTCCTCATAACAATAAAAACTATGTGGATGCAGCTACCACGCTGCAAATCACAGTGGCTAACATGGCTAATAAGGGCAAGTGGGAACCCACAGAAGCACTAAGTGCTTATTTCTAGTTATAAAGCGGTACATATAATGCAGTTCAAGCACTCAGATTTAAAACTCTTATGTTTTTTTTAAACGAGAAGTGATTCATATAACTGGATACACCTGAAGTAGCTTCAACTCCAAAACTGTTGAAGGCTCCAGGTCTCACTGAACCTTTGGCTCAACATTTGGCTAAATTAGCATGTTTGCTATTCAGAAATGATCAAAATTAAAAGAAAAAATAAAATCTGTGTCTTCGAAAAACAAATCCTGCACTTGGTGCCGTGTTAGCTGAAAATAACTTAAAGTGATCAGTGAGGCCAGTATGACCTTCATTATTCTCAGCCACCATCTAACCATTTCATCAATCAGTCAAAGCAAATATTTGTGGCAAATCTGACATAATTCCCTTTAAGAGTCGCATGCATAAAGAGTGTGAAGTCACCGCTACCTTGATCTTTGACTTTTGGCACCAAAACTCAATCGACTCAACTAAAAGCAAATGTACATCAACAAATTCAGTTCCTTTAATTCTTTCTTCAAATATCATGATAATCAACAAGACAACCCAACTTTGTAATAAGATTTAACCACCGCTGTGGGGGAAAAAAACTGTGATTTGTGCAGCTTTCGAGGTGTAGAAAGGGGCAGCGTGCTGGCTCAGTTCCACTCTGGACCCGTAGGGAGAAAACTCCAGCTCTCACACACATCCAGAAACTCTACAGCCCCAGAATAAATCATTCCCTGCACCATTTCTCTCCACTGACAAAACCTGCATTGCCCACATTCCAACCAAAGTTTGCTTATAATACGAAGATAAAAGCGTGAAAATGTGGAGAAATTGATGATTCACTAACAGAAGTTAGAAACACGTTTAGAAGCTAAGAGTCATAATTATTATGGCCTTTTATGACTTGAGACTTTCAGCAACACTCAGACAACAAGACCAATCCCTCTCTCGTCTCCATCCTGGTGCTTTTTCCTCCAGTGGGATTGTTTGTTCATGAACGTTTCCTCTGAAGGTTTTTCAGCCACGAAAGCCTCAATTAAGAGTGAATCTGACAGATCGATACTTCCTGATTCCTCCATTTATCTGTTTTCTGTTCATGCTGACTGAGTATTTACTTTCCATAATGAGGCATTTAGCCTTCATCGCTCCTCAACTGAAGATCCGTCCTCGTTGAATATTCAGGTTTTCATCTGCAGCTCCTTCCCCCCTTTTTCCTCCTGCTGCAGTTTGAGGCTCCTGGCAGCGGCCGCTGGCTGGCAGCCAATCAGGATGAAGCGGCACAGATCAATGTTGCACAGTAGCAGTGAAGCCAGTGGTAATCTTCTCGTGTTATTCCTTTTTTTCACCCTCTTTTTTTTCCATATATTGTTCTTCATGGCCTGCGTAAAGCCACATGGAGCACGGGAAGCTGTGAGCATGTTCAGCTGTCGCTGCACCACTTCTGTCCTGTTGGCTAGGTGGAGTCAGACTGAGGTCACCCGCTCTCACGGCTACAGTAAATGTGTGTTTTTTGGAGTCTCATGCATCATTGATGGGTACAGCAGTCAGTGCTTGACGGCTAAATGTGAGCCCTTCGTGTTCCAAGTACACTCACACAACATTCAGCTGTAAAAGTGTCAGTAAAATTTGAATTATCACATCCAAAGAAGGTGTTGAGAGTCTTTTCTAGTATATTTGACTTACAGCAGTATTGATCACATCAGAATAAATGGACAGAATAAAGTTATTGGGACGCTCTTTATCACAGAAGATTTGCAGTGTTGTTCGTTCAACAGTTTGTCAAACATCCTGTAAAATGAAAGTTTAAGCTGAGATTTTCTGGTTGGACGATCACTGATATTACTTCCAAATGTTGGCAGCTTTTATATCTCTCCTAAAACTAGCTATAAAAAGATTTTGCTGGTCTTTTGAAATATCATTAACCCATTTGTGCACTGACTGTAGCCATGTTCATTGTTTTCTGGCTGTGATTGCACAGGCTGCTTTGTGTTGCACCCCCCTTGAGATGCCTGCCTCTCCTCAGTGCTGCATTTAGGTCAGTCAGTCAGAGAGTCAGACACTTCTCATCTTGTCATTCTCAGCACCCTGGCTTGTCACTTTTGTTTGCCATTTCACCGTGTGAAGTCCCACGTTGCATCTGTTAGAGTAGAAACAGCGACAACATGAAGCTCAGAGCTCACAGATGCTCATTGTTGTTGTTACATTTCGGCTTGTTACATTTCGGCTGCTCATTTGCTCCTTTAAAAGTTGTGTTTTCCTTGTTTCAATGGAGATGTACTCAAGTCTTTTACCAAAAGTTGCATTTTGGCTCCGTGCACCACTGTCGAGCAAACTGACCCCCAAAAATGCAATGAAAGCTTTTTTTGTTTTCACTTAACAATTGAATCAAAGACACCATCACACAACTGTTGTTAAAAGTAGATGCGTCTCTCAGTTTTTGGCTTCGCTGTACAGTACTACTACTACAACACCGGTGGTGCCACTAAAATGAAAGGCGGTGGACAGAGAAGCTGGCTGCGACTCTGACTGGAGGTCAGTTGATGCAGTTGTCCTGACTCGACCTTGCCCAACTCATCAGTAGCGTCTAATGAGGACAGTCTCTGATGAAAGAGGGGCACAAAACCTGCTTCCACCAGCAGCCACACAATTACTCCCACAGATTGTCACCTCAGTCATACTTTAAAGCTCGTGTCCGGAGTTTTGAAAGAGAGAGGTTTTTTTAATCCAACGTCTAGAGGTTCCGCCTTCCCTCTGCTTTCATGAGTGACCAAGTCACGCCCCTTTAATTGTGCACGCTCTGAAGCGCATTATCCGTCGGGTGAAAATGAGAGCCTCCGAGTCCTACAGTATCCTCCATGTTGAGCTGTTTACGGTGGATGTTCAGCAGACAGTGGATATATCCGAGGTAAGCACGGCGGCTGCTGCGTAGCTAACTCTCCTCTGCCTGGGCGAGTGCGCTGGCGAGTGCGCTGGCTGCGTGCACATGTTGATTGACAGCGCGACAATGCGGAAGCTCGAAATCTATTGGCTGATGCTGACCGGTGCTTTTTCGGATAACATGGGGGTCTATACCCTCCATAGGGTGCTCGAGGGTTCGTGGGAGTTTGCCCAACCAGTCCACATGTGTTTTGTGGACTTGGAGAAGGCATTCGACCGCGTCCCTCGTGGTGTCTTGTGGGGGGTGCTCCGGGAATACGGAGTCCGAGGCCCCTTGTTAAGGGCCGTCCGGTCTTTGTATGACCGGAGTAGGAGTCTGGTCCGCATTGCCGGCAGTAAGTCGGACCTGTTCCCGGTGCATGTTGGACTCCGGCAGGGCTGCCCTTTGTCACCGGTTTTGTTCATCATTTTTATGGACAGAATTTCTAGGTGCAGCCAGGGGTCGGAGGGGGTCCGGTTCGGGGACCACAGGATTTCATCTCTGCTTTTTGCAGATGATGTTGTCCTGTTGGCTTCATCGAACCAGGACCTACAGCATGCACTGGGGCGGTTCGCAGCCGAGTGTGAAGCGACAGGAATGAGGATCAGCACCTCCAAATCCGAGGCCATGGTCCTCGACCGGAACAAGGTGGCTTGCCCTCTCCAGGTAGGTGGAGAGACCCTTGCCCAGGTGGAGGAGTTTAAGTATCTTGGGGTCTTGTTCACGAGTGGGGGACGGATGGAGCGTGAGATTGACAGGCGGATCGGTGCAGCGTCTGCAGTGATGCAGTCGTTGTATCGGTCCGTTGTGGTGAAGAGGGAGCTGAGCCGAAAGGCGAAGCTCTCGATTTACCGGTCAATCTACGTTCCCACCCTCACCTATGGTCATGAACTTTGGGTCATGACCGAAAGGACAAGATCCCGGATACAAGCGGCCGAAATGAGCTTCCTCCGTAGGGTGGCTGGGCGCTCCCTTAGAGATAGGGTGAGGAGCTCAGTCACCAGGGAGGAGCTCAGAGTAGAGCCGCTTCTCCTCCACATCGAGAGGGGCCAGCTGAGGTGGCTCGGGCATCTGTTCAGGATGCCTCCTGGACGCCTCCCTGGGGAGGTTTTCCGGGCATGTCCCACCGGGAGGAGACCCCGGGGAAGACCCAGGACACGCTGGAGAGACTATGTCTCTCGGCTGGCCTGGGAACGCCTTGGGATCCTCCCGGAAGAGCTGGAGGAAGTGTCTGGGGACAGGGAAGTCTGGGCATCCCTGCTGAGACTGCTGCCCCCGCGACCCGGTCCCGGATAAGCGGCTGAAGATGGATGGATGGATGGATGGATGGGGGTCTATGAGATGAAGGCGGGGCTCATAAATACATTTTTATATTGCTTTATGCTAATATTATATTATAGTATCGAACCAGACTGACACATTTAAGCTCTGTTAAAAAATGATACATACATTGGAAACGAACGGAAACTCCGGACACGAGCTTCAAGCACAGTGATGCTTCCAAACACTCCTCTATACCTATATGAATGAAGGAATTATGCCTTTATTTGTCCCACAAGGGGAAATTTCTTTTACACACCCATCTATAACGCTATGCATTCATGTATAATTCATATTACTCATCTTTTCCTGTATTTCTCGTCATTACACTGATCGAAGCTTCAACACTCATTGATGCATCTGCGCCAGGGGTGGTCTCTCCTCGATGCCATCTTTCCTGCTAAGCAGAGGCGGGGCGTGCCAACAGGCAAACCAGGCATTTGCCTGGGGCCCCGGCTTTTAGGGGGGCCCCGGCAAGGAGGCCCCTGAGAGACCGGGTATCCCTAGTGCTCATACATGTACTGCACAGAAATGACAACAATCGGAATTTATGATGCAATTATGAAACAACGACGTAGCAAACCCCCTTGAGGGGCCCCGCACGGCCCTATCAGCCTTCAGCGCTGTCTGCGTCAATCAGGCGAGCCGCAAGGTTTATTGTCTAATATAATTATTGATAAGCCAGGGATTTCAAGGACTTCTGTTGGTCCCTGGATCTAATAGAAGAGATTAGGGGTTCTCTAAGTTTTTCAGTATAGCTGGGCCGTTAACGGGGGTAACGTGGTGCGTTACCGCGAGACTCTTATCGCGCGAGAAAAAAAATGTCGCTGTTATCTATGCTTTTCAAAGTTGGGTCTGGGAGCTATGTCTACACATGCAAGCTATGCATGTACGCCTGGCCCAGCCTGGCTGAATAACGCTGTGGGGGGGTGAACAAGCCGAACCTGTCCTGCGCCGAGAGAGTCACACCGCGCTCCTGCTGAGCGTCAAAAAAAAAAACACACACACACACACACACACACACACACACACACACACACACACACACACACACACACACACGCTTTTAGCGGTGAAACATTGTCCATTCCTCATTATTTGCCATATTGAACTCGGCCGAATTATCAGAAAAATCACGAGAAAAAGGCCGGTATAAGGCACAAACTCAAATAAGGAGGGCAAATATGAAAAAAAATGAAAATCAAACTTAAATTACGTGTTTTGCCGGTGCAACGTTTCTCCCGCTGGGCCTTCTTCAGACGCTGAAAACACGCAAAACAAAGTACATTTCCCTTCAAAACACAATCTGGCTCAATAAAGATAAGGATGAGGTACAATTCGGCGTGACTGAATTTATCCTGCCTTCTCTGTCTGAGAGTCGGAGATATGATGAAGTTTGAGGAAGTGTGCGCTCATAAGAAAATTCCATTTTTCATCTGTTTGACTTGGTTGTGACTTGGTTGATGACACATGAACACAGAACTGTTTCAAATTACCTGTTGGTTACCGGTGATGCCTGCTGATTATTCATGTCTAATTGAATAAACAGAAACTCATTCTTGATCACTTATTTCTTATTTATGTAACACACACACACACATTGTGAATGGCCTTGGCAGATGTCAAATGAGTCATTTTAATCGCGATTAATCGCGATTAACTCCAGGATTAAAATTACTTGCGATTAAGGAATTTAATCATTGCCCAGCTCTAATACATATCAAATGTCCCAAAAATTGTGTGCAAAAAAATTTTTTTTTTTCGGTGTGCACGGATGGGGTGGGGGCCCGATGAATTTTTTTGCTTGGAGCCCCCAAGGACCCTTGCCCCACCACTGCTGCTAAGTCTCAGGTAACATCAGTGTTTTTAATTCGTAATGGGCCATTTTCACAGCTCCACTACTTCCTGAAATTAACTGTGCACATTCATTTCCTGTCTTGCATTATTGGCCAAAATGATTAATCCAGGTGTGTCTTGTTGCAGCAGTCTAAACTAGACACACCTGGATTAATCAGTTTGGCCAATAATGCAAGACAGGAAATGAGTGTGCACAGCTATTTTCAGGAAGTAGTGAAGCTGTGAAAATACCCCATTGGTTAATTCCAAACTAAGAAATTCAGAAATATATTCAAGAAGCGCTCTGATTGGACAGAAGGCAGCCATGACGTACTTACGTCTGCCGGAAGTAGCCAGCATTTTTTTTCTTTGTTTCTCTATTAAATTTGATGCTACAGCTTTGAAAATGTCCGCGTTATTATACTCACATCCATCCGCTTGTTACATTGTATCAAATTCTTCCAAAACTCCCGTTACACAAATCGTCGAGTCGAACCGCGGACCGCGGGCCGCCATCTTGGCATATTGCGTCATCACGCCGGAGCATGCGCAGAACGACCGGAATGAAGTCGCGCCTAATTTACATATAATTCCGCTTCCAGAGGAGAATAAAGTCGCTGGTCTATTCGATTTCAAACTTAATTCCGAACAAAGTTTTCAGGCGTTTACTTTCAGGCGGTCACTTTAGAGCGGAATTATCATTTTTTTCTGATTCAAACAGAAATAAAAAGTCAAATATAAACATCACATCAACACACCCAAACTGGCCAGGACTGGCCCCTTCCCAGGCTTTCAACATTCATTAAATTCAGGAGTGTTGGAGCAGGGGAACATTGAAAACTTGCTCTAAAGAACCAGGAAAGCCCGCCCCTGCTATACACACTCATCTACACACTCATCTCTAACTATAAAAATTCATCTTTACACAATACCTATATAATGTTTCGCTCCCTTCCTTTGTCCACCACCATCACTCTGATTGATCACAGTATCAGAGAAACATCAGTCAACACAACAACATAACAGAGGGAGTCGATTCTGTGAGAATAAAATTATGCAATGAAGTATTTCTATTTTGTTACTGGACTTGACTCCTGACATTTGAGCACAAATATTGGCATTTTTTCCTTGACACATTGCAAAATAACTTTGGCCATTTTTAATGAATTGAAGTCTATAATCATAATAATTTGCTAATAAGGTAATTAAACTCTAAAATATTTATGAGCATGATTAAGAATGATGCAGTGCATGTTCTCTCTGTGACTCAATATGACAACTATCTCATCCACTACGCTTATTTTTCAGGAGCAAAACTGCAGAAAATACTGCAGGAGTAACAAATATTTTTAAGAAATGCAGCTTCACGAATTAAATAAAACAGTAGCTACTAAGTGAAGTTCCATCATGTTAAAATAATCTTTTAACTCCATATAATGGGGTTTAATACATTACAAAAGGCCAAAATTATGACAGTTTTACATTATTTTGTGGTACAATCCTCACATTCTTCACAATGGCTCGTTCCTTGTTTTCACCCCTATGAGGCCGATCCATTGTTACAGTTAAAGGACCTAAACAGCAGCTGATGGTAACAGTTATCAATACTGAAGCTGCAGCAGTGGATGTGTTTAAGAATGATCAAGTTACAGCAATAATGATTTTAAAGCTAAGACTTACTTTCAATTCAAAATCCTTAAAAATGAAAGTCAGCATTTCTTTGTAGGGTTCTTGAAAGGATTTGTATTCAGAAAATGAATACAGTGGAGTATTTTGGTAGAGTCTGTGGGTCTTTTTAGTTGAAACATTAAATTAAAATGAACAGGTTTTATATATTTTAAAGCAGATCAAATTACGCTGGGATGCCTTCAGCAACACTCCTACTTTTGTGTACTCCACAAATAATTTATTGTATTTTTCATTCTAAAAGCCAGTTTATTGTGTCCGCTTCTGTTTTACTGACAGAGACGTTCCAGCGTAAAGCTTTAACTCTGTGTGTTCTGCAGGAGCACTGTTCTCTCAGGACCCTGTGTGGTCACCATCAAACATCACCAGCACCAGAATTCTCCTTCCTTCTTGCTCTTGACAAACAGCCACAGACAGCGAACACCTCCACCTGTTGCCAGACGACGTCAGGAGCAGCGTGAGTGTTGATCAATCAGGCTGAAGGGGCCAGAAAAGCCTGCGTTTCCTCCCTGAGCTGCAGATAAAGAAACATTGATTTGCCCCACTCAGCACAACACGGGTGCACAGACATCCTGGCCACGCTAAATTTAGACTCAGGGAGAGCAAATAAGGGGGAAAAGATTTTTCACTAAGCTAAATAGTGGCTGTGAATAGCGCGTGCCAGCACTGCGGCGTCCGCTCTGTGTGAAGTCCGACGGTGACGATGACTTCCTGAGTGACCCTGGTCATGTTGTGGTGATCGTCCAGCGGTCCTGCTGCGTCTGCAGCTTCCCACTCCAGGGTTCTTGTAAGTTTCATGCGGAAACTGAGAACCATCCTGCAAACTAGGTAAGAAATGGAAGACATTTCTCCTGCTGGGAGTGCTCTCTGAAATAATGCAGCTTCAGGTTCACCATGTCAGCAGAAACTGACGAACGACGTAAATGAAGCCTTTTATAGTCAAAGCAAATTAGGTGACTTTGCATATTTAAGGTTTAAACATAATGAATCTGTATGTGTTCTGAAATTTAATGCTTCCTGGAATCGATTGCAAATGCAGCATAAAATACTGGGATTTTTTTCTTTTTTTTTAATGATGAAACAGAATAGAATGTGAAATATTTGTTGGGATATCATGAAGTGTAACGTTGTCTTTTTTCTGGCATGTTATCCAGTGATGGAAGGACAAATCACCATTGTAAAGGATATCATGAAAAAAATCCCTAACCCTAGTGCTAAAATAGAAGATCACTCCTAAGTATGTCCACAGCTGTCCAGTCGTTTATCAAAGAACTGCAGTTTGAATGTAGGTTAAAGAAAAAACTGTACTTTTTGAGAATCATAACCACTGATTAAAACAGTATAAGCAACGTGACAGTCACTGCACTACAGTAGGTGTTCAGGATTTCTTTTAAGAATGTAAAAACAATGTCAGAAGTTTTATGTTTCATGTCTTTTAAAGTGGTGTGAAAATAAATGATGATATGAGGCTTGTGTTATAAAGTAAAACCTTATTTATGTCATATGGTAAAAACTCTCCCAGTCTGTTTCCTTTAAACAAGCCTCCTCACACCAGACTGCTCTCTCTGGGCTTTCCAGTATTTCAGAAAGCTATGAAGGTTTGTAGTTTCTCTGCAGCCACTGAGGGAGGAGATCATCTGTCCTGCGTCCTCCAGTGGCTGTCTGGACCGATTCGAGTGATGAAATGCGCTGAAATGTGGTTTGAAATGCACACCTGATGAACATCCTGCCACAATCAGATTCAGGTCCAGGTTTCCTGCAGTTAAATCAAATGATTAGACTTCATCACCTTACGTAATGTTTCTCTGTGACATTGCTTCATCAGGAGTAATGACTCATTAAAAGATTTTAATCATAACTGATTCATTGAACTAGTAGACCAGAAGAACGTGTGTGCCTGCATTTTGACTTCTTTCTACCTGATGTAAGTGAAATGAAAGCGTGAATCAGCCATTAGACTGAAGCAGAGAGCTGACAGCTCAGTGTGTCGCAGCAATGCTACAATCACACAACTACGGACATACAGCGATTATTCCACTACCGAGGTGGCTGCAGGGCTTGGACTAAAACCTCTGAAGTACTGAGTAACTGCTGAGTAACCTCATAAGATTCATACATTTTGTTTGTGGAAGAGTGAATACTTAAGAGACATGTGAAAACATCTTGAGTAACTGCTGAGAAGACAGAAAATGTGAATACAGAGGAGGCATACTTTGATTAAATTTAAATTTTTCGCCATCTTTAAGTAAATGTGAGCAAGTCGGGCCATGTATCCAATTTTTTTATTGAGTAAATGTTGTGTTTTTTGTTCTTTGTTCAGATTAAACTGCTGTAATTCATTATTATCAGGAATTGCAATATAACTGCTTGATAAACCTTTAACTTTTGATTTAAAAAGCTGCAGTGAGAGTTCTGATGAGATCCAGCAGGGGAGATCATATGAGCCCAATATTAGGTTCCTGTAAAATCTTGAATAGAATTTAAAATCTTTTTAACCTTTAAAGCTCTGAACAACCAGGCCCCATCATATCATTAAGAGCTGTTAGTCCCATATTGTGACTGTCTTGTATTTGGCGCTGGAAAAATAAAATTGAATTGAAAAAAAAAAAAATTAAATGTTCTTCTGCATCGCTATCAAGGCTCAAAGTAATCAAATAAAACTACACAGTAGTGGTGAAACCTTTACAGATCCATCAGTATTGTTTAGAGTATTTTCAGTCATATTTCAAGCACTGTGCTTTTTCACAATCTATTACGTTTCTTAAAGCATTTTATCTCTTGAGTTGTTTTCAATGTTGTGCAAAAGCAAGATTCCTAATTACATTGACATTTCTGAGAAAACATGGCTATAAAATAAATATTTAGACCAAAAAAAAAAAAAAAAAAAAAAAAACTACAAGATCCAGGAATGACTGACAGAAGTAGAAGGATATTTCTTCCCCAACAACACCCTGGTGGAGGACTCAGACAGCAAACCTTTCTCCTCCCACTACAAACCACTCAATCACACCGCGGCAGCTTGGCAGCCGGCATCTGTCGCCTACTGTCCTTGCCTTTCGCCGTCCCCACTTTGTCTACAGCTGGCCAGCTCAGCGAAATAGTGAATAACTGGATCATGTCCTCAATCTGCCTCCATTGTTTTCACAGACCGATTCTCCCTTCAGAGCCCTCTGCACACCTTCTCCAGCAGAAGTGACACATTGGAACAACTTATCTCTGCAGAGGACTTCGGCACAGCTGGTGCTTTCAGCAGGAGGACACACAGTCATCAGACAAACCAGGGACTTTATCAGAACCCTGAGTCCTGCAGCAGGGTGGGACGGCGCCATCACTCTGCGCAGGGCCTCGACTCAAGCTCGTACGGTGATCCCATCTCACAGGAATAACATATTTTTAGCCTTTTCGTCAGAATCCATGTCAACGGATCTGCAACAACATCTGTGACCCGGTTGAACCGACGGTGAAGGGGACGAGACGGCGAGACCAGTGGAGAGAGGAGGGCGGCGGGATAGAGAGTACTCTGGATGGACTCATGTTCCACGTATCGATCACTCACACACATTACAAATGAGACCAGGAAACACAACACCTGCGCAGCTTTGGAAGAGCAGGCCGATCTGGGAGGAACAGCTCCTGCTGTGAAATGTGGTCTGCCAGCGCAGGATGGTTTATAAACCAGCTTGCTGGAAGCACAAAGAGTTGGAAGATTAAATGTAGTGTGATGACTATGAATAACATATAAAATAGAGACAAAGGCAGAGAAGGTCCTCATCAGGGATGAGACCTGGAACCACATTGCGGACTCCAGCTTCTGAACCTTTGATGGTTGGTGGATTTCTGGTGGCATCGAACCACGGCTCCCCACGGACAGGAGGGATGGCTCGTTGGGCTCACATGCCAACAAACTCTTCTGACAGGCCTGCTTGGTTTTGTTTATCTCTAAATGCAGTTTCCTTTCTTTTCTTTTTTTTTTTTAAACAATCTTCTTCAAGCAGCTGTGAAGCTCTGCGATCTCCACTCCACAGAAGCTCACTGAGCATGTCCCATGGAAGCCAAACAAATGGTGAAGAAGGAGTTTTAGCCGGTGCTATAGTATTCAGTTAATATTTTAAGTGCCCAGAAGGCCCACGAGTGTGTGTGTGTGTGTGTGTGTGTGTGTGGTTTCACATTAAAGCATGGGTTTACTTCTGGGCATCCGACCGTCTCGAGGGAGCCGATATGCTGTGCAAGGTGAATTCCTTAATGCTGTGGCCATTTCAGCTCCTCGCTCGCAGGCATGGCAGCAGGCCGCTTCGAACAGCTTCCACTTTCACTCGGAGGGCAGGTCTCCCCTTTGTGGACTGAGCATTCAGTAAATCTCTCATAATCGAAGGGTGGACAGAGCTACACGTAAAAAAAGATCTCTTTTCTTTTTATATAAACTCTTAAAAATTCAGTATTGTGAGTATTCCAGCAGTTTTGGGAGGTCTACCAATGGCTGGATGATGCATTTTTGTTTTAGTAAAGGAGGAGGAGGCACCACAGAGCTTTCATTTAGAAAGACAGTATAAATAAAGGCACCACACTCGGCTGAATGGCTCTTTTAACAGTGCTGATCTGAAGAATCTGAACCGGGTCTGCCTCTTTCTGGTTCAGCTCCAGGTTTACCAGAATGAGCCACACTGCTTTCTTTTAACTCTGCAGTCTTATTTGAGTTAGCCTCTGTGCAAAAAATTTACCAATGTGTGTTTTAATGAGCCAGAACATATCTGGACAGATTTTTTTTACTCTGTTACATAATTTGGGACCATCTTAAAAAAAAACAACAAAAAAACAAAACTGTTTTTCCTGTGAATCAGTAAAAGGATGACTGAGGCCAAGTTTACAAGTCTTAATGTTTTCAAGTCAAGACGCTAAACTTTCATTTCGTTTTAGGGGTTTACATGACAGCGGAGTTCATACTCACTGGAAATGCGACTTTTCGAAAACAGATCTCAATGTGGAAGTTTTTGACAACGCTCCAACTCAATTTCCATGTAGATGACAGAAAAGCTGCTGCTGCCCGTGCACACTGCAGCCACAGCAGCAGTTCTTCTGCACATGTGCGAGTAGATAAAACTGAATGTTTTCCTCCAGAGCGCCGTGACTCTCAGTCCTCATTCTCCATCCAACTTCCTCTCTGTCCATATGAACGCCTCTGTTCTCTCCATTGTTAATGTTAACTGCTTATTTTCTGTTCCCACGCCCCTTCATTAGTAAAAAACACAACAGCTCCCACTGGTGGCCCAACATATAAACGACATTGTTTTCAGCATTTCTGATGTTACCGTGCAAAACGTGTAAACGTGAACCTTTCTGAAACTAAAATGCTAAAATGATACGTATGGTACAATGATACATTTAAAATGTGTAAACTGGATCTAAAGTGCTGCGTTTGCTCACTTCTCCAGGAAGTCTTTTTCCCTACAAGCTTCTTGTTTCCGTTCGGATCGTGCCTCGGGGACAGACCAGAGATCCCACATCATCGGATTTATGATGGCATCTCTGGCGTCTGACGTTGGCTCTCTGGCAGACACTGTAAGACCTCTCTGACCTCTTTTACACACACGCACACAAACACAATCACACACACAGCTTATAGATATGAGTCATATCTGGATTGATAAAATTCCAATAAATTGTAATTTGAACAAGAATTATGGATTTAAAGATTCTGTGTTCTTGATGTCAATTTGAAGATACTTCAGTTTGTAAATAAAGTGAGATAGATGTTACACTGTGTGAAAACAGGGATGTGCTTGGTATGTGTACTCAGCTCAATGGAAAAACATCTGCTGGTTCATGCATCAGCACATGCAATATAAGCTGGTTAGTGTTTTATCAATAGCACTAGTTGGAGCTACGGCATAATCAGCCTTCTAAAGAAGAACACTACAACTTGTGGGGAAACAAAGTGTTTCCTTCCTGCACTACTTTCATCGAGACAATGAACAACAAGGAGGCAGATAGGCTGTGCGAGAAAACAATGAACTCCAAAGGAGCAATGCCCAAGCACATGAAGTGAGGCATCAGTGTGCTCATTTCTCAGTTTTTAAACTGCTTCAGCTGAATGATCGTGTAAAATCTGTTTCTTACTAACTCAGCTGAAGATGACAGCTTCAAGGTGTAGACGGGATCTGTTCAGTCTGAATCCAGCAAACCAGGATGTTCGGTAAAAGTGCTGCACGTCACAAAGTGCCTTCAGCAGCATTTAAAAAACAGCCCAGTCGGTTGTGATTAAGAGCTTCAAATATTTCACTTCATATAATTGCTGGAGTCGATCCCATCGAGCAATGACTCCTCATACAATATATTTCAGGAACATTCATTCCATTTAAAGTATTCAAGGAGTCTAAATTCAAATCCTGACTTGAAGTTATTTGCCAGGAATATCACTACTGACAACTGAGTTAAGATTGTTTTGTTCGTGTGTCACAACACATCAGGGAGAAAATAAAGATGAATCAGACAAAACCAACAAAAGACTGAACCAAGAGACTTACACAGAACACGGACTCACAGAAACTACGGACAAGATGAGAGTGAATGCATTTTTTTGCGGTGAAAACTGGTGAATGAAAGCTGAAGAGGCACCAGTCCACCGAACATCCAGAGAAGTCATGTAAAGCAAAAGAGTTTGTCCTCACAGTAAAGGAACTCGTCCTGAGTAAATATTAGAAATAAAGTGTATTTCACATAGTTGCGGAAGGTGTGGTTGTGGGTTTAATGATGGTAAGAAAAGGCTGGGAATCACAGTTTTACACCATTGTTCTGTTTGGCTTGTTGTGTGCTGGAGCTCATCAAACGCAGGGGAAACTGTCCATCTGACAGCAAACAGAGACAGTCACACACTCACATTCAATTTTGAGTCACCAGGTAGCATCAAACAGATGTTTATGGACAAAAACGAGGCAGGCAGCTAATGTTCTCAAAGGGTCACATGAAGCATCAGCTCTACTACGGAGGGTTGAGACAGAAGTTGATTTTTATTTTTTTTAAATAAAGAATTATCTCTTGATAAAATTCTTAAAAAAAAAAAAAAGAAAAAAAAGCATTTATGAGCTCCCTTTGCTCTGAGTAACTTTTTCTTTCTCTATTTTTGTTTGGGAATCAAGATTCAATTTTCTTAAATTTTGAGTTGAAAAAAAAACAAAAAACAAACAGTGAAGCAGAGACAAAGGTCCACATGTGGACCACGGGCCTTCTGATGCCCAGCTCTGGACTAGAAAAAAACAGACTCGCCGACAACCAAAACACATACATGCAAACTCCACACATAAAGGCACAAACTGAAGAAGCTTTAAAGAGAACACACCAACGGGCAGCTTCCAAAAGGACACGTTGCATCTTAAGTCAAAACATGATGTGCAACCTTGTAAGAGCCGCACGGCGGAGCAGTGGTGAGCAGGAGAAGTTCCTGGTTCGAATACCGGAAGGAGCCTTTCTGTGTGCAGTTTGCATGTTCTACCCATGTGGTTCTCCGGTCTACTCCCACAGTCCAAAATTCTGCATGTGAGGGTAACTGTTGACCCGAGGCATGAATGTAAGTGTAGTGTGTGTGTGTGTGTGTGTGTGTGTGTGTGTGTGTGTGTGTGTGTGTGTGTGTGTGTGTGTGTGTGTGTGTGTGTGTGTGTGCGTGCATTTTTCTATACTTGTGGGGATCAAATGTCCCCACAAGGATATAAAAACCTGGCTCGATGTGCCTTGTGGGACCTTTTTCCGGTCCTAATGAGGGGAAACAGTGTTTTCTTGACCATGTTGTTGTTACTGAAAAAAGTAAAAGTGCAAAAAACATTTCTTTAGGGTTAGGCTTTGTTGTGGTTTGGGTTAGGGTTAGGGTAAGGGTCAGGGTTAGGGGATAGTAAATGCATTATGTCAATGAGTGGCCTAACAAGGATAGAAATACAAATCTGTGTGTGTGTGTGTGTGTGTGTGTGTGTGTGTGTGTGTGTGTGTGTGTGTGTGTGTGTGTGTGTCTGTGTGTGTGTGTGTTCTGTGGTCAGAGCTGTCAAGTAACAAAGTACAAATACTTCGTTACCTTACTTAAGTAGATATTTTGGTTATTTGTACTTTATTGGAGTAATTATTTTTTGGACGACTTTTTACTTCTACTCCTTACATTTTCATGTAATTATTTGTACTTTCTACTCCTTACATTTTAAAAATTGCCTCGTTACTTCATTTCAACTTGTTTTTATTCCGGCTAACCAGATAAATTCCGCCCTCCAAATAGAATTAATTTAATTGTGGTTGGATGAGTCCTTTACTTGACTGATGTCTTTATGTTAGAAGTGCCTGGTACATCTTCTCCTTAAATTAGCCTGATTGAGGTCTGGGCTCTGACTCAGCCACTCCAGAACATTCTCCTTGTTGTCCCGTTGGTCGTATGTCTTGGGTCACTGTTCAACAGCAGACTACAGGTTTCGTTCATTTTACCTGCTAATCAATAAAGGTGAATTGATAAAATGCATCTGATGTTTTACTATTTGCACCATTACAACAACTAGTCATCATATCTGCTGCTCCATGAAACACATGTTGATTGTCAGTAGTACACACACGGTTCTGTAATATATTTACTGAAATGCATTCCTTTTCAATAGACATATGAGGTGGAAACAGAAACCTTATTCTAGTGCATTCCAAATTTTTCAACTTTAGTCGTTATAACCTTTTAGAAAATGTATTTTACGGTTGCACTGTAGCCATTTTTCCCCTCACATTACTTTTACTTTTATACTTTTAAGTAGTTTTGAAATCAGTACTTTTATACTTTTACTTGAGTAGAAAGCTGGAGTTGATACTTCAACTTCTACAAAAGTCTTTTGGTACGTTTTCATCTATACTTCTACTTGAGTAGTGAATACAAATGCTTTTGACACCTCTGTCTGTGGTGGTCTGGCAACATGTCCAGGGTGCATCCCGCCCGTGCTCATAGGCAGCTGGGATCGGCTCCAGGGCCCCATGACGGGTAGAAAACATGGATGGATCCAAAGGGTCACAAAGAGAAAACTATCTTCAGATTATAAATATACTCATTTAGAATGTGAATATCCACACCCACAGTCTGAATGTGAGAGCGACGAACCGGGCAGGGTTGATTTCTTTTCATTATGGTCACCCCCACCACCACACACACACACACACACACACACACACACACACACACACACACACACACACACACACACACACACACACACACACACACAGGGATCTGCCTCTGGTGTGCACACCCAGACCGAGAGGAGCTGTCCACTGAGTGTGGTGCTGAAACCCCAATCCTACTACCACCAGGGCAAAAGTACAGCGGCACGCACGTTACACACACACACACACACACACACACACACACACACACACACACACACACACGCACGCACGCACGCACGCACACGCACACACATACACTGCATGACCTGCCCGGCCGCCCTCGTTCCGCCCGGCCGGGAGAAGTGCCCCTCGGTGCGGGTACAGCCAGAGACAGGCCACGGCGGCTGGATCGACAGTACTCACACATAAGCGTGGTAGATGAACGCCCATCCCCGCGGTCTCTCCAGCGCATTGTAGAGGAAATTCTGTAGTTTCCGATAGCTGGCGTTTTTCTTGGACGGTCTGGGTCTCCCGGCGGAGATGCTGGAGCGGGGTCTGCAGAGGATGCTGCTCCGCTTGCTGCTCTCCGAGCCGGCGATCAGCAGCGCCCCGTCCCTGGTGGATTCCGGAGCTCCGGGGTCCAGACCCACGAAGCCCACTTGCTTCTTCTCTCCGGCTTGAGTTGGGTAAACCCCGCCGTTGAGAGATTTCTTCACCATCCTAAAGTCGAGCCCACTCTGCCTGGGAGTTGTCCGTGCCCTTGCCGCGGGGATGCATCACCGGTGCTGGAGGGGAGTGTGAGTGAGTGTCTGTGTGTGAGTGTGTGTGTGTGTGTGTGTGTGTGTGTGTGTGTGTGTGCTGGATGCAGTCGGTGTCGGTCCCCCTAGAAATCCAACTGCACAGGCGTTGCTTCTCCCTCAGCCTCTCCCGGCAGTCTGACACACAGCAAGGAGGAAAATGTCACTCCACGGTCCGATCAGCAGTTTGTAGATCTGCAGTCTTGTGAATGGCTCGGAGATCAAAGTCACTGCGCCTCAATCTGGCCAATTTACAGCATTCACAAGTTGCTGACTTGGAGAGAGAAGAGGAGCATCTGTGTGTTTCTGGAGGAAAAATATCTTACTTGTAAAAAATTTATCCTGAGATAACCTTCCATCAAGGGAGGCTTTCATTGGCTGCTGCATGTTCATGCAATATTAATCTGTGCAGCTTTCTTCAGTCAGATTAATGGACACCAAAAAACTGTGTCAAGCTGTGCCTCTGCGGGTTGATACAGTCAGTCACTGTATAACAATACAGTCAGCAGCAGATTAAAAGGAAAGAAAGTGTTGCTTTGCGAACACTCAGTCACATGTTCCCATGTGAAACAATGCAGATCTGTCTGCAGCAAAATGAAGGACGTGGACAAAATGCTGCAGAGCAGACTGTTCCACTCCAGTTTTTAGATTGCATCAACTGAGCACAGATCTGCAATGCTGTTATGGATTAAAAGATCATCCAAAAATGTTCATCAGTCAAAGCTGTCTGAGATGTCTGCGCTGCAAGGCTGGGTCCTAAAGCCCAGACATGAGTTGGCATTTTAACACTCCTGCTTAAATCCTGCACGTTTTGCAAGACACTGTACATCTGTGCATCTCTACCAGGCTTGATTTTAAACATTTCTCTCAGAAAAATTGAATCTTTGAATAGTGGCAAAATGAGACTGAGAATGAAGCAATGTGCATTTACAACATGTTCTCATAGTTCATGCATTCCTGCAAACTGGTTTTGCAGGTTTAACTCAAACTTTGAAATTTATAGATTGTTTTAGAACGGGTTCAAAATTTTCCAACCATATTGCTGCAGCTGATTGGGTTGGTGAGCCATAAAAGCAACCATTCTTCTTTTATTAGTTTGATTCTTTTGATTCAAAACATCAGCTAATTCATTCCACTCATTATACTTACATTAACGAGTTCTCATTGTATTAAAATAAATACCCTCTGCTTTTTTCATGACTTCTTTTCATAAATTGAAAAGATCTTGTGCATATCAAAAATGCAACCCAGTGAACAAAGCCTACCTACCAAAAGATTCACACAGGACGACAGTGAAAAGGAAAAACGGCACTGGAATCTGTCTTTAAATGAAACTGCTGTCTCGTTTCACTGTAGTGTTATTAAAAATAACCCACATAACGTTGAGGTCTGAGTCAATCAATGAGTGATACAGAGGTTAAAGTTGGTTGTTGTTCTGACAAATTAGCATTAACACCTAAGCTGTACCATGAGTGTTAATATGAAAAAGAGGACCACAAAAATCTTTAAATTTAAACTTGAAAGTTTTCCTTTGTTGTGACACACATGATGATGCTCATATTCTCACAGGATGAAACAATTACTCCTGAAAATTACTATAATCTCACCATAAAGCCAATTTTAATGATACCTTCTGGGTAAAATACAGTAAAATGTGCTAACAATCTCCCCTAGAGCTGTTGAATTTTGCATATTTTGACAAACTCACCTTGACAGCATGGCTTTGAGACTGATGCTAATTTAATTCCGGCAGCATCGACGATATCTCGGCTCAGGTCTCAGTGTTGTCGTATCTGCTACTTTGAAATTTTTAACGTTTGCTTGGTAGTTTGGCGGGCCGGATTGGGCCCACCGGCTTTACGTTTGATACCTCTGGTTTGAAATGTAAACATCTATAGGGTTTTTTTTTTGTTAAATAAAACACAAACTAAAAGGAAACAATATAAAATTTAGAAACAATACAACTTAAAGTCTAATATTAATCTTTTTTTACTTGTTTTTAAAGGCTTAAAATGAGTTCGACATCCTGCCCGAGAGTATGAGGAGAACCTCAACAAAAAAATATATTTCCAGAACTCAATATTGACTGGCGTTAATTAGCCTCAGTCCAGCCTGTAATGTTACATTTCCCAACTAGGTGGTGTCTCGAGTCATAGTGCGCTCAGCAATGATGAACTATACCAAACTGAGCAGGACTAGTCAGACTAAACTCACTACTGCCACCCACTGTATGAAAATTGTATAACTTCAAGGCCTCCGAGCACATTCTTCAAAACTTTGACATCGGTGTCAGAGATTCCCACATTATCCAGAGTGTCTTTGAACTAATCCAGACTTGGTCCTGAATTTCAGCAGTCTAAAGGTTTCTCTTTTGAGCTCTCATGAAAAGAGGCTGTTTCTGTGCCTGTCCCGGGGAGAAGAGTTGAGCAGTTTTTCAGATTAAGTAGTTTCCGTGCTGATTGGTGACGGACTCGCTTCAGCGTTCTTTGTCGTTGGCATTTTGTTAAAATCTGTAGTAGTCCTGACAAATTCATTAAACATCTACAATGAAGTTTCCAATATTGTCTCTTTCACAAGTCTAATTTTAATATTTGCAGGAGAAATGAGGAGAAATGATTGACGCTAAAGGGAGTCAGTCACCATTTACCAGCAAAACCAGTTAGTCCAAAACACCGGTACCCTATGCTATTGCTTAGGGTGGATTTAACGCTATCGCTCGCATAAACGCCGTCATTCAACCACACCAGCTTGAAGTAGAATCTCACCCAGAAGGAGACGCTCTTTAAAATGATGAGACAAAAATATTGTGCCTGAATATGTTACCGTTTGTTCGAAAATGTTGCTACAATCACTATCAAGGAGCTAATGCTAGCTCCTGCTAATTATCAGGGTAACAGCTGCGTTGTTTAATAATCTACTGAATTTATTGAGTGTATCAGTACGGCAGTGCTCTGCTGTCAGAGTCAGTGGTTATTTCACTGCATGACATCATGAAGGGAAAACATCTGGATCGCTAAAAAGTGGAGCAAGCAAGTGAGGAAGACGACAGACTTTCTTCACTGCTGGGGCCTCAAACACAGGCGATGGGGACACAGATTACCGTCAGAAACCCATTATAAAGTTAATTTTGCAAAATATGGGACCTTCAAATCTTACATAATGTACCTTTAAGGCACAACACCATGAGTAACAAGGGTGAGACGAGGAAAGCGCCGATCATGGATTCAGGAGTTGTTGACTTCCAGCAGCACTTAGTCACAACCTGCTGATGAGTGCAGTCATCTTCTCTCCTTTTGACTCACTCACGGGAAACTGAGCTCACATCCCGAAAATCAGAGGCAACACAAACACAGATAGGACGTACTGAAGCAGATAAAATGTGACATGAATGGTGACGGCTCTTCTTTAATCTCGGGACATGTCGTCTTCTGTTAGCTCAGCGATGCCAGCAATGCTTTACTAAAATACAAATGTCATACTGAGAACATTTTATTTACTAACTTGTTAAGGTTCCATTTACAATGATAATTTTAGAAAGATTCAACAGAAAAAAAAAATCCTTTGTACAGTTATTTTCAAGCAAGGTAATAGATATGTACAGTAATGAAACATTAGAATAATGTCAATAGATGTGACGCGTTCGTCCAGTTACACCAACATGCTGCAGTCATTCGCCGATCCGTACTGGTAATACACCATCGCTGTGCATAATGCTGCAGGAGCAGGTTCAGCTATTCAACAAATGTGTTACAGGAAATGTTGATCATGCAAAATAACCAAGTCTTTTGTGTGAGATTTGCAGTGGTCGTGCTATTGCTGAGGGGACAAGCAGAGAGTTTTCCAACGTGCTCATCTGGGTCCAGACTGCTTTCAAATAAATTAAAAAAAGGAGCGATTTGAGTGAAATGCAGCTACTTTAACAGATGAAAAACAATTTGTCAGTGAGGTTACGCTCATAAAACCAGAGAAGCGGCTTCTCTTAAAATACACAAATACAAAATGTTTTATATACTATATTATTTCCATAAAAATAATCCAATTTAATTTATAGCATTACTCTGCCGCCATAACACGTAGTCCTATCTGTTTCCACTGACATTAACGCACGTATGTACAAGAGAATAAAATCCCAGTAAACTAACGTCACTGCTTCAGTCGTCAAACAATCCCTTTGCTGACAGTACTGCTTGTTTTCTCTGCTAACACTGAATGAACCGATCTCTGTGCTCATTTTCAATAGCAACACGTAAATACAGCATCTCCCAGACAACATAAAAGCCAATTTAAAAATCAAATGATGTCTTAGTTACAGAGAGTCCTCTAAACTAGTACATTTTAATTAATATATTAATGATTTAACAGTGATTCAACACAAGGACCCGCTGACGTAGCCGTGGATGGTTTAGCTTTAGCTTCCTCTGTCCTGATTCTGATCAGCGAGCTTCAGATCTTCCGTCCCTTGTACTCCCTGAAGTTTAATGCAACACTTCCTGACGAATCCCATACGCATAAATAAAACAAAAACACAAGAGCAGTTATCTAAACAAGAAAGAAAGGCATGCCATTGGTCCTTTAAATACTGTTCAATACGTAGGCTGGAATGCTTTTAGATTCTTTAATACCTGATATAGTATACGTAAGCGATAAAAACGCTCCTTCTGGACGCAATAAATAACTATCCTTCATATAGTGCAGTAATACAGTACTCACACTAAACCTACAGTAATTGCACAGTTACCACATGCAACGGGCTGAAAACAGCCCCCCCACCCCGCCACCGTCTCACCCCACCCTCCATCCCTACTTCCATCTGTCTGTCTCGTCTCTGACTTCCTGCTTCGCCCCGGCCAGCTCTCATACACCCATACCAGGGATTTCAAGTACTTCACTTCACTTGGGGTCCCAACACCGCGCCCTGGGGAACACCAGCCCCGATGGAGAGCCTGCAGTCTGCAGTCCAGGGCAAACTGGATAACATCTAGGACGACTCAGCTACAGGTAGTTTGGTTAATCCAGTTAATAATGCAAGGTCCTCTTTTTTGTTGAGAGGCTTTTTTCTTTTTTTTTTTTGTTTGTTTTTGTTGATGATTTTGAACCTGATGCAGAGTAATCAATGTCAGCGTTGCTGAGCAAGGCAGCTGACGCTGTGAAACTCCTGCCTCTCATCTCTGAAGGCGCTCCGTCGTTGCTGAGACAGTCTTGTGTTGCACATGGTTCTGAAGCTCTAGTGGTCCATGCTGGAATGCTCCCTGTGTGTGTGTGTGTGTGTGTGTGTGTGTGTGTGTGTGTGTGTGTGTGTGTGTGTGTGTGTGTGTGTGTGAGATGGGGATACAGGGGTCTCTCTGTTGGCAGTGTCTGATGGTAGGACTGAGTTGAGACTCTTTATTGTGGCGTCTCACTGGATCTTCCACTTCACCCTCGGTGCGACGGGTCGTCTGGAGCGACGGGATTCTTACAGTTCTCCGTCTGAAGGCGGCAAACACAGCTTGAAGAGCCTGTTGAGAGAAAATAAACTTTAACTGACCAGAATCCACCTGGTTTGCCACATCATGGGTGCAGTGTCTGGAGAAGGTTTCTGAGAGCAAACCTCGGGGCCGATGGAGGCATCTGGTCCATGATCTTGAGATTTTTAGCCGAGAGCTCGACTCTCGCCCCCTAAAAGAAGAGGGAGAAATGATGAGGATGCAAAAGCAGCTGTGAGCAGAGAAACTATGAATGGCAAATCCATCATGTGTGTTTTAAAGAATCGGAATGTATAAATATACAGTGTGCTGCAGGAAGACAACGTATTTCCTCGTGTGTTTTAAGAGAAATTCCTCTGTTACGTTATAACATTTTGACTTTGTCATGATCATTAGGTTAAATACTGAAAATTAACCTTTCAGTTTCTCAGTGTGCCGCTAAAGTGTATAAACAGATCCCAATTAACAAGATAATCAAGTGTGAGGAAAGGGCATTGATACACAAAAATACTTTACAATGTGGCACAACTAATCTGTAACAACAGTCGACAGTCTGATTACTCTGCAATCAGGTGGAATCGAGCTGAAGAGGCTCAGCTGAAAGCTAAAAGACGCAGAAAATATTGGCAATTGAAATGTAACGTGCATTCTCAGTGTTTTTTAGTTTTTCATTTTCAGGTTCTAAACTATGGAAAAGTCTCTCCTGTCTGGCAGACCACATCATTACATTAATAGTCACAACATCATTCATCCACTTGGAGAAATCGCTGTCATTGCTGTCAGTGAACTCGATCGATCATGTTGTTGTTCAATGGGCTGGAGTTTGCATGTTCTTCTGGTGTGTGTGTGTGTGTGTGTGTGTGTGTGTGTGTGTGTGTGTGTGTGTGTGTGTGTTTGTAGCAGTTTCTGAAGGCCTGATTACACACACTGAAGTGAAAACAGAAAACTTCCATAGCACCATTTACACGACAACAGTGTTAAGTGCCACTGAAAATGCAACTTTTCGCATGTGCACGAGTACATGGGTAATAAACATGGCCGCCTCCAGAGCATCATGACTCCCAGTCTGTGTTTTCCTGGGACTAGACAGTTTTGCAGCTGAGAGTCACCAGGAATACAATGTTCTGTGTACACTGTATTCCACAATGTAATGTGTACCAAATATAACATGTTTATAGAGTGTTGTTCTCTGCAAAGTGTGTGCAGAGTCATTACAAAATCAAACAGCACCCACTAGTGGCCTAATCTGAAAACAACCATTTTTCCAGTAAATGAACATTGTTTTGAAAATGTTGCCATGCAAGCATGAAACTACACTGAAAGGAGTTGTGGGTTTTACCTGTTTCCTCATGATGTCCATGGTCTGCATGATGCAGCGCGGCATGAGGCCGTGGTTGCGAGCGAGGATCATGGCCTGCTCCAGCGTCACACTCAGGGTACATCTGCGAGGGACACAAAGACCCAGAGTGAGCGCCGCGTTCCTTTTTAGTGAACCGATGGGGCCGTCAGCGGAGCGCAGGACACGTCCGGCTGAGAGGAAGTGACCTGGGTGTTCATCCTGACCTCTGCATGCCGGTGCCACACATGGTGATGTGGCAGGCTCCCAGCCGGTTGCACAGCTCCGAGGACACGCACAGCACGCTCACGCCCGACGGGTGACCCTGCAGGTTCGGGTGCACGTTCACGTAGGACTGCATGAGTCGGCAGAGGTCGTCCAGCGTGTTGAGGGGTCGCAGGAGCTGTGGGGGGGAAACAGAAGAGAACATGGGACGACAGGTTTCAATGACAGGCCCCACCAGGCCGTCTTAACAGGCTACTTGGACCAGACTGTGGTTTGTTATGGTTTATTTAGGTGGATTTGAAGTAGTAACCTGGTGTAATTTCATCCAATCTTCAACCCAGTTTACACCACGTTTCAAGTGAAAACGCATCTTTTGGGTGTTGCTGGTTGAAACAGCAGACATGCGCGCAGAGAACAACGTGCTGTATTATTAACACTGTTGAGAACACGGACATTTGGCTGGACAGACGACCGAGTTGGATTGATTCTCAACTCTAAAACTACCAAGTCCAGGAGAACGCAGACCGAGAGTCATGACACTCTGGAAGTAACGCCGTTACTGTCCATGACTCTTAAAACATTTTACCAATCTGCACTGGGTGAAGCGGAGTCCATCACTTGTAAGTTGGTTGGTTGTTTTCCAGCAGTGGCTCCCAACCCCACATCTCTGTGGAGCCCCCTCACCTTCTGATGTGCCCAAACGTTTGAGTGAAGTCAAACCGTGCGAGACCACTCCCACCACCAAGCGGAGAAATAAATGCAGTCAGGGATTTCTCAGAATCAAGAAATTGTCTGGTCTTTCCTGAAAGTTAGGGTTGGGACGACTGCTGAAAATAATCAGTCAACGAGTCGGGAACTATCAGCTAGCGACTAGTTGACGAATAATTCTGATGAAGTTCGAATCGAAGCACTGAAGCTCAAAAATGTTCCCTATTCAAGGAACAAAACTGTAAAATTCCATGTGCAATAAGAGAACATTCTGTCAACACAGTGAACTCTGCGACAATGTCTGTGGTGCAACTAGACATCATTAATCGGAGGCATTAATCACTGAAGGAAATGCTGCTAAATCAGTCCCACCATGGAAATATAACCATTCTGCCAAACAAACATGGAAGCCATAAACATACATCACCTGAATAGTTATTAGGCCGTGTGTTTTTTCCAATTGGAGAAAAATTATGCTGATAATTTACCAAAACAGTCGGGCACTATTGGGTTGCAGCTGACTATAACCACTAGTCGTCCCAATCCCACTAAAAAATCTGATGTTGAAACTTCAGATTTTTGGCGCCCACCACCCAAAGATGTCCTGGGTCCAGATTGGAAGCCACTGCTCCAGAATGAATGCTGACAAAACCGAAATACAGCTGGAAAAGTCTCGTCCGTTTCATTTGAACAGCAGTGAGAATCATCTATTGAGTGACGTCTATTTCAGCTACAGTCAGTCTCCGACACTACAACTCAGTGGACGATGTTGGCGTGTCGAGGTTAGTCAGAGTTAATATGGGAGGAGGGAGGAAGGAGGGAAGGGGTCGTGGACATCTAGTCTGGGAGGGGAAGAGGGTTTCCAGTGGAGGGAAAGATACACCATCTTACTTTGGAAATGCTTGGTTGAAGATCTCTAACTTCAAGGCCCAGTATCTGCGCTTGCATTTATATTCAGTCACAACATGGCAGAAAACTTAAGTCAAAAGAACACAAAGTACATGGAAGAGACTGCAGAGAATCCACAGGGAGAGCCGCATGTTTACCTGGTCGATTTTCATCGCCGTGGTGTTCGAGTCAGTCGGGAGATTAGACTTCTCCAAATAGAAAGCCCTGGTGGGACAAAAGCATTTCTATTTCAGGGGATGAAACTCTTCTTGGGGCGTGAAATGTACAGGTGTGAGTCACTCTGAGTCATCCAGCATCGACAGCGCCTCACTTCACAGGACATGCATGTCCTGCAGAGCGCTGCCCGTACCGGAGGCATCTCCAGGAAATTCACATCTACAACTGTGAAATTATTTTAAAAAACCTACTGAAATGATAAATAAACATAAAAACAGACGACAGCAAGTTTTGAGAAACATTTTTTGTGATTACCAAAGACAATGTTAAAAGTAACCTTCATACAATGTCATTTCCTCAAAACTTGCGGTGACGGAGTGTTATTTTCTCTCTGTGTCTTTACAGCTTAAACATGAGTATAAACTCATATTCAGGCCCCGTTCACATGACAACGTGAGTCAGTCGTTCCTATCAGCTGTGTTGGAGTGAGGACACATTGAAATGTGAGCCTCCAGGACCAGGAGAGGCCAAAACTGATGAAGACTGAGGGACTGGGCTCGCCGTCCATGACTGTATCAGTCAGACTTTAATCATGATTAGCATGTAGCATCACTGGTGTGTGAGCCATGAAACTCAGCATCTAGAATGTCTCAAAGCAAAACCTCTCAGTGCATCCTTCAAAACAATGTCGTTTTTGTGCCGTGCCGCTAGAGGCTGCTATTGGTTCTTGTCATGAAGCCACACAAAATATTACATTTTCACTTGAAAATGTTGCTGTGTCAACAGAACCTCACGACTGACTATTCTGTTGTATATTCCATTCTGTAATTTACATATTGAAGTTTTTTTTTTAAATCCTCTGCAATTTACTACTGTGTTTGAAGCTGTGTGTAAAGAATTTTCAACCTGGAATCAATGAAGTATGTCGAATCTCTGTAGATCTGTATTTACAACAAAGCATATTAGTGCTGCAGGAGTTATTATTTATGCTGTGTGCTACAGTAAGATGATTCAAATCTCACTTTCCTAAATGAACAACCCAACAGAGCCTGCTAGCTGAAGTGGGGTTTAGTGGATCTATGATTCAGCCCTCACCTTGAGCATCCTCCCAGCTCCACTGTGTTAAAAAAAAAAAAAAGAAGTGAAGTATAAAAAGCAGAGTGCTGGTTCTGCTTGCTTATGCAACTTGGCAGGGTGAACTCTCCTTTTGAGGTGAAACACACCCCGAGTGCTGGAGGAGCCACGTGGAGCCGCGATGCAGTGTTCGCACAGCTTACCTGAGTTTGCGGTAGTAGGCCTTGACCTTCTCCAGGGAGACGGCGTTGGTGCGCTGCTGGAACTCCTCCATGGCCGCGTAGTCCTGCTGGGACACCCCCTCTGGGCGCTCCAGGGCTGGGAGATGCAGGACGGGGGGTTTGATCAACAGGAGGCTCACATCATCGATATGTCTGCTGCTCGTATTCAACGGAACGCTTTGAAATAAGGCTGAAAAAATGTGCTGGACGCCTCTCGTGCACACGCTTCAATATCGCATCCTGCAGGTAAAGCTCTGCTCCACTAGAGGGCGACATTCACCCAGTAAACTGCTCACCGCTTCAGAATACAGAGTTTCAGCACTAACACTCCAGAGGGGTCATTTATTGGCAGACTGTTACAGATGAAGTGTTTTTTTAAGAAGTTTTAACAGAAGCGGGACATATTTTAAGGCAGGGTCCACATACAACCCAAATTCACTACTGGTAACACCCTTTAAATTTTAACTTCAAGGTTTTTCTTTGTTCTGAAGCAGAGTTTACGGGATGAAAATGTCAACAGTTTCAGAAAACTAAATAATTCCTTCCAAAAGTTACTTCTATTCCCACAGAAAGCAAATGGCCGGACTGGAGCCTTCTGCAGGCCGGTTTTGGCCCACGGGTCTAATGTTTGACACCGATGCAATAGAAAATGCCTGAAAAGCAGTATGGCAGACTGAATGGTTTTAAAAACTGTAAGTGTAAGATCCATCCATGACCTGGCCGCCATGTTGTTTCTTAGTTTAAGCTGAAAGTGCGGCCACTTTCTGCCGCCGGCGTTGCGTCCCGGACTCCTCCCCCTTCATCCTTACCCCTGGTGAAGAGGACGGTGTTCAGCTTGAGGCTGCCTCCGTTCTGCAGCCGAGTGGGCAGCTCGCTGAAGTGGCAGCTGTCCAGGTACAGAGTCACTCTCAGGGCCTGACGGCTGCCCTCCACCTGGTAACACACCGGGGAGTCTGCAGCACACACACACACACACACACACACACACACTTAGAAAACTGAAACTTCTGTTATTTTCATTTAAAAAGTGTGATTTTGGAGTGTGATGACTATTTTCTTCCTTTAATCATGGCAGTACTAGACTACTGTAAACAAATCTCACATGGGTTGAATGATGCTTATTTTAATGTCAAAGATGCTTGAAAATATTTTTCTTACGCTCTATGGAAAGAGTCCCTGCTGTTATATTCATGTTTCTTTTCTGTCTCTGATGTAAATATTGAGTTAATGTCTTTCCCTCTGCAGGACAGCCCAACATTAGGTGAACCAGTGAGTAAAATCTGAAGTTTAATTTGAATTTTCTCCCCTCAGTTCACAGCAAGAAGAACATCAATGTGTCAGTAGGTGATTGGATCATTGTAGGTCTTTCTTTGAGATCCATATGGCCCATACAAGAAAACTATCTGGAAAAAGACGAAACTAAATAATTAAATATTCCATCGCATTTTCTCATTTCATCGAATTAAATCATTGACATTAATTTCTATTTAATTTTTACTGTGAAAAACACAGGAATGTCAATGAGCTACTTCCTGTATTGTGAAAGTGTTTATTTGTATTTATTTGATGCTTCTATTTTGCTTCACTGTGTCACATTTTTTATGAAACTAAGCTGTTGGGTCGATTTACTATCAGCCATGCTGTCAAAGGGTTACATACACTGTATTCAGCAAACAGAATTAAGAAAAAAAAAAAATCGTCACCATGGTGAAGGAGGCCAAGTTCAGAACTAGCCAGTTTCACAGCTAACTGCCTACTTGTTTGAATTGCGAGCCAGAGAAAATCCAGCAGCAAATCTCTCCCTGACTTTGATATGGCTAACAGGCGACTTCAGCGAGGCAGGAACCAGCTTCCTGGTGCTTCCTACTTACGAGGTCAGACAAAACCCTCCAGCCAATCACGACTGGTCGCCGAACAGAGAGAGGCAGTTTCAAAACCACAACCGTCCCATGAACCAGCGGCGAGCTGGCCACAACCCCAGAGCGTCAGACCACACGACTGACCAGGAGGTGAGCTACCTTCGAAACGAAGTTGAACGCAAGGAGTGCATCATTTTCCAGCTGCGCAAAGAGAAGCGCTGCTGAAAGCGAGAAGCAGAAAGAAGAGGAACACTGGCGCGACTTCTGCAGACAGGACAATGAACAAAGTAAACTGGAGAAAGCAAACGCCCAGCTGTGCAAAGCCAATGAAACGCTGCACAGCGAGAAGGAGCGGCTGCAGGAGCAGAACGAGCTGCTGCAGCAACAGCGTGTCCAACTGCAGGACGAGCAGAACGGCCAGGAAGCAGAGCACCTGCGCCTGCAGGAGGAGATCCTCCAGCTGCTGGAGGACCAGAGAGAGGTCCAGCAGGAGAGGGACCGCACAGAGGACTGATTTTACTGTTTAGCCCTTTGTGGTGGTGGTGTTTTTTTTTTGTTTTTTTTTTAATGAATATGAAAAGTGCTCTACAAAGTAAGATTGATTGACTGATGCAGGAGGAAATCGCCCAACTGCTGGTGGACAAAAACCAGGTCCAGGAGGAACGGGATCGCATCCAAGAGGCCAACGCCAGCATGCAGGAAGCGATCGGTCAACTGCAGGCCGACAGAGGCCGAATCCAGGAAGAGAAGGACGGGCTGCAGGAGGCCAATGCTGCCCTGCACCAGACCATGCAGGACCTGCAGAAACAACTGGAGCAGAAGAGTCTGGAGCTGCAGGAGATGGTTCAGCAGAAGAAAAAGAAGAGGTCGCTCTTCAAGAAGCTCTTCTCTTCAAGAGAAACTGGCCAAAAAAAGAAAAGAAAGA
The DNA here is from genome assembly GCF_902148845.1 of Salarias fasciatus. Lineage (NCBI taxonomy): Eukaryota > Metazoa > Chordata > Actinopteri > Blenniiformes > Blenniidae > Salarias > Salarias fasciatus. The sequence continues at coordinate 3,727,018 of NC_043764.1, read as the reverse complement.
GCGAAAGAGGTCTTCGTTCTGGAGCCTGTTCCGCAGAAACCCACAGGGCGGCGGCGAAACGAACGAGGCGGCGGCTGCCGGCCGGCCGGCCGACACCAGCCGATGGACAGTAAGCTCCTCTGCAGCAACATGCAGCTCCTAATATGAGCGTTCAACCGGCTTATGAAGAAAAGAGAAAAAAAGTCATGACTGGAAATTCAGAACTGAGATCCATCCATCACTGAGCCTCTGGACTCGCACGGGAGGAAATCCTCTCGGTCATTACTTCACTTTAAAGAGGCTCAGAGGAGGACCCACGTTCACATGAACACAGTATTTCAAAGGTTTCTGATTTCCAATACAGTCCAAAGCTTTGTGTTTGAAACAATAAACTGCAATAAAAGCATGTCCTGGTAATTTTCATTACACTGACATTATATGAGTCATGAAGTCAATTCAAGCTGCTTCAGCAGATGAGCGTCATACTTCACTGACACTCTTTCAAAATGTAGTGGTATTGGTGAATTAAGAGTCACTTCCAATAACAGTCTGGGGAGGATGTTGAATTTTGTAATTCTTCTGTGGACCATCTTTCAAAACAGTGCTTTGCTGAATTTTTTTGTGCTTTCAATTTGAGATATATGACAAACTTTCATACATTTACTCTAAAAATACTGTAACTCAAGTCCATATAATTGTTATTTTTTTGCTAAAGTTTGATTCATAATCATAAACACCACAATAATTTCTACTGAACAAATATTAGTAAGTTTTGTTGCAAAAAACATCAAATTCTTGCTGAATTTACAGTAAAAAGCTCTTGTTGTCAAGATCTGCTAGATGACTGAGTCCATCTCTTCCCGCAGCTGAAAGTGTCATAAATATATGATGAGTGCCGAGCATCCTCTTCATCGGATGCTATAAACAAAGCGTGACTGCAATAATTCATAAATCTAACATTTGGAAGCAGTGACACATGAGCGCTTCTCAGAAAATGGAGAGGATGACCTTTACTGTGCAACCTTTAGGGTCACTGCTCTTTCCCGGAGAACCTATCAAGACGTAATCCTGCGGAGTCTGGCTGTGGCGCTTCAGACTGCGCAGTGCTGACATGCCGGAGCGTTACCTATCGTTCCTGCTATTAGTAAATCAATAACATCCATCCTCCGGCGTCTGACGCCACAAACCCGTCTACCTGCAGAGCAGCAGTCTGGCTGACATGCAGCTTCAGCAGAGATGAGTTTTCACATCACCGTGGGGATACGGGGCCTCGCAGCAGATTTAAGCACCTTTTGAAGAACCAGTAGATGCATGTGTGTGTGTATGCGTGTGCACGCACACACACACAGGATAGACTCTGCCGCAAAGCATTAACCCAGAAAAGTAAATTCCCGCCTTGTATATGGCTCTGCCTCCCAAAATGAGAAGTGCGTGTTGTGCTTTTCCTTTGAGCTGCAATCTCTGCTGACCACATTGAGCCTGCTGAAAGGAGGACTGAGTCAGGACGCAGGCTTCTTTTGTATCTGCTGGCTTTTAGAATCTTCCGGCAACCCGGAGTACTTTCACTGAATGCAGACAGCGAGATGATTCAGAGGCAAAACTGTGTCCAGGTCATTAACTGCACATGAACAGTACATGAAGAAGTTCACAATGGCTCCATGAACACTGCAAACACAGTGGTTTTCACGCTGGGCCACTAGTGGATGCTGTTGTATTGTTGTTCTAATGAAATCCCACAGCTGAGAGCAGATCTGTACGCTGCTCTGCTGAAGCTTTTAGTCCTGAATAAACTGTTTAGTCTTTTAAAGTCACTTGTTTAAATCTCCACCCCGAAAGTTTTCTCTGAAGGTTTTAGAGAGCTCTTGGTATCATCACAGCACCAACTCCAACACCAAAAAACAAAACTAAACAACCCTTTAGCAGAGGCATGAGATAATGTATCAGGTTTTAATCATGCCAGGTGTGGTTTCACAAACTATCACATATTAAGACCCATGTTTGGATGTTTCAGCATTATTTCAAGAGGATACATACAAATGTCTAGACATGCTTTTCCACACGACTGGGTGTTTAGAATGCTGATGTCCTCTCTCGAGCACCACTGAAGTTTAAATAAAGCCCTCCCACTGTCAGGAGGCGCTGGGTTATCTGTAATGAAACCCGGACTTGAAGAGACTGCACGTTCTGCCCTTGTTTCACATGATTTATGGAGCAATTACACTGGTGGGATTTTTTTTTACTCCCTATTCAGTAGCCCTCCAATGACAAGAAAATGAAATCTGCAGGATGAAATATGGCAATTTCACCCTCACCAGTGACCACGAATCTGCATAAAAGAGCATCATTCAGAGTCGGTGAAAACCATACAGCTGCTCATTAGCAGCAGAGCCGTTTGAATGGGTTCTTACTTGCGACGAGACACTCGTCCTCCAGTTGCCTGAAGAACACAGTGACTTTGTCCAAATCCAACAGGGCTGCCTTGGTGTCCTCCAGCATGGTGCGCTCCTCTTTCTGCCAGACCAGAGAAAGAACGCTCAGAAGTGGCACCAGGAAGAGAGTTGGCACAGTCCTGAGACAGCTGCACGGTCAGAACGCTGCAAAAGCTCCAATCAGACGGACAATGTGAAAAATGACGTTTGTTTGAACCTGCATCTGTAGGCTTTCGATCAGAAAGGAAGAGTTTCGACTTTTAAGTCTTCAAACCGAAGTAAAGTTACCTAAAAAAAACCAAAGTAACCACCAACTTGAGAAAGAACATCCCGCCCCTCTATCTGTCCACCCATCACCTCGATCAGCTCAGCAGAGCCTGGTGTTCAGTCTGCTCTCACCAGGTGTGGAGCCAGGGTGGACTGGAAGTGCAGCAAGACGCCGATGACGGCGATCTGCTCCAGCCACTTCCGGCTGGTCTCCTTGCTGTCCTCCTGGTACTCGCCGGCGTTGTTGAAGCGCGAGCGCAGCGCCGTCAGCAGCTGCTCGGCCAGCGTGCAGAGGGCGCCCGTGGCCGCCTGGCAGAAGATCACGTCCCGGCGCAGCTGCAGAGACGTGTCTGGCGGTGGAGGGCAGGGAGCAGAGGCGAACAGGTCAGGCAGCGACGGTGGAGCGGAGGGAGGACGAGGCGGAAGAAGACAGAAGGAGACGCATGACAGGAAGAGGTGAGCAGGTCAGAGGGCATCGGGAGGAGAGACGTCCAGCCCTCCTCCTGTAACCTTCCTCACTGATGCATACACTTTATTCCACTGGCCCGAATCCCCCCCGAGGGGAGATCTCCCACTAACCAGCGCCATATGCCGCTGGGCACAGTTCAAAGGGACGACGGCATCAACGCGAGCCGCCGCTTCGGCACAAACCCACAGAACAACTGGCCTCAACCCGAATATGATCCTTCTTCGGATTTAAAAGCACAGCTGAAAGCTTTCACTTCAGGACGAAACCTGACTTTACACAGCTTTATATTTTTTAATTAAGCACACGGGATACAAGAGGCTTTTTAGACGGCCTCCTTTCAAATAAATCTTTTTCATAAAAGTTAATATATTTCAAAGATGTGCGAGATCTGAAGATTTCCTGGTGTGAAGGTGACTGTAATTTCATATTCTGGATGATCTCATTTGCAAAGACCCCTGAATGCTGCACTTATGAGGCCTTTTTCCTGAGCGGCTGCTCAGCTCGTCGCTTCTGGTCATTCAGTGGAAAATCCATCGCATGTGATTATCTGACACCGCTCTGCTCCGACGCGTTGGCGTACCTGTGCACTTGAGCAGAGCCAGGAGGAGCTGGTTCTTCCCATCTGGAGAAGGAAAGACAGGATGGAGTGAGTGACGGCGTCCGAGCACGTGGAGAGGGGCGTGTGCACGGCCTGGTCCACTCACCGTCCACGAATCTCTGCAGGCTCTCCACCAGCGTTTTGATGGAGGTGGGGAGGTTCCAGGGGTCCTCCTGGATGTTTTTGTGGATGATGCAACGACAGCGCACCGTCCAGTCTTCCGTCTGACGAAACTCTGTTCACAACAAACCAGGAACATTTTAGAGAGAAGGAAGAAAGAAAGTCACTTTGATTGATACAGCACCATCCAAAGACAAAAACTCCTCTTAATGATAAATCTGCTGAAAGAAAACAGTCAGAGCAAAGTGAAGAAAGCGGCAGGGCAGTCCAAGGTTTGGGAGCCGGAAGCTCGACAGCGGAAAACTCTGAAACCAGAATGTCAAACTCATTTCAGTTCAGAAAATAAAATTAGAGCACGATAACAATCCATGAGAAAGGGAAAATTCTTTTTGGTTTTAGACCAAAAAAATACAAGCGATTCCTGAAAACCACTAAATCTACAACCTGAAGTCATGTTCTTTAGAGCAACGCCGGTAAAAAGCTTGTTGCTTCTCAAGCTGCACACATTCAGCAGCCTTCAGGCAGCAGTTCTTCACACACTCATAGTATGACTTTAACACTCATCGAATTCTACAACCAAACAAATAGCTTCTATTGCAACGTTTGGCTGAAATCTGCTGATCAGTTCTGCGTCTCACTGTTGTTATGTATGCCAGTTTGATGTGGATAGAGCGCCTCCAGTGGAAAAAGCACGAACAGCAGTTACTCTTATTGGAGAAATGCATTTATTGATGATTGCTATGTAATTTTTCGACCCTGCAATATCATCAGTCAGACCAGAGATGACTGTCTGGCTGGAGAAGCTGCCCACAGGACGTATATTTGGAAAATGACAGATGAACCAGAGATGAGATCGAGTGACAGCTGAGATAAACTGGAGCAGGCCAGTTTGGGCATTTTACACAAATTAAAACGCTGTTAGAGAATGAAGAAAAACTCAGACAACCTTTTCAAACAGAGCTCTCAGTTCAGCACACACACACACACACACACAGAATACACACCTGGCTGGCTGTGGTCTGAGTAAAAGTGCTTGGTCTCCTCGCATGCCTTGCTCATGACCGATCCTTTGAGCAGGTTGTTGATGGAGTCGACCTGCGTTCACACATAACGGCACAAACACATTCAGAGAGACTGACCGCTGTTTTTCTCAGCTCCATACGTTTTGTTTACTCTTTTGAAATACCCCGTTTCTTTCCGTGTTCAGCTGTAACTACATCAGGGCTCGTGTTTGCTGCCCCCCTCAGCTGCTATTTGCATGTGGCGGAGTGTGTGCACCCCACAAGCACTCGGGGGACATCAAATGCTACGAGAAGATCAAAGCGTGTATCAGGAAAAGGCTGCGTGTGAGGGGAAGAGAAGATTGAAAGAAGAAGAGGGGAAAAAGAAAGGAGGTCAAGTGAAAGATGAGAGAGAAAAAGCTGATTCCCGACCGGGAGACTGAGAGCTACGTGAGGTAACTCGGCCCAGATGTGGGCTGATTGTTATCATGATGATCTCCTCCAAATGGCTGATGCCGACATGTGTGTAGCTTGTTTCTCTATCTCCCCGTCTCTCAGTCACTGGCTGGGTTTAAAGGCGGCTTTGTGTGCACTTTTTTCAGGATTTATTTTCTAATAGCTTCAGCTTTTTGTGTTTCACAGTAAATAAAACTTGTGTACCTTCATGGAGCCCCTTACTTCATCCTCTCTTTAAAACAAACTCCTGGTTTAGGTCTCTTTAAATCTCCTCTCTGAAGGCTTCATTTACAACAGCGCTGAGATTAAGTGGTTTCTACGTTTCTACTCTGTCCAGAAGCAGTTGACTATATATGGGCACCTACGAGGGGCTGATGTGAAATTTATCGGGCTCAGCCATGACTTTTAAGCATGTCTTTTCCACTCAAATGAATTATTACCATCAATACTTGACTCTTTGGCCAAACTTGGCTTCAAACAGGGAACGAGCCATCATCGCCTCACCTGGTTGAAGAGGTGCTCGAGGCAGCCGTGCAGCTTGTCCTGCTTGTCGGAGGGAATCCTCATGTCACACGGCAGCTCATCTCCTAGCAGACGGAAAAAACAGGGGGGGGGGGGGGGGGGGGGGGGTCCACATACATTCATATCATAGACATCAGTCTTCATTTTCATCAGAGCATCTGCATCTGCATCTATCAACATGAATTCTGATCAATGCCACTGATAAGAATGGACTAAAAGCTCAGATCATAGATTTTGGGCCAAAAGGAAACACTGCCTCTCACCTGATCCCATCTCGTCACTCCCCAGGTAGGAGCTGTTGCTTCGCACGCTGGTGTAGGACAGCACCGAGTCTCTGTTGCTGTTGCATTCACTGCGAAAGACAAACAAAAACAGTCAAATGGCATCGGGAAGCAAAGGCTTCATTCAGTTTTTGCACCGCAGATATAATTTCCAAGGCCGCGGAGTCTAATTAGGCTGCAGAATAATCCATCAGATTGTGCCAAATGCAATTAAGCATTTCTCATAACAGGAGCGGCTGCTGGTTTACACAGAGGAGCGTTCAGTCAACTTCAGCTGTATTAGATTCTCGGAGATTTGATGGATAATGTGAGCACACATCATTCTGCGTTTACACAGTCCTTCATGAAGACGCTCTTCTGATGTTTTCCAACGATGCTGCTGTGTCTGCAAACAACCCAAAATCTGCGCGAAATGACTGGGTCTGGTATTTATAGTCGTACATCTACGTGACTCAACACGATCACCGGGAGGCATGTGGAAAATTTATGTGGTTCAAATTATACATGGTTTTAAATGTGCATCCTCACAGTTCCCCGGGAGGCGGCTGTGAATGATTCACCGGCTGAATTACCCAGACAAATGGCCCGGGAGCTACGACTGGCAAGAAGAGAGCCGCCCTGCCTCCGTCTGCCCTGCTGCCATCAGGTCTGGCTGGGTGACGGGGGGAAGGGGTCCTGGAGGTCACCTGCTGGGTCATCCTGGGCTTCATGTACTGCGTGTGTGTGTGTGTGTGTGTGTGTGTGTGTGTGTGCGCGTGTGTGTGTGTGTGTGCCAGCCTCTGTTGTCCTCGGTTCTCCTCCACCACTGACCTCTGACTGTTGAGCTCTGTGCTGCGGCCCGGCGCCGCCCGACGCCGCCCGGGGCTTTAATGTCTGATTCTCTCAGCAGTACAGAGGAGACCAAACACATTTCATCGCCGGTACGATTTAACAAGTTTGACGATTCCTCTGCAGTCAGAGCAACCTCACACCGATACCTTGAAAGGAGTCTCAATGGGTTTCTAAAGCCTGCGTAAACAACTCAGTGTGTGTGTGTGTATCTGCATGTGCGAGTGTGTGTGTGTGTCCCACACATTGAGCAGGCTGCATTTTCCTTGACATTTCATTGTGATGAGGTAGCTGCATTTCACGTGGCGTGGCCAGAGCCCTAATGACAGAGTGGGAGAGGAGGCCGCGCCCCAAACATTTGGCTGTATTACACACCAGCCCACCGCACCAACAACCAATAACTGCATCTTAGTGGGTGGTGGAGGGTGGAGCTCAGTGGAGTGCTGCCCAGACACACACACACACACACACACACACACTCTGTTCTGTCTCTTTCCCTCTCGCTCACACACACACACTCAGACAGAGAGAACATCTGAATGAACTCACAACAAGCAAATGACATAACCAGATCTGACCGAAACATTTTGAAGTCATTTTTAGCCTTCGATCTGAGTCAGAGTGCCAACATCTGGAATGAATTGTGATCTTTAAAAGGAGGGAAATGAGATGCATTAAAGGTTTGTGGAGTGAAGGAAAAGGATTTAAAAGCTGTTGTTATGTTTTATGGAGTCAACAGCTGAAAATCCAGGTGTGTGATGAGGAGTAATCAGTACTATAGAAAGTGAGTTTGCATCTGGATTGATGCAGAGTTGTGAACGCAGTAAAAAAACATAAATAATGACAACTCCAAAGCATTTTCCACTGTGTTTCCAGTCAGCTAAGTATGAGCCCAGTCTGCGGAGGCCGTCGGTCTTTCGCCAGTCACCTGTAGGAGTCCCTGTAGCTCATGGTGTCGTGTCCCGAGTCCTCCTGGTCCTCCTCGTTCACCTTGAAGCAGACCCGCTTAATGCCGCCGTGCTCCACTTTGTCCTGGTCGCAGCCGTCGTCGCAGGGGGCCAGAGAGGGGGGCTGGCCGGGCTCGTAGACCGGCGGCTCCCCTCCCTCCCCCTGGAGCTGCGTGGGCTCGGTGATCGACGACAACAGGCTGGAGGGGAGACAAAACAACACAAGCATGTGATCCGGAAGCCTGACAGAACGTGCATCAGGTGGCTCCGGTCAGTTCAGACCGACCACAAAATATTAGATTTTGGCAGTGACTTTGTGAATTTAGTTTTTTTTATACTGAGACGGTATTTATTTTAAATTCCACTTGGCAAATACATCCCCACAGTGAAACATACACATGCATTCATTTGCTTTGTCACACCCTTTCCTCAGGACAGACACACAATATGTGTGTCTTTCTCCTGATGTTATCCTGGCCTCACTCCCTGTTCCTGTACCGAGTTCGACCCATAAATATTTTGGGCCTGAAGAATGTTCCTTTTGTGAATCCTGGGCTTTAAACAAGGCAGAGGGCAGACGGACAAAGAGAGGCTGACGAAACAGGCTGCAGCTCCTGACTTCTTACGCAAAAGATCCCTAAATGTCACCGAGACTGCTTCGAAAACAGTCGACTCACTTGAGAACAGCAGCAGAGGGAGGAAGCAAACACTCTTCGTGTGTTTTCAAGTGACAAGTGAAAACGTCTGTGGTGTGAGCACACTTCAGGCCACTTACACGTCGATCTGAGCGACGTACTGCCTCATCTCCCTCACGGCAACATCCAGGCGGCTGTACAGCTGGATGTAGGCGTCCTGCGTTTCCGTGTCTTCCTGCTTGAGCAGGAAACTCAAGCCTCCCTCGCCGTGGCCGCTCCGCCGGGCGTCCGGCCCGCCGTCGCCTCCATCCACCGACACGTCGCCGCTGCCGTCGGCCTCGTCGCCCTCCAGGCCCGAGCAGCTCCAGGACGGCGCCCCCATGCTGGTCATGCAGTGCTGAGTGTGGGACATGGGGTTGAGTTGTGCTGCAGGAGAGCAGAGGAGAACCGAATGAAGAGGACTTCTCTCTGACAGCTTTATAAAACCCAGATGTTCCAAAGCTACGCAGTCATGCTCTTGTCTGTTCTTCATTTGGTTTTGATGAAAACAACTTCTTAAAGGGCACTTAAGCAGCTGATATGCAAGACCGGGAAGCAAAACTGTTTTTCTGGGTGAAATTCCAACCAAAGCTACAACAATAACTCTGACTGTGAAGGAAACTGATCAATCCACAGAGAGCAAACTGACATCGAATCCAGAAGTCCCCGTTTTCAGTGCAGTCCACATGCTGCGTGGTGGAAGAGGAATGTTTTTACTGCCTCAGGTATAAAGTCTTGTCTCTTACTGTCCAGTCAGAGCGGAGTCCTCTCTATGATTGTAATGTGGTTGAGCAGGCAGAACCTTCGCCGTCTCTGCCATACAAGTGTGAGGCAGATGTGTGACTGGCAGCTGGATCGAGAGGAAGATGAGGACGAGGCTTCTTGGAACAGAGCGAGCTGTGCTGTGTCTAGACAGCTGCGATACATTTACATATTTTCTGAGGGTAGGGGGAGTTCAGCGGTTCAGGCTCCGTCACCGTAAAGCCGAGCCACGCAAAATAATGAGAGCATTCTTCATTTCTGTGTCTGTGCAGAAGGAACCTCTCCCTCTTGGACTCCAGCTTTCGTTCTGTTCCTGACGGTGCATTTCGACTCAGCTGGCCACGCTTTCCCCTCCTCCTGGACCTCAGCAGACTGAACGGCACACATTCCCCGGTTGCCTTCAGGCTCCGTCTTTTGCAGACATCGTTCATTGACTTGGTGTGTCAAAAGCTGGAGCTTGGCCCGGGGCTAATGGAGTCTTAATGGCAAACCACTCATCTAATTTACTGTGGGAACGCTGGCTGAGACCTCATGGCTACTATGGGATGCTGGCGCTGGAGTTTCCCATCACTGCGCTGAGGGATTTAGATGGTCATGGAGGGTAATTAGTCAAAATGATCACTAAGCTAGTGTTAAGTGGGTTAAGCTATATTATCATAAAAAGGATAGAGCTCAGAGCAGCTTAGCTTAAGCTGCGATCGCGACGAAGTTTCTCCGCCTCTTTCGGTTTGCGCTTCGCTCTCACCTTGATCGGGGTCCAGGCCGAAGAGGGAGTTTTTGCGGCCGAAGCGGATGCTGAAGGTCCTGCCGGCGGAGGTAGTGCTTTTAGGATACGAGACCTGCATCAGGTTGACGTGGCAGTTGGTGGGAACGAAGTCCATGCAGCCCAGAGGGTGGGCTCGAGCGCCGGCCTGCCTGGACGACGGCCACACCTTGTTCCTCAGTTCCAGGGCAAACTGGGAAAAAACAGGCACGAATACAGGTCACCCATGATTTTGAATTTCTGTCACATATAAAGTAAAGCATTCCAAATTTAGGATAAACATGACGAGTCAGTGTGTTTTTTGGCGACTGCATAACAGATGCATCAAGATGAAAACTATTTTTGTTCAATTGAAACAGTTCCTTAACTGGGTGTAATCACAGAAGGTAGAACAACCAGGAATTTTCATACTATAAAGACACAAAAAAAAAAACCCCAAAAATTCAGGAAGTACTGCAGTGATAAAAGAGGCAAATAATATTTTGGACATTAAATCAACGCCACATTTCATATGGTTCATTTTTCTTATCCTACTAAACACACTGCTAGCAACAGCTACCAGACTTCACTCTGATCATTAACCAGCCTTCAAAATCTCACAAGATTCAACAAGTACAAACTATTCAGCTTTAAAGATATTGTGAAAATCTTTACAGCTCAAATAAGGTATAAAAGATTATTTAAATTATTCATTCATCAGGAGGGAGTTTCACCTTAAAAAAGGTTTTTCTGTTTCAGTTTATTCGGTAAGTCACTGGAACAGTCATTCAAGTTTCCACTGACAGAGAACAGAAAAGGAATTCACCGTTCACCTTGTACATTTATTCTTACTTCATGTATGAATTACTGTTTATGCAGCAGTAGATAAAATGAATAACTGACAGAAAAGAATTTCTTTAATGAAGAAGGGTTTACAGCTAATTAGAACTAAGAAGTTATGCTTCTCAATTCTTTCTACTCTGAACATCAGACTGAAGCTTCGACAGTGAGAAGATAATCGGTAGTTGTCCTCCGAGTACGGCTCCTGTGGGGGAAGTCAGGATGTCTGTCAGTACCTGCTGGTAGCTGCTGATCCGCCGCCTGATGCTCTCCAGTTTGGTGTCGCAGATCTGCCTGAACTCGAACTGCGGCATGGTGACGACTCGGTCGCTCTGGGAGATGAGCTGGCTGCAGTTACGAACGAAAAGGCTGTCATCGTCCGAAAACGCCTGCAGGATCTGCAGAGACAAAGAAACATGGATCACTCCAACATCTGATCGAAAACCAACAATCAGGTTTCATGACGCAAACTGGTGAAACCAGCAGGAAGTCCAAGAAATCCTTCTGTCTCCTCATATTACAACCTGATCAAATATCAGAATCCTGATGATACATGATCCTCAGAGACGTCTGAGCTGCATTAATGTTCAACAAATGAAAGGTTTTCATGCTTCAATAAAAGTAGGACTGAAAACCCTGAGGTGGGATGTCTTCTCAATATCACATTTCAAACTTTGGAACAGGGATGAAATTAACAAACAAAAGCTTCAGCTGTTAGCTTTAGCCCTAAAGCTTAGCCTCAGCTGTTAGCTTCAGCCGTTACCTACCTTAGCAGTGAGGCTGAAACATCCTTTAGGCTCAACAATCTTCTCCAGAACGTGGCTCTTGATGCCCGCAGTGCTCACGTATTCGTAGACCACGCCGTGCTCCAGGTGAACGTTGTCCACCGTCAGGCTGACCAGAGGCAGGTCGTCCAGGAGGGAGAGTCGGGCCAGCCGGAGGTCTGCGGGTCACAGTTTCCACTTATTACTCAGCAGACATTCACGTTTTTGAAAAGGGGATATGTTTCACTTTAAAAAAAACCCTGTCGCATGAGATGTGTTTGCTTGATCTCATGTTTGAAATTTAACAGAACCAAAACGTGCAACCATCACCAGTGATGGTTGCACGTTTCAGTATAGCAGTATAGCAGTAGCTCTGTTACTGAACACCCAGTGCTGCACACTGGATGGATTATTGATTAGAGGCTTTCCAGAAATCCAATTCAATTCAGCTTTATTTATCCTGAACAATCAGGAAAGAAAGTGTCTGATAGAGGCAGAAACTACAAAAGCTATTAGAAAAGTTATGAGAATACATGTTTTTTGAGCTGTGAATGACAGAAAGCGCCTGTCACAAAAACATATCTAAAAGGAACATCATAAAATCAGAATACACACATAGGAAGGCTTTTCGTGTGTAACTCGTAAATTGGTGGCAGCATGTCTTCAACAATCTTGGTGAAGCAAAGATCTAAAGCACATATGTTCAAACGAAAGCTCCTCCCCTGTTTCTTAGAGACTCACAATAACATTATAAATCCTTTCAGTACTGACACATGTAAAAGCAAACCGTATGCTGCACATCTGTGGAGTGTGTGTATCCTGCCCGTAGTGCAAGAAAAAAAAAATCGTCCACTGAGTGTGTATACAGTAAGATGAACGCTCCTACAGCCGTAATGTGTCGAGGTAGAACATCCATGCAGGGTTAGTTTATCAGATCAAGCTGATGATTGCTGGAGTCACTTCCCAGAGATCCAGTTTGACGTGATGTCAGGTACAAAAATTAGAGAAACTCCATGATACTTATATAGGGTCGTCATTAAATACCATCAATCACTGAAATGCACTGGAAGTTCCTCTGGAAAAATCCAGCAAAAACCTTCCCAGATGTCCGCAGCAGAGGCGTTAAAGTGAGTGAGAGCAGAGCGCTCGCTCTCACCTGTTCCGTTGGTGCCGTTCTCCTCCTCGTGGTCGGAGCCGTTCTCCACCGGATACGGCCTGAAGGCGCTCTCCTCCTTCTCGCCCGCAGCCCGCTCTCTCTGCAGCTCGTCCACGTCCTCGAACGCTCGGTACACCCAGTGACACTGCAAGGAACACATTCACGCTCAAACTTCCCACTGGCCGATGGTCATGTGACGTTTTACCGGCGCCTCAGAGCGTCGGCATGGCTGCTTAGTGCTGTCTGTCACACATCCTCCTCTAACCGCTCTGGGGAAGCAGGCACTTTACAGCCGACTGGACCTAATCAGCCTCGACACTGCGGTCAGTCACATTTACAAGGTCCCAGGTTAATCTATCCTGCCGTTAAATGAACCAGCAAACGCTGACTGGAAGCAGTCCAGAAGGCCGGCTGCTCGGCTGAGCGAGGAGGGTGGTCAGCAAATAAAACAAGTCCAGGACTGTGAGGAGGACCCTCTGCCTGGCGCCTCCCGAAATACCACCTGGAGGCGGGAATCGCTCTGGGGGAACGTCAAAGCGACTCGATTTGTATTTAATCATGTGGCACCGAGTTTGAGTAGAAGCTGTGGCTCCTCAGGCCGGCTGCAATGAGAATAAAGCGGATTCTTTTCGTTTTGGTCCGTGCAGTGACGTGACGTGGTTCTCACCGGTTCTGGAGCTTCCTGGTGAGTGTGCTGAGCGCTGAAGTGCTCCAGGACCTCCTGGAAGTCGCTGTGATTGACGTTGTTGCCGTTGACCTTCAGGACAACTTGACCCGGCTGAAGCCCCGCCCCCACCGCCTCCCAGCCTGCAGCGACAGGATCACAGGGTGGCGTCAAAAACACACAACGCAACAAGAGGGAGCTGAAAAACAAAGCAATTCTCACAAATACTTAGATCACAGCACGTTTATTAAATTAACAAGCTTTGGATTTTATGTCTTTGCACAACCTTGATCCCTGTGCTTCTTCAGGAAAAGAGCAAATTGTTTGGTTCAGTGTCTTAACACGCTTCCTCCAGCTACTAATGGCTTTACAGCCTGGAAGTCCAATCAACACCTTCATCCTGCCATCTAAAAATACCAGCCGAGGCATCACTTCCACCCCGGGGTGCCAGCAATTACCTAACTGTGGGGCTGCTTGACCCCGGCGCAGGGGGAGACTGATTTAAGACCAGAAAACAGCAAATAAAAACTGAGCAGCTCACACTGGGCACGAGGAAACCGAGCGGAGGGAGAGAAAGTGGAGAGGGAGTAATAGAGGAAAGAAGAATCAGGGGATCGCATTTCCTGCCTGCACCGCCGGGCGACCCGCCCCTCGCTGTTCCTGTGTCGTCTCCAAGTGCCGTCTGGATTACACATTTGGATTCATCCCTTTTTAAACACAAATCCCTCATTTTTTCTATTTCTAGTCCTCGCGTTGCAAACGTCTGGCTGGAGGGCTGTAAAGGCAGAACGGGAGGAATGAGGAGGGAGAAAATAAGTGTCGGTGTCTTTTCAGTCGTCTATTGATTCTACAAGTGTGCTTTAGAAGTTGAGTTGAGGCTCTTTAGCCAAATGAATTCCAAATGCAGCCTGTCTGGCTGACAGGTGGCCATAAAAACCCAACAGCGGCTCAGTAAAAGCAGAGTGCAGCAGGTGGTTCCAGGCTCCGGTTACCTCATCTTTTCCCCAAATTCACTCTGAATTATTTGTCATTCTGATGCTGTAAAAGCTCCGGACACGTTTACCAGCACCGACGCAGCAATAACAGAGCCACAACCTGCAAATACGTTCAAACATATCTGGTGCTGAGAGAAATATGAGACGTTTGAAACTGAACTGGAGCTGTAAACTGTTAAAACGCCGAGCTGGTGATGTTGTCCTCACACACCTGAGAGTGTGTGAGGACTTTACTGAGACTGTTGACACTGATAATAAGAGGCCACTCAATAGTTCACAATGAGATGTAAACCAGGGGGTGTCAAACATAAGGCCCGTGGGCCAAAAACTGGACCAGAGGAGGCTCCAATCCAGGATCAAACCACCAAATAAATTATAAAAATTTCAAAGAAAACATTGACTTTTTTAAAAAAAAAAAAACACATTTCTTAAGAGGAGTTGAAACAACAACAGGGAGACCTGAGATGAATGATGGCAACTTCGCTGCTATCAAACTAGCCTCAAAGCCATGCTGGCAGGGTGCTAAAACACCCATAATGCAACTTTTTTTTTTTTTTTTTTTTTTGGACATTTCACTGTATTTTACTCTATGAGGTTTCATTCAAATTGGCTTCATTTTGACATTGATGTAATTTTTGATAATTTGTTGTTTGGCTTTGCAAAAATATCGACTTTTTCAGCACATATATTCTACACCATAACTAAGAAAAAATAAATTGTTGTTTCTATTTCACTGGTGAAGTTGTGGCGCCTGAACGAGAATGTGATTGATACTCCTGGTGGATCCGGCCCGACTGGCTCTCACCTTTCCTGACGGCGTGCACGTGAGGCGGCGCACAGCCGCACAGTCGGAAGGAGAGGCTGTCCGGGTTGTCGGGGATCTTCACAATCCTATGAGAGAACAGCCAATCAGACCAGTGTGTGTGTGTGTGTGTGTGTGTGTGTGTGTGTGTGTGTGTGTGTGTGTGTTCTTGTATTTCTATCCTTGTCGGGGCCAAATGTCCCCACAAGGATAGCAAAACGTGGAACGACGTGCCTTGTGGGGACCTTTTTCTGGTCCTAAGTAGGAGAAACAGTGTTTTCTTGACCATGTTGTTGTTACTGAAAAAAGTAAAAGTGCAAAAACATTTCTTTAGGGTTAGGCTTTGTTGTGGTGTGGGTTAGGGTTAGGGTAAGGGTCAGGGTTAGGGGCTAGACATGAATGGGAGTCAATGGACGGTCCCCACAAGGATAGAAATACAAGACTGTGTGTGTGTGTGTGTGTGTGTGTGCGTGCGCCCCTCACTCTTTGGCCTTGGTGGCGACCAGCAGCCGCAGCGAGCGCCGTATGCAGAAGGCCTGGCTGATCATGGTTTCCACCTCGGAGAACGGCCTGAGGAACAGCAGGTCCTCGTTGATGGTGTAGATCTTCCTGCCCACCTGCAGTCCGGCCATCTGGACAGACAGACGGACAGACGGACAGACGGACAGACGGACAGACGGACAGACACAACGCCGTTATTTATAGTGGGCTGCTGCTTTAAACCTGCCGTCTCTGAAGAGGTTCAGGTTGGGGCCACGATCGGCTCACAGATTCACTCCGGTGTGGAAGAAAGTGGGAAAGAGACACGATGAATAAAGTATGAATATCTTTGTTTTTTAATCGGGTGATCCATTACTTTTAACTTCATACATTCTAATTTTAGTTGGTTGTCTTTAAAACAGGTTTCCAGAAGTTAGCAATTCATTACATTATTTAAACCTGATGAGTTTCTTAAACAGTGACTGATTACATATTAAAAAAAAAAATCAAGTGGGAAAACAAAGCTGTGTGCCTAATGTCATGATATAATCAATACCAACATTAAATGTTAGGATTGCAGAGACTTGAAAACGATCGTAGCTGTCAACAACTGGTGATGGTTTTGTGATTGGAGTGTGTGGCAGATTTAGTGTTGAGTTTAACTTTCAGTGTGATTTTAAATGGCTTTTACTTAATGTTCTTGGTGAATTACATTTTATTTGCCACACCCTGCCCATCAGCTGAGCACTGGTTGGATCATGCAGAACAGTGATCGGTTTCTCAGGTGTTGGGCCCACAGTGAATCTGCTGAGCTTCTGGAGGAATCGAAGGTTTTCTGCATCTTGTTCATCCTCCAAAAAGCAAGACGGGTTTAAAGCAAAAGTGGAGGAACAAAATTCAGAAAACATGTTCTGTCTATCGGCAGATACAATGAACACACCATTAATGAAGAAAACAGAGAGTGATCATTTTTACTTTGACTGCTTTTCAAAGTGCAATGACTCTGAATGAGGATTTCTGAGTATCTTAAATGTGTGGACTTGTCGTCACCTCTCGACTTAAACTGTGAGCCGCGTTTGGCCCCGACAAGGTGTGATTCATGTTTTCACTTGACAAGTGCAGATTACCCATAATCAAATCCCTGTTGGGTAAATTGTGCCTTGGAGCAGCAGCGCAGAGACAAACACGAGGGAGAAAATCAGTGTGTGCTGTTCACAACGTCCACGGCCTGCTCGGTCTTGTCGTGAGGTTTCCTGCATGCGAGCAGAGGTTTTGTGGAGGGCGAGCAGATCATCCTGATTGGCTGCGAGATGCGATTAATCTGCATGATATTTACCCCAAAGACTCCTTTCTGCTGCAGTTTGGATTTGCACCCAATTCCAGATCAAGGCTAGCTTTCAATTTCCACACTTTCACAACAGCAAACAGAGATATCGTGCACTTTATCTACATTGATCTGACCACAGGGGTTTAAGGGGGTTTGAACAAGCATGTTTCTTCTGCATAACATATTTTACAGTCAAATACAACTTAAAATACAACAGAGTGTCAAGCATCTTTTCGGAGTCCCTTTAAAAGCGGCAGACACACCAGGTCCCAGGCTGCTGTGTGTCATTAAAGGCAGTCATCTCTTACATCTTCAGTCACGTTGGGAGAATAATGCGGCCTCTGTGTGTCCGCTGTGTGAGTCCAGTGTCCTGGACACACATCCGGGGGGGAGGCCTTGGCTGAGCCCCCCCCCCGCCGGCTCTGGATCACAGCCCAGGATGGATATAGGGACGGCGGGGAGGAGCCACGGCGGCTGAATGTGTGTGTGACTGGGCTGCTCGTGGACGCTGGTCTCCACGTGACTCTATAGAACGGTATGATATAGTGACAAGGGGGCTCGGTGTGCAAGTGTGCGTCTCTGGGCCCTTTCTGGAGCCCCATGGGAATCAGCTGAGCTTCATTCACTGCGCTGGCACACCGGCTGCGCCACAACCAGCAATCCTGTTATTGTGCGGAGCGCAGGACACGGGGATGAATAACAGCAGTGCGGAGAGGGAGCCAGGGTTGGCTGAGGAGAGGAGCATTGTGGGAAAGAAGTGAAATAGCAGACACGATGAGGAAACTGGAACCACAGGGACACGAGAGAGCTGAGAGTAAAAAGACACTGTGGGGATAAAAAAGCTCTTCTATTTCTGGACATGGGGAAAATGGTAGATTTCACAAACAAGGCATCGTTTTTAGTCTTCAGTGTGCAAGTCAGTCTGTCCAGAAGACGATAGGGGAGAAAAAAAGAAAAAACTGTCCTGTCCATATTGTAGCACCGGCAGTAAAACGTCACTCTTCTGTCAGGAGCAGATTTCCTCACCAGCAGAATCACCGCAGAACAAGTGCTGAATTATAAGCGTGCACATTTTATTTGGAATGTTTTCCTGGGGCAATATCTGAATTTAAATGGCTCTGAGTAAGTGATGCTGTGTGTGTGTGTGTGTGTGTGTGTGTGTTTTGTCTGGAGGTAATGTGAGTAAGCGTGTCAATGGCTCTGTGGCCAATCAGAGCCAAGTCTGGCCAATGGGAACAGAGCGCCGACTGACAGCAGCCGTCCAAACAGTAGACAGCCATTACCTACTGGAACTAACGCCCCGGGCAGGACGAGGACACGGTGTGTGTGTGTGTGTGTGTGTGTGTGTGTGTGTGTGTGTGTGTGTGTGTGTGTGTGTGTGTGTGTGTGTTCTCGTATTTCTATCCTTGTTGGGGCCAAATGTCCCCACAAGGATAGCAAAACGTGGAACGACGTGCCTTGTGGGGACCTTTTTCCGGTCCTAAGTAGGAGAAACAGTGTTTTCTTGACCATGTTGTTGTTACTGAAAAAATTAAAAGTGCAAAAACATTTCTTTAGGGTTAGGCTTTGTTGTGGTGTGGGTTAGGGTTAGGGTAAGGGTCGGGGTTAGGGGCTAGACATGAATGGGAGTCAATGGAAGGTCCCCACAAGGATAGAAATACAAGACTGTGCGTGTGTGTGTGTGTGTGTGTGTGTGTGTGTGTGTGTGTGTGTGTGTGTGTGTGTGTGTGTGTGTGTGTGTGTGTGTGTGTGTGTGTGTGTGTGTGTGTGTGTGTGTGTGTGTGTGTGTGTGTTGACCATTACCTCTGCATGCGAGCCCCTGGTGACAGATTTCACCACAATGGCCTTGTTTTTCTCCTCAATCTCAAAGCCATAGTCCTCCTCCTCGGGGTGAATCTAGCAAAAAGGACAAATTCACCTCATTACACCTCAGGCCGGAGTTAAACATCAACGGTTTACTGCCACGGATCAGACAGAGGCAAAGTGATCGTTCCCAAACACTCCTTTAGTTGGACTCCCTGAGCCGGTGTTGTTCACTGCAGCACTGTTTTCAGTAACTGGATATCAGTCTTTCTGCAGAGCTTGGAGATGACAAATTAAATCAGATTGAGGTTTGTTGAGGCAGGTAGGAGCATAAAACCTGAAGGACAGCGCCTGTCAAGGAGCAACACCGTCCACAGGCCCGTGATCTGACGCTGCTTTGCAAACCTTTAACTGTCATATGCAGGAGGGACCGATCGGGTCCGATATGGATGCAGTTCATCGATCAGACATCTGACTCATGGCACTGATCCAAATCCATCCCACAGTTTGTGTTAAACCATGAAGGCACATGTCTGGAAACGCTGACTCAGACATGCTCAGACGCTAACGTAGCCTGGTGACTAGGTTACCAGCCATCGAGGTAACGAGCGCGCTAGGTGACAGCTAAACTAGATGACCATACAGTTTACCTGCAGTAAGAGAACTAACTTACTTGATAAACTCGTGATGTTGATACCACTCTCTCTTAAAGGTGCTGTAGGCAGGATTACGCATGTCCGCCATCTTGCTTAGGGTCACATAAGCAAGATGGCGATTTGACCCATCTAAGATGGCGATTTGAAACCCAGCACAGCCAATCCTGTCCTGTTTTCTCTGACATCACGCCCTTACGCAAGTTAAGCTCCTCCCACAAGAACGTGTGACGAATGCCCCTCGACCAATCACGGTTAGAGCCTCATGGGCTCTCCTGATTGGTCAAAGATACCTGGAGCTGTCGAGATTCCTTTTCAGCTCAGAACAGAGACAGATGGAAACGCTGCGCCCTCGCGGTAGTGCAATTATGCTACACTCCTAAAGGATTATCAATGGATACTCTAACATTTAATCTAAAGAAAACACAGAAAAATTAGCATTGACTAGCAAAATCCTGCCTACAGCACCTTTAAATAAGACTAGTGATTACTGACAGCTTCATGTAACCTCTCACATTGTCAGAGCTGAAAAAAGTGATCAGAGCATCCCGAGCACACACAGCACTTAAATATACCAAAGTGTGCCCAGCCAGTGTGCACACACAAAAAACACACACACACAGTCTGCACAGCTGGCAAATGAACTGTATCTCGCAGAGCCTCTTTTCAGAACTCCTGTGCACAGTTTAGTTCTGAAAGCTCATTTGTAATGGCATCATTGACCTGATTCTTCCAGAGGATTTCATATTGAAAACTGCGGCATATGGCAGGCTGTCTGGGTGGTCTCACGCACAAACTATCCCCACAGAACCATCGCTCCATTCGCAATTGGTGAGTTCCATGGCGTGTCAGGTGTCCCACGTCTGTTGTCCCATATTGCACTCCCCCCGCGGGGCGAGGCTTAGTTAAACGCTGTCATCACCGAGCGCATTAGCAGCTCGCTTTGGTTCAGCTGCCGAGGCCATCTTCCTGCTGCACGGCTCTGATAAGATGTGGGAATCTGTGCTTCCCTATCAGAGGAGACGGCGGGGGTAAATAAAGAGTTCCTGCACTTAGTGTCGATAAAAGGCAAGAGGGAGGATTAGTTCTGCTAATCAAGGAGGAGAGAGAGAGGAGGGAAAAACTTTTCTGGTTTTGCAGAAAGCCAGCTGGCGAGGAAACGTCCCGCTCCGAAGTGAGAGAGGAGGCTGATGACGCTGAAGGGTTTCCCTGAAGATTGATAAATCACTGATCATTTAGCTTCCGAAAAACCAACACTGGAGCTGGAACGGCCCGTGATCCTTATCTACCCAGGACTGCGACACATTAATGTCATTAAAAGAACACAAACACTCTTTTTCCATTCTGTATGATCCTCGTATAAGCTCACGACTCCTAAACCACCTTTGAGTAGCTGACCTGAAAATAAAGCGGGCAGCTTTTAAACTTCTCCTTTCTCTTCTTCACGCTTCCCTCAGCAGCTTATCGGCTGTCGGTGAAGCAAAAATTAATAGGAAATTACAAGAAAACTTAACTGGAATAACACCTGTTTCTTTTTTAAGTTCTGGTTGTAATAATGAGAACTGGGCTGTGGGTTCAAATCCTCACAGCACAGTGAGGAATGATCAAACTGACTGTGTTTCTCACTTCTGTGCACCACTTTGCCCAAATGCCGTCAAATCAAAATCTACTGTTTATTTATAGGCCGCGTTCGCTGGAACAACTCATTTCTGCTTCGTCTCATGGTTTCGTTTCTCGTCCCAGCAGCGGCGCGACGGGAATGTCACACCCGCCGGCGGGCTTGATTATGCTACGATTACGCTTGCGACTAAAAGCTCATTAAGATGAGCAGCGATCAGAGGAAACTCCTCGGAGTTTAGAGTCATCAAAGCCCCGCCACCCGCCGGGTATTATCTGTGTACAGTTATGTTAATTACATCTCGCCGTGGAGCTCAGTGACATGAAGACACATGAGAACGCAGGTATGAAGAGGCTCAGCTGAAGGATGTAGTGGATGCCAGAGTGTGTCAGTGTGTGTCAGTGTGTGTCTGTGTGTGTCGGTGTGTGTCTGTGTGTGTCTGTGCTCACCACCAGGGACTTGGCCAAGATGTTTTCGATGAGTTTGAAGTCGTTGCGCTGCAGCTGCTTGCTCTTGCTGCTGGTTCCCTCCGTCTCCTCGTCAGCGTAGAAACGGAAGAACTGCGACTCGTCTTTGAACTCGCTCTTCTCCAACACTGAGGGAAACAAGAATCGGGTGAGCAGCAGTTTGTCAGAACGCAGATCGAGCAGAACGTCCCCCCTGAGCGCTGGACCCGGACTGGAAGGGTCCCGGGAATGTTAAGTGTTCTCCAAAACGGCACCCGAGTCTTGTTTTGCGGGTCAAAGACCTGCGGAGATGTTGAAGTGTGCGCTGAACCAAAGCGAGTCTAACGCGCCGACATCTTCACACAAACAACTTCACGCTTATTTAGCTCATTCGCAGATGAGGCTAGTAGGAACATCTGGAGCAGGAAAAAGAGAGGGGGAGTGCAGCACATCTGGGCTGCAGTCAGCGTGTGCTTCGGGTGAGGAAGACTCTCCAGAGGGCAGAAGAAACAGTCAGGTGTGTGTGTGTGTGTGTGTGTGTGTGTGTGTGTGTGTGTGTGTGTGTGTGTGTGTGTGTGTGTGTGTGTGTTTAGGAGTTCCACTGTTCTGCTGAGCCTCATTTCAACATATGTGGCCTTCAAATAGGTGATGAAGACATTATGATCGCTTCTCTGGTCACAGTTATTTAAAGGACTGAACTAAGACGCTGTTTACACACCGTTTCAGGTGAAAAAGCATTTCCATTTCAGAAAAGTTTCACAGACACTCGCATTGACAGACGACCAAGTTGGATTGTTATTCCAGATGACTCAAATACAAAACTACCAAGTCCCAAAAGCATTACGGACGCCACCACTGTTGTAGTTGTTCGTCCATTGAATGTGCAGAAGAACTGTTTACTTTACTACCATTTTCAAACGTTTTCAGTGTCTCTGAGCACCATTCTTCTGTAAACTGACCCCCAAAACACAAAAAAGTTTAGTGCTTTCACTTAAAAGCATTACCGTGTAAATGGGGAACAAAGCAACACCAGCAATTCCGCAACATTCTGACAAATGTAGTCCAGTAAAGTAATAATCCATCTGGTCCGTGCCACACATCAGGAGGAATCTGTGACATGCAGCGCAAACATTCACAGATACAAGACATCCAACCGTTCCCTAATCCTGTGTGTGTGTGTGTGTGTGTGTGTGTGTGTGTGTGTGTGTGTGTGTCTCTCATCGGTGACGTGGGGCTCGTACAGGCAAACACAGAGTGCCAGAGGTACCCAGCTGCTTGGAGATTTGAGGAGCATCTGGCAGCCCAGATGAACAAAAGCCTCCACAGATTCATTACACACACACTGCTGCCACGCCCACTCGCCTGGCCTGGCGCCAGCGCCGAGCGTGCTGGAGTTATTTCCTCTGAGTCACGGAGGCCGTGGCCGTGTAATACCTTAACACCACCTATTGAGCTGGAGGGAGTGCTCCTCCGGAAACCGCCGAGCCCCCGATCGCACACGCACACACTCACCCACACACGTTACCAAATCGGTTCAGCACGGAGAACAGCTGACGACACGCCAACTCTCTGGGAGCGGGCAGAAGTGCAGAGAAGTTTTATTTTATATGAAACGACTGAAGATGAAATAGTTCAGTTCTTTGTTAATTTTGCATGTTCTGTCTGAAAGCAGATGGATTTTCTCTGGGGTCCCTGGTTCCTTCTGTAGGGTGCCTCCAAAACACCCAACATAGCTTAGGTAAGACTGAACAACACAAAGAAAGGATTTGTGCAAACTAACTTTCCATATTTCCTCAGTCGTCTCTGTAATTTCTCGTTACTCTTGGTGTTCTAACAGCGGCGGGCGATCCAGCCTGATCTCAGGGTGTGAACCAGTTCCAGGTCACGGTGAGAGAATTAGAGCAGCTTTCAGCGTGTAAAATTCTCCTGCTGAGAAAACCAACTTCACTGAAGGCGTCATCGGATTATAACCACCTCCCTAACGCTGTGTGACACTGCTGGACCGCGGCGGAGGCGGCTGAACGTCTTGGAGTATCGAGGAGTGAGCGACCTCCGTGGATTCAACTGAACCTCATTGAGTTGGGTGGAAATCTGGCGGCTGCATCAACATCTTGCATTTTAATTATCTTTATTTTCCTGAGGCATTCATGAACCTCTGCTGCGGCCTGGCAGGGCGCATGACCCGGCGGGAACAGGCCGCCGCCGCCACGCCGCTGGGGAATTAAACTGTAATGACAGGGTTTGCATGGTCTGTCACAATGTTTAGAGAGGTGCTTCATGTCGAATAACAGCCACACGGAGGCAAAGATCCATGTCTCTCGCAAAGATCCATGTCTCTCTAACAGCACGGCGCTCAGAGCAGTCAGTCACCACCTCCACATACTGGGTATTTCCCCCATAATGCATCACGATTGGGTAAACAATGCACAGATTATTAAAAGAAATCGATGACAGGTGCATTACTTTCTGGTATCACCATCAAGTCAGAGAGAGAAAAAAAAAAAACAGGAGGTGAAGAAGAGGAGGTGAGAGGAGGTGAAGAGCAACAGGTGTGCTGACTCAGAGCTGAAGAGTGTGACAGGCTGAGGTGAGGGGTCGACACCCCGAAGAGGGGCAGAGGAAGGAGAGAGCAGGAGCCGCCCTCCGACAGACGGCGGTGGGAGGAAGCTGTTTGGGTGAGGCGAGGGAGGAGGGACGATATGACTGTCTGGAAGCGTCCGTTAGCGTTTTAAATAACGCTCGGTTAAATACTCTACAAGGGATTTATGCTTGCTCGTATATTTCAACGCTACTGCGACAGCAAAGCATTGATTCACAAAAGAAATGAGTTTATTTCAAGGTAAAAACACCCAAAGTCAAATTACATCCAACTGGTGGTTTTCTAATCTTTTCTTCTTGCACACGTCTCTAAACATCTCCACATCATGTTTCCTCCCACTCTGAATACTTCCTCTCTTCACACAGAAGCACACTGACCAGTGGAGATCACCGGCTTCAGCGCCGGTCACGGCTCAGCGGACCGACCCAGACAGCCGTGTAGCAAAGCCAAACAGCTCCGGTCAGGGAACACTGCTAAAGGCTGTTTACATTCAACACCCTGAAGCCGCTCCACTGCAGCGTGGTCAGCGCCGTTTACCAGCGGCGGCACCTGACAAAGGAGGTGTGTTACATTTCTGCGGGTCGGTGGTGTGAATGAAGGAGGAAGGTGAGGCGCAGTAATGACACTGAAACTGAGAGAAAACTGCCAGTTACTGACAAAAGCCACAAGGACATGGTGTGTGTGTGTTTGTGTGTGCGTGTGTGTCGTGGTGAGACTGACCGTGGTGCATGAAGCCGTTGTTGCAGAGCCCCACGCCCAGCGTCACGGCGTCCTCCCGGGTCGAGCAGTCGCCCTGGGAAACCAGATCAGTGACGCACACAGCCGGTCAGTCACAATGCCTGTTTACAGCTCCGGATCCACGGAGCGCCGCGGCACCGCTGGAACTGAAAACGCCGATCTCTGACAAACACGTCCTCATTATCGGGCAGCGAACAGAGGCGGCGAGAGGAAAGGAGACACGGATTGATTTATTTGAGCTAAAGGTAGATTCTGCTGGAAGCCGCTTGTTTGAATTGTATATTTATAAGTACAAATGCATTAAGCCAGAGTGACTACAGGTACGTCTCAAAAGCTTGAATACAATGCGGAAAGTTAATTTTTCTTACTGATTCTTTAAATTATGAGTTTTAAATTTGTGATGCAAAATTTCGTGTTTGATTCTTCACCATTTGAATTAATAATTCATAAAGAAAAGCTGACTGCAGTGGCCCTCCAGGCTGCCACGGAAACGTGAAACTTTTCAAAAATGGTTAAGTTTTCATTGTGGCGAATGTCCCAATGTTGATATAAACACAAATCTTATTTCTGCAATAGGTTCCCCTCCACAGCTGAGTCACAAAAATACACTGCGAGAAAGGCTGCATAAGGACAAATAAATATAAAACTGTAGCATTTTGAGCAGAAGAAAGACCCAGAGCTCCGGTGAGGACAGCCGATCTGATTTCTTATCGTCTGGCAGCCTGGAGCCGTCTCTTTGTGTTGGGATTAGGGGAAGTTTAAAGTGTCCTTTTCTCACCTGAGAGACCAGCCAGTCCACCAGTTTGCTTGCAGGCACCACAGATTTGAAGGTTTTCAGATGATGGTCTCTGTCCCTGCAGAAGAGGCGAAACCAGACATCACAATTGTGTTTCTTTCAGTTTTCGGAGCCGGTTGAACGAAGAAACTCACGAATCATCGTGTGACGGACGGCGATGTTTGAGCTGATACTCTAGTTTAAATTCGGTAATAGAGTAACTTAAGACCTCGTTTACGACAATGTTTTCAGGAGAAACAGGAAACGCTTATAGCTACGAAAACCAACTTTAAAAAGCATTAAAACGACACAAGCAAAGCTTCTCATTATGTTCTGCATCTTTCTCAACAGCACGAGACCTCAGCGCCATTCTCTGTTTATCACACACTTTACCACACACCATCACTCACGCTCCCAGTATCGTGATGTTATGAGACCTCCGGCGCCTTCGTCACTCAACAAACTCTAATAAACACCCGGTGCAGTTTATGATTATTGATGATGCTTAAACGCAATGCAACCATCACGCTATAATTAATGGCTGCTATTTACGATGCCAATTTAGTGATGGATTAAAAAAAGAGAGCGAGAGAGAGAGAGACACAAACATTACATAATAAACAGCAGACGGGCAGAGAGACCGGCCGCCTTTGTATGTTAATGGGATTTGTCCTCGGACCAAAAAGCTCTTTGTTTGCACCGACGGCAACCCCGAGCACTTCAATCAGCGAGTGAGTGATGGGCGGAGAGGCAGGAGCTGAAGGTGGAGGAGTGTGAGAGGAGGGGCTGCGGCGGGCAGGGAAAGTGTGGCTGCTCTGATTTTCACTCTGTCAGGCCATAAACTGAAAGAACCGCATTCTGTCTGCCAAATAGAGACAATAACCAAAGTCATTCCTCAGCGTTAAAGGCTTAGGGAGTGACTTCAGAGCTCTGGATACAATACAGTGTGTGTGCACGTTGGATTTCTTTCAAAATGACACTCGAAGCAAGTTACGGAGTGAGATTTTTCCTTTTCCACATATGAGGAACCAGCTCTGGTTTCAGGATCTTTATTCTGAAGTAGATGACTCAAAAAATATAAAAAAACCTTTTCCTCCTCAAGAGTCATGACTGATACCGTGATCTGACGGTCTTCATGAGACTAAATCCCCAAAGGAGTGCGTCATTTGTGTGTTCACATATATTACAGGGTTTACTGTTCAAAGGAGCCGAGTGTTTACGAACAGACTAAACACAGCAAAGTCAGATGGTGTGTGTGTGTGTGTGTGTGTGTGTGTGTAAGTGAAACAGGGCAGAAAACAGAAATAAAAAGTGATGAATGAGACTAAAATGTCTTCACACACAGTTTGAACCCCCATTTCAATTTATACACGTCAAATAATTCACTAATAAATGTTCAACAAACCGTCAAGACTTAAGATGAAGAGACACAAGCGAACATAACCGTCTGTCTGATCCTTTAAGAGCTCAGTGGGGTAAACCTGCAGTGCTCAGCCTCCGCTCACCTCCAGCAGCTCGCGGCTGGCTGTGTGTCAGAGCCGCGGGGTGTGTGTGTGTGTGTGTGTGCGTGTGTGTGTGTGTGTGTGTGTGTGTGTGAGGGGGTGAGGGCTGCTGTCATTTCTGGCAGTGCTGCTGTTTGTTCAGTCGTTAGATGAGCGGGTGACGCGGGGCAAACGCGAACCCCTCATGCATATGCATGTGGGCACCTGGAGAGCGCCGACATTAGCATATGGTGGGAGGGGGGACGGGGGGGGGGGGGGGGGGGGGGGGGGGGAGACAGGGAGGGGGGACGGGCGGGGGGGGCAGGTACTCACTTGATGACAGGCGTGTGGAGGCTGTGAAGGCGGCAGTACAGCCTGACGCCCTGGAAGGGAAGAGAAACAGGCGGTTGAGTCACACGAGGAGCACGCCTTGAGTAAACAGGTCGACCTGAACAAGAGGTGTGACTGTTGAAAAGAGCCGCCTGAGGCCGTCATTTCAGGATCCACGTTTCAAAACCGCCACCTCCAGAAGGAGCTCGAAGAACCACCGCATGCAGACACCTGAAACTATACTGAACCTTTCTATCTATCGGGGGGGAATTTAGCTTCTGGCAGAGTTTTGAACTTATATGGATTTGAAAAATCCCTCCATAATGGTTGAATGGATTTTAAAATTGTAAGGCGTGCGGCACTTTGATGAGCCGTTACATAACAGCAGAAATGAGAACAATATGAAACTGGGACTTCTGAGTCAGATCAAATATTGTGAAACCCTGAATTATCGTCATGATCACAGCAGATTTTAAGGCCTGAGAGCAAAGTTTTTATAAGACGTTCCAAGTGAAAATGCTGCTTTCCAGTTTCTGGAGGCAGTTTACCTTCGACATGATGTCTTCCATCTCGCTGCGAGCCTTGTAGGTGCCATCGTCGTAGCGGAACCGGTACAGAACCTGCTCGTTCTTGAACTGGTGCTTGTCAGACACTGAAACGTCACCAGAGGGAGAAAATGTCACTTCAGCTGGAGGAACGACTGATTCGCTGTCGGCGGCTTTAAACCTTCTGCCTTCTCAGGGACATCCAAGACAAACAAAACAGCATCTGTCACATATGGTTCAGCTGAGGAGACCAGACTCCCGGTCTGAGTCAGGTTCAGTAAGAAATGCTACATCAATACAGTTCAAGGGTTTCACTTTTATTATGAAGCTTGTTTGAGTTTTGATGATGTTAAATTGCCGCCTCTGTGCCGACAGCAGGCATGAATGTTGGCCAACAGTCAATCCTGACGCAGAACGGACGTTCAGATATTGGAAACCGTGCTCTCGGTTTGTCGGGAACAGATCACCGCGTTGGAGAATTGCAGTTTGATTCATCACGACAGGACAAAACTCGCAGAGAACTGCAAGAAGCGGAGTGAAGCTGAGTGGGAGGAGCAGCTTATTAAGGCCATGCAGCGTTTTCATATCAAACAGGAAGTGAACAGCTGGCTCGGCCCTCCACAGCTGTGCCTCTCCTTCACGCTCCCCCCTGTGGGAAATATACTTCCTCACCCCTAGACTGGACACGAAAGGGCGACCACTCAACCCTCCTGGATTCAAGGGCACTTCCTGAATAAATATCTGTCTGGATGGCTTTGAAGATAAAACGCCCAGTAAATGCTGTTTGTGTCGATGAAGTCTTGAGCTGCAGGCTGCTTCTTCATCCTATCCAGCGACATGGATCGTTTTTCTACATTCTGCGGCTCTAAATGAGTCTATCAAATTGAAAAAAAATCAGATGCTGACAGCAATGCATTTATACATGTTTCCATTTGGGACCGATTTCACTTTTAAACTCTTTTTTTTTTTATTTTGGCAGCGACAAAGTGCTTTTCACATCCACTCATTCATTCAGTCACACACACTCCCACACCAGGCGCTCCATGTCAGTGCATAGCTTGAAATGACATCCAGCTCAACATGATTTCTGAACACACACACACACACACACACACACACACACACACACACACATCATAAAAGATTCAGTATTTGCTGAATACATTCAAAAACAGCCACAAGCTCAGGAAGCCTACAGCAGGAGACGTTCTCATTTTGGCAATAGAGTTTTAGTTTTTAATATATTAATTTGCCAACTTTGCTTTCACACCTTTTAACCTCAATGGGCGGATTAGAGCAAGTGCAGAAAAGAGCACGAGCAGCAGAAGCAAACATTAGGGGGGAAACCTGCAGCTGTAAATTTCTGCCCGTGTTGGGTGAGTGATGACACTCAAATATTTGACATAGCAGACAAGCTGCCAGCTCCTATAAAACCTCCCGGCTCGCATTAATGAGCGCCACAATTCCAAAACAGACGCCCTATTTATTTTGAAAGCAATACAAGAAATGGAAAATGACTAACACACACACACACACACACACACACACACACACACACACACACACACACACAACTGTCGCTGAAGCTCAGAGCGAAAACCTGCCAAGCAGCGGCAGATTGGTCCCACCACAACAACTTGGCATGGACACAAACAAGCTGCTGGTTCTCTCCGTCTAGACGTGAAATGCCCTCATAAAACAAAGAGGAATGCCGAATAGTCACTGTAAAGCGTCAAATACGAGCTCCTGCAGCGCATGAAGCCAAAGCTGGATTATTATACAAGGTAAACAGTTGAAATAGTTCAAATTCAAGCGTGAACTGGCGGGCTGGAAACCTGGAACTGACTGCACTATGAGATGCACAGCGCACGTTTAGCATCCAGTTTGCTGCTCGGTCACATGGCGTCCTGTCACTGACTAACCGGTGACACATTTCTCCGTGAGGCCTGAACCTCTCCTGTCTGCCGCTCACTGCGACCCACACACCCCTGCCTGTCACCACTGTATCTGTCTGTGGTCAGAGGCAGGATTTCTGGGGATTTTCCACAGGTATTAGGAATTATGGACACCGGGTCTCGCCATATTTCCCGCAGTGTGGGGCGTGCAGAAGGCGCCAGGGCTTCCGGCACATGCTACGTATAACAGCCCCTTCAGCAACGTGCTGGGCCACTGCCTCCATGCATTATTTATGGCTGTTTGCGCATGAGTGTGTATGAGTCTGTATGAGTGTGTGTGTGTCGGTTTCATTTCTCGATGCATAATTCACGTCGGTGACCCTGTGAGTGTCACACGCAAGACGAAATCTGGGAAGAACAAATGATGCGAGACACATTTCCACAAATCTTATTATCAGACGGTGACTTCGGCTCGAGACAGGGTCACCAGGAAGAGCGCTGGAATAGTTATGAAAGAAAAATGAATTACACGGGCGAGAATCAGGAACCAGGAATAAGAAAAAGCGCTTGAAAGAGCTGGTTTTCTCACCGTGGTGAATGATGCCGTTCTCCAGCAGCGCCTGTCCCAGGTTCACCCCCTCGTCGGCTTTGCTGATCTCGCCGCTGTCGATCAGCCACGACACAAACTCACTGGGGACACGAGAAAAACACAAAAGATGCCTGGATGAGCCCGAGTATCTCAGCCTGCCTCCATCTTTTAGTGCGCGG
The DNA here is from genome assembly GCF_902148845.1 of Salarias fasciatus. Taxonomy (NCBI): domain Eukaryota; kingdom Metazoa; phylum Chordata; class Actinopteri; order Blenniiformes; family Blenniidae; genus Salarias; species Salarias fasciatus. The sequence goes on along the minus strand of NC_043764.1, from coordinate 3,696,264 downwards.
CTCCTCGCTGTGCAGATTTAGTATGGGTCTTCACAGAATTTCACACTGGCGGGCGAAAAGTGAGCACGCCACCAGCACGCCACGTCTGCTGCCCGGGACTCGGTGGAGAAAGTTGGCTTCTCACACTCAGACAGGATTGTCTCTGGTTCATTCATGAAGACTCTTGAGCTCGGTGATCATGTTAAACACTTCAACCGGAACACACACCTCCTGAAACATGGACTAAACCACACTGTGGTTTCGTAGCGTGAACACATAACTATATTCATCATGAAACAGTAAGTTCCCCAGAGCTGAACTCACACTTCAGATGTATTCAGCATACACTGGAATAGGTCAAATCTTTTAGCTTAAATCAATGTTAGCTTTAGGTTTTCTTCTATTTCCATATATATATATATAATATTCTATTTCCAAGAATGAGGCTTTCTTTGCATATGAACACGAGTGTAGCGCTTTGTTCACGAGGCTGAGATTGTGAAATGATTAAAAGAACAAAGTGGGGAAAGTCGGCACGCCATATTTTTACTGGTCTGAAGCACGCGTTACAGGAAGAGGTTAACTCGCTGCTCTTCATGTGAATCTCCCTGGAGTGCAGCTGAATTCATGCATCGATCGGCCAAATTTAAACACTTCGGCTCACTTGTCGTCACACCAAATGTGTGCGGAACAAATGTTTGAAGCAGGAAAACGACATTCTCCACTTGCGCGCCCTTCACGCCGCTGAGTGAAATCACTTCCACAGATAATGACGGGCAGCGAGCCGGGCAGCGCCGGAGCCGTTTGTGTTCATTAAATCTGGGTTTGAGGGTGTAGGCAGGGAATCAGCCGTGTGATGAGTCTGTCCTTACGTATGGAGCGGACTGCGCGTAAATGTAAAGGGACGTGTGTGTGTGTGTGTGTGTGTGTGTGTGTGTGTGTGTGTGTGTGTGTCTTTCAAACATACGGTTGGAGTGTGCGGACAGTCACATGGAGGCGCGGACGCCTTCCACCATCAGCAGACGGCCTTTTCATCTGCAGCCTGTGGCTACAAAGGAATATTTTCCCGTTGTCAGAAGCAGCAGCCTCCATTGTGGCCTGCCAGGTGCGTGCTGCGACCTGTGAGCGCCGCGCATGTCTGTGTGAGTGCGTGGACGAGGATCAGTCCCAAACGCTTTTCCTTTCCTTTTTTTTTTTTTTTTTTTTCCATGAGTCTGAAGAGGAAAAGTCTTTTCATGGCTGCAGTATTTGCGTATACAGACGTTCACTGTCCCTCTTTGTGCTCCCCGTCGGAGCCACTGGCTCATAATTGACACTGACAAGGGACTGAAGTGAATGGGAGGGGATGCAGGGTGTGTGTGTGTGTGTGTGTGTGTGTGGATGTTACATAAGAGTCAGGTTAAATTTGGACACAGAGCTGTTATGGGAATGAATATGATGAACAGCAATTGTGAAAAGAGAGAGAGAGAGAAAGAGGTTGTAGACAAGGATTATGGGTTTGTGTGAATATCAGCTGTTAATCCGGTGCATATTTCTTCAATCAAAACTCTGTATTTAGATCTGAAGTCAACAGCATCGTTTGCAAAAGCTTTGAGCATTTTATTTGACAAGCAACAGAAACACAAAGCCCTGATTTCCATAAACTATACTGGCAAAAATTGGAACTTAATCTTTACAGCATGTTGTTTTTACAGTATATTACAATAAAACAACACAATTTGCTGAATTATACCACAATAAATTTGCCGTGATGCAAACATCAGCTTCAAAATGCCGCTGCAAATTAAACTTTTTGAAGTATTCGTTTAAATTTATTCCAATTTTATTCACACGATAGAAGCAAATCCTTCGATTCCTTGGCCATCCACTTCTGTTAGTTTACTTTAAATTTGTCGCTGTTCAGACAGCAGGACCCAAAAACAATAGAGAAAATGAGACATTCCGACCTCGGATAGGTGGAAAACTCATGATATATTCCAGGGATATTTTAAAAGTTGTGGGAGGGTCAGGCCCCACTTCTGGGAGCTTGAGCGCCACTGCACCCCCTCACCCCCACCTGCCCCACCTCCCTTAAGACTCCTGCTCCATCGCTGCACACGCTCCGTCTCACGCCAAGGACTCATTTTTGCTTCACTGCCAGACTTCCTCGTGGTTTCCACATTATAAGGAATCCTTGTCGGTCTCTCTTCATAGTGAGGAGATCCACGGATTCAAAGCCAAACCCAACAAGCGTTCTCTCTGGAGTTTGCATGTTCTCCCTGTGCATGCATTTCCTGAAGAACTGGTGACTTTAAGGCCGTGTTGATATGACGCTTTGGTGTGGTGCTGTGGTGCGCATGCGCAGAAGAAAAGCTGAATTTTCCTCGGTTCCATAAAGTCGCAACGTTTCTGAAAAGTTCCACCTTGGATACCACTTCCAAAAAGTCGCGTTTTCAGAGGAAGGCCAATATTATTGTTGAGATCCAGATGTAAGAGAAGGCATGGACTTTCTTTTGCCAGTTTTTAATAGTAAATATATTCCTCGTCTTAATATATCGTCTGCAGTGGTCACAACTTACAGTTCTGAGCTCAAGTCTAATAAATCATTTTATTTTATCTCCAAATAAACAATAAAAATAGATCCCATGACTATTAAGCTAAAGCATTCTGCTGTATAAATGTCTCACAACAATAAATAATAAAAATTATGTTGGGAAAAGCTTCTCCTCGATGCCCCACTGGACTCTGGGTCGGGGCAGAATGCAGCAGGATGGTCTGAAAGCACTGAGCTTCATGTGAGACTCGAGACTCATTGATTCTCTACATAAATCAACATCCTGGCCCGAAACCAAGAAAGAAGTGACTGAGAGGCGGACGGCGGCGGGGGGCCGCACTCATGTTTGGATACTGAGAAAGAGGCTGAACTTGGCACAGTGGTGGTCTGGGAGGCCTTGGAAAACATTGCTCTGCCAACTCTCTTCACTTCCCTCCACACTGCCGCTGTGGTCACCAGCGGTACTGCACTCTTGGCTCATATCCGTAACAGAAATATGGGAGAAATTAACACACCGTGCAGATGAAAGAGTTTGTTCCAGTATCGAGCCAAATCAGTCTTTAGCTGTACGGTTTGTTCTACGCTTGAAACGGTACGAATGAAACGACACAAAGTTTGAGGGAAGTACGCTGTGTTGATAGGCAAGAACAGAGACCTCCTAAAGTTAACCCAGGACCAACTCTAAACAAAGTGTGCTAACAGCAGCTCGTTTCCTCTGCGCTCAGCCGACACTTGATGGAATTACACCATCAGGACAAGAGGGAGCGATCGAGCCGGCAGTCAGCATCTGTTTAATGCGATCAGCACTGCAGCTATGCCTGCCGCTAATTTCATCAGGAAGACGAACGCAGGCCTAATGCAGGGTGCTCTCATCGGCCGGAAATGAACGAGAGATAGAAGTAAGGAAAGTGAGAGGCGATAAGATGATCAAACAGGGAGGGGGGGATTTGCAGACAGAGCAGGCGTTTATCATGCAGGCGAGGCAATAAAAAAAAAAAGAGTAAGAGAATGATCAGAAGGGAGGGAAAAATTAAAGTTCAACCCAGACATCTGAACCGACTCTTCTTCTGGCAGCGACTCAGGATTTTGTGACTTTATGAGAAAGATGAACCGTTAGCTTGTGTAACGGCAGTGAAGTGAGGGAGGATGTGTGTAATTCCTGGAAGGTCTGAGGATTCAGACCGCCTTGTGAGGATCATCGCAGACAGAGAGAGAGAGGAAAACACCCAGACACAGGATTTCAAAGGACGCCACAGAGACGGAGTTCGCCTGCAGAAAGCAAACTTTCCTCAGCGGCTCATTAAATTATCCTCCTGGCGGTGCAGCTGATGGGATGTTAGACGGCGCACTCTCACCGTCCGCTACATCTACCTGCAGACAGGCAGCGGTTTCATGTGAGGGATGGACCTGAATCTTGTTCTCTGCTGCTCCCTGGTTTCTCTTTACAGGACCAGTCAACACGGTTCCTGTCGCAGGCCGGCCTCGTTTCATTTTCTGCCCCCCTCCCCTCCCAAGTTTGTGCCAGAAAGAATTTTAATTGCTGCTCAGGATCTCAGGAAGAGTGTTATGCAGCACAACTTAAGCAGGTCTGTCATTGTCTATTCACGGCACGACGGCATCAAGGGGGAAGCGAGGGGAGCGGCCCGGACCAGAGACTCGGCTGAAGGCCCTCTTTGCTAATGAAAGTGTTGTTGTCGGAGTGAGTGCTGGATGATCTGCGGCTGTGAGAGGAGCCTGCGAGGGGGGCCTCATTACGGAGCGGAGGATGCTGGGATAAAGCAGCGTGGGCATGCTGCCAGGGCTCCGGGGGACGGGATACCGGCTCCTCTGAAAAGCCCGCTGGTCTTACGTAACACATATTTGTCAGGATCGCCATGTGAACGGCGCCGGACCGCAGTCACATTCCTGGAAACCTGAAGACGCCGACCGCATGCGATGCAAAGAAACTCACTTTCCCATGAAGCACTTGGGCACAATGCTGAGCTTCCTCCGCCGGTCCTTGATCAGGTGGCGATTCTTGGTCATCATCATGTGGTAGAGCTTCTCGCCCTTCTCGGCGATCATCACATAGGCGTCCCGTTCCATTCCCAGCTTGAGACCTAAAAACAACAGAAAAACACGCCGCGTTTAATGGAGTCACCATCGGAGGGTCGGGGGAGGCGACGTGGGAAGGGAAATGAACGAGCAAACAAAACCTCAGCCAAGGAAAATACAGCGCTCTCATTACAGGACCGACGTTTCAGCTGGTTTTACACGCCAGGCGACACGTATCGGAGCGTAAAGTGCGAAAGAGGAGAAAAAGCAGCGTTTCCCCAGACTGGCCCGTTGTTTTCTGGTAGTTTGCAGTTGGAAAACGTCCCAGAATGGAGCGCGGCGGCTTGGGTCTGCCACAATCCTCTGAAACGAACCCAGATGTTAATCTCTGCGAGGCGCGTTGCGTTCAGAGTCGGCGGAGTTCAGGGGGTGCAGCGTGATCAACATCTTGTTTCTGAGTCGATTTGTCAACCATTATTCCTCCATTGTGCAGCAGAACATGCGGGGCCCCATTGTAAGCCCAGCTTCCACAGTGAAGAAACAGTGAAGTGTGTGAGCTGCTGGACGTCTCTGCAGGGTTTGATGACCTTTTGAACTGCGCGGTGAGACTTTCTGACTCGGCCAGCTCAACTCGGCTGCCGAGAGGCTCGTCCACCACGGAGCGCCTCGGAGTTACAGGCTGAAATATGCTGGATCAGGTATACAGGTAATATTTATGACCCCAGAAAGAAGAAAATCAATCCACCGGTTCTTCCTCAGGTGGCACAGAGCCAGGCCTGGACGATATTTAACCCCCACCTCCCAAACTCTAACCTTTCTTCTGATTGGATTTCATTCTGTTTTTAATATTTTGAATTTTAGATGGTTTTCACTCTATTTTATTTTCTTTTTAAAGGAAATAAAGAAGCTCTCTTTGCCATATTTCCTGGTTTCTCCTTCACTGAAGCAGTTAACATGATATTGATTATAAGTTGTGACAGACTGTAAGTTAACTTCTCCATCCTCCATAAAAATCATTACAGATTATTCTGTAAAAGCCGACAAATCTGTTAGTTCATCCCATTTCCTGTCCATCCAACTCATCTTAAGCTGCTCTGAGGGTGTGACAGTGAAGATGCGAAAGGACAAATAACCAAAGATAGATTAGCATAAAGGTTTAGAATTCAAATGGCAGATTTTTCTAAATCCTGTTTTTTGGCATTCATCATTATTTTTCTGGTTTAAAATGCAATATTATTTAATAAAGAACATGCCATGGTAATGGGACTAAGTGATAGTAAGTCAATTAAGGTTCCAACATTTCACACGCAGTTGTATTGTTTCAGTTGACAAAACAACATTTTGAACCACGACACTCCGGAAGCCGTTGTTGTTACTGTCCAGCGACTCCTGCATGTGCAGAAGAACGATTTATTGTGGCTGTGGTGAGCTTATACTTCAAAAAGTAGCGTTTTCTGATGTTTCCACAGAGACAAAGTTGGAGCGTTTTCGAAAAGCTCCACCCTGGAGGGCCGTTTAAACATACACTGAAAGTGTTTCTTACTTGAAAACTTATCAAAAAAAACACATAAGATTATCAAGCATAAAATTATGAGTTAATAACTTAAAGTTTTATGCTTTAAGTTGTTTGAAATAAGGTAAATGCTTAACTGACAGTACAAATGATATTTGGAGCAGGAAATATTTTGAATTTCTTGCAAAATAAATGCAAAAATCAAATTGACTTTTCATGCAAATAGCAATGGTCTCATTTACAAAAGAAAAAATCCAAAAAAAAAAAGCCTCCACTAAATGAAAGAGCAGAGCAAAGCACTTAATGCACCTTTAAGCCTGTGGAGGCTTCAGCTGCGGGATGCGGTGGGAGTTCGGCCCGCTGAAAGGCGAAGGGTGTGTGGGACAAAATAAATGCCCAAAAATTACACAGTTTTTCTTTTTTTTTTTCCTGAAACCAATTTTCCCATTGAGAGTGCGGGGATCTCCGCCGGCAGCCTGTGACGGAGGTGGGGTTAGATTACATTTGGCAGCAGCTGGAGCGGGCTTAAACAATGAGTGTCATTGAGCAGCAGACGGGGCCTGTCCGGCAGAGAGGCCCCCCTCCGCCCCCCCAGCAGCCTCTGCTCCAGCTGTCCCGGTTCGTCTCATCCTCCCGCACTCACTGGCACGAGATTAAAAAACAAAAAAAAATCTTCTCAGGCATTATCTGAGCCGTGCATTTCTCCCCACACTCCCATAAAAACAGTGATAAGACGCAACTGGCTGAACAATGGAAGCCGTCCGAAGGAAAAAAAAAAATGCAGAAATTTACTGAAAAGCTACTTTAAAAGCAGCGCGTTGGTAATAATGCATTTACGGGGTAAAAGTGCAGAAGTGCATCTATTGCAGTGAAATGTTGAGTTTCCGTCTAGACTGGGGAGGCTGGGGGAAAGGTGAAGCTGAAAGTGGAGCGGTAGAAGGGAGAGAGTGGGGAAGCTGAGGCTCTGTGACGGATCTGGCATGTGTTAGCCTCAGGTCGATTTCCGCCGGGCTGAAACTCAACACCGCAAACGGCAGCAGCAGCTCCTCCGCACTTATCTGTACTCACAAACCCTTTCATCACAGGATCGGCTGCCGCAACGCCGAGCTCGGCAGCGAGCTCTTATCTCGTCCCACTTCCAAATTACAAATCTCATTTAGAAAAAAAACAAAGGTAATATTCATGTTGACGGCTGCTCAGCTGAAGCTCCGAGGCTAAATTAGCTCCGACAGTTGGATTTGGGGTGCGATCGGGCAGCTTGTTGAGCCTGGGCAAAGCCTTTCACACCGTCTGAACCGAAGCCCAGAACATAACCGAGACAGATGGTCCGTGCTCAACAGGTGGCCGGACGTTCTGAGGTGGAAGATGAAAGGACGACAAGCGAAGAACAACAGAGCGATCAGCTTACAGGACTGATCTCTAATCGCTGCAGCTTGATTTACCTTTAATGAGGGAGAGATGTCTCTGCAGGTTCAGGTTCGATTGTATTCACACATTGATCCAGGTATAAGGAGCTGCTCCTCCACCGCCCCAAAACACAAACGCTTATTAGAATTATGTGTTTTTAAATAACAGTCCTCTTGTAGTTTGTTTTCATGCAACATTCAAAACTGGTCATCATCCTCCAAAAAAACTACAATTCATCAAGTCCAGCATTTGATTTACAGACAAGGGGCCACATGTGGCCCACAGACCACCAGTTGCCCACGCAGTTTTTAAGATTGTATTTAAAGTTTTATGTAAACAGGAAGCAAGTTTTTATTATTGTTATTTTAGGTCTCAGTTTGGTTCATTTTCTATATCTGAGCCTGGTAAAGGTGGGGTGGGGTGGGGTGGGGTGGGGTGGGGGTCGCGTTATTCTGGAACCGTAACTCTACTTTAGCAGTCCGCAGCTATAAAACAGCAGAAACTGACACAGATGTCTTCAGGGCTGCTCGAGACACAAACACTTCAGCGACAGCAAAAAATAGAGCCGAGACATTAATACGCTTGACGCTGACTGCGCTCCGCGTTCTGTCACAACAAAGCCTCTTCTATTTTCGGCGTTTGACCAAGATACTGTTTTTAGCGTGAGTGTGTGCTCCTTCTGTTGTGAATGAGACTTTTGATTTAGCAGCCACTGCCTGGCTCTGATTAGCAGGATGGCTCCACTGCACACACTTTCTCAATGTGGAAGAAGGAATTGAAAAAAAAAAAAAAACCCAGAGACTGCAGGGGTCAAGCAGGCCGGCCGCAGACGTCACGTCACCAAGCCTCTATTTTACAAACAGGGGCGGGCAGCTTGTTCAAGGTGGGACGCGGCTGCAGGACGTGAACGCTGCAGGACAGCGAGGCGCGTCCACAGCCGTCACTGCACAGGAGCGTTCACACACACACACACACCGGGTCAGAGGGAGGCGCAGGGAGAAAATGAGGAATGCAAAGGTCGCAACAGGCACTCGCACAATGTGTGGCACCCAGACAGGAGAGGATCTCACACACACACACACACACACACACGAACACACTCTGTGGCTTTAACACTGCAATAAAAAGCAGTGCGATAACGGTGTTAGGTGCGTTATGCTGTTAGGAGGGTTTGTCGTGAACATTGTGACTCAGTGAAATAACTTCCTGTGACGCACAGCGACCGAGCAGCGACTCAAAAATGGAACTAAATCAGCAGGTAAGAGAGGAGGAAGCGACAGGATGATCGTGATCATGAACCAGCAGCTGGTCTCACGAGGGTCAAACCATCGATACACTCCGCTCCGCTCAGCACTGGCAGAATAACAGACTGAGCAGAAACATGCTGTGTCACTGTTACTGATGTGCTGCAGTGAAACTCCCGACTGCAGCCGTGAAGCCCATGAGCAATGCTGCACGATTGAGAGAAAGACTGTCCCTGTTTACTCGAAGACGTCTGCATTTTGAAAACTTCTCGCTCTGGAGGCCGATTCCTGAAAATGATGTCTAACACGACCGTGATGTGAACCAAACCGTAACATTTACAATCAGACGTGGAAAATAAGACATCATAGACGCCTTACTTTCATCTGCAACTACTTTGTACTTTCAGCAACTAATAAAGCAGGTGCACCACTTTTTCAAGAAGTAACTGAACCACACAGTGATTTTCAGGAACTCACTCTCTCTCTGCTCCCGCTCCCGCAGGATGGCGTCCAGCCACTTCTGCTTGTCCTCTGCGTTCTTGGCCATGCAGACGAACCACTTGTTCTTCGCCGTGTTGTGGATCTTCCAGCCGTTTGTCACCGTGTAGTTGTTGCTGTGATAATCGGCTGAAAGGCACAAAGAGATAAGAAAATAAAAAGAATTAATTTTATTTGAAGCGAGGTCATTAAAAACAGTGTTGAAAGGCAGAGTTAAAGCCAGGTGTTTCTGTTGTTATCAGTTATTAACTTTAAGTCAAAATAGCTTTGGGGTTTCCTTAATGATCAGATTAATCTGAAATGGAATTTCGGTTGTAATTTGCTTTTGTCAAGCTTATCAAAAACAACAAACACATGAAGTGAACGCTGAACTGAAGTGAAATCAAGCCACACGTGAAGAGATGTTTTGTAAGTTACCATCAAAGTTATCTCCAAGAGGATTAACTCCTCCAGGAATGATTTACAAGCCAATTAAACACATAAACAGGAGAAATTGTAATAGAAAAAAACCAAAACAACAAAAAACCTGATTTCACCGACTCGACAGAATCCGTACTGGACGCCCTTTTCTAATTTTACCATCTATTGAGCAGCAGGTGAGCAGCTCCTGAATAATGAATGGCGGCTGGTAATGGGCTGCATTAGTCTCACGCTCAAAGGTCGTATAAATAGATGTGATATGGGAGAGCGGGGAGAGCAGGGAGAGCCGGGACAGAGACGCACTGGGCTCAGGCCGGATCGACAGGTGTGTCACTCGGTGAAGGAAAGACACATCTGGAACCGACGGGCTGCTGTTTGCTGATTCCTAAGATGTGTTGTTTACTTTGACAGCTTTCCTGCTTCTATTGGCAGCAGTCCCTCGCTCCTCTAATATCTCTCACATATCGCAATCAGCATCATCTGCGCTCAGGCGTGCATCTGCAGCGTGCGGCGTCAGCCCGTGACTTCTTCTGCGAACAAGGCATGTTTTTCTCTGTGGTTTTCCTGAATGTGACAGCCAGAAGCGTAGAAGAAGAAAAAAAAAAAAGAGGTCATGTGAGCTTGCAAAATATTCTGCTGGAACAAAAGAAACACAGAAAAAAAAAAAAGAAAAGAAAAGAGGAAACGTGAGCAAGAGACCAAGTGCTTGAGCGCGAGTGGCGGCGCGAGGGCCGTATCGCTGTGGCACGGAGCGTGAACCCAGCCAGTTCACCGCCTCGCTCGGGGCTGCTGCTTCCCTCTGCTGCTCTTCAGATCCATATCTGCATCGCCGCCTCAGCGCCGTGCCAGAGAGCCGGCGTGAAAAACAGCTCCTTGAGGTTACAAGCTACATCCTGTCTGAAACGAGGTGCAAGTTTGATACCCCACCCAAACTGTCAACAAGCGCCTGGTTCATGCCCGGCCGACCATTTCTCCACCTCTATCTGATGACGAGTCTGAGGAAACTGCGCTCGAGCTCGGAGGTTTTATCGCTGCACAGCGTCCTTCTCTGCAGCTGCTGCGGTCTCGTCGCAACGACTTCAATGGAACAACACGAGCAACCACAAATCAAGAGAATCGAAGAAACACCACGAGGCCTTTTAAAGGTGAATGACCATCGATGTGTAGAAAAACAGCATCAACAAAACCCAACTGACAAACACTGCTTCTCACTTCAAACCTGATGTACAGCGTATCAGGGCGCGAATGCAGAAGTTTTGAAGCGAGTTGACGAATTGATTCAGGAACGGAGAAGCTCAGGTTTGATCAACACCTCCTTCTTTCAACTGTTGGCTGCAATTTTTATCCGTTTTCATTTGCAGCTAATTAGATTAGTGAACATAGTCTTAAAGTATATGAGAAAACTCGGTGGATTCAGCCTGGAGCATGCTGATTTGATCTGAGTGTAGCAGTTTAGCAGAGCAGACTGGGATTGGTGGAGAATCTTTGTTTTTGGTTTTTCTCTTGCACAATACATTTTTGCAAGAAAAAGAAACCACACTTTGCAGTTCAGAAAAGTATGAATGAACCATTTATCAATTCTTGTGTCATATAAAGGGACAAAGTGGGATCGTTCTATTCAAACTGAAAATTCACTTGATTCTTCTTTATCCTTTTCTGATCCTTCTGTGTCTCAAAAGATGCAGAAGAAACAGTCGAGCACAATAATTTTGTGTGGTTTGAATTTGGTGTGGAAGGTTCTGATCTGACGTGGAGAGCAGCTGCAGGCCAAACACCAACCTGTTCCATCCTCCACGTTCTCCACCTCCATCACCTCGGTGTTGATCCGGCCCCGGAACACATAGAGAGGCCCGTTGATGGACTTGGTCCTCTTGGTGGACTTCTTTCCAGACACCCTGGGGAACAGAAGGGGAAGGGTTAAACACCGAGTCCAAAACATCCGGCCGGGGCCGAAAGAAGGAACACATGACACATTGATGCAGACGCAGGCGGCTGTTTTCCCTTTACTGGCACCTCAAGGAGTCCAGCAGGGATGTTTGCTCTAATTTTCCGTGTCTGGCCCTGCGACCATTAGTCAGCTAATAAACTCAGGATTAAACACTCGTCTGTTCATCGACCGCTCTGAAGGTTTACCTGTCAGCGTTTCTCACCTGGATTTTCTTTTACAGTACACCAGGAGGTTGTCAAACAGGAAGAAGACGCGCTCCTGGATGTTGCCCGCTGAGATTTTGAGGAGATTCCCGTGAAGCAGCAGCTCGGTGCAGATATCTGTCAGGTTGGTTCCCTGCAGAAGACAAAGAGAAACAGCGTCAGGCTGAAACATCGGGGATCGTCACAGCGTATAAATTCACATTACAAAGAATTATCACCACCTAATGTGACTGAGTGTGAACGTACAGTATGTTGAATTGATTTCTCAAAGAAGTTATTTTTGTCCATTCAAACGTCCTCAACATGTCACTTTTGGGTTGACGATCATCGTACGAGAAGGGGGTAAACATCTACAGCCTCAAATCCCCCAGCAAACTGTTCCTGACATGCAGGTGAATCTTCACGGCCGCTTTTAAGCAGTTATTTGACTCCAGTAGAGACACCGTCCTGCACTCTAAATTGGATAAGTACGACAAAAATATTCAAGTGGGAAAAAAATTCCATTCAACTGTGAGCAATTTGTTTTCATTCCATCTTCAATGAGTCCGCCGCACCCAAACCACGCTCGTGTTCTCACAATGCTTAAAAGAAAAAACCAGAAGGAAAACACGAGCTGCTGTCTGCCAGGACGCTCCGTCTCGGGCTTCTTAACCACTGCAGTTGTGATAAATAACACCGGAGCGAAGCGCTGATGGCAGCAAACAGGAGAAGCAGAGATCTGCACCAGAACTCCAAGGCTGCTTCAAATCGGGCCGCTTTTCATTTTTTAATAGATAAACTCAAACACTGGAGTGGAATGGCAGCCACATAAAACTCTTACCTTGGCCTACATGCACCACACATTCACACAGCACCCACTGGATTCTGTCATTCTTCACTCAGGGTATGAAAACAGGCGCAAACAAGCTCCAAATATAGCTCTCCATGTGAAAATAAAGCTGTGTGTGAGAAGAGGGTGACCTGCTTCACTGTGAGGGTCGAAGACGACGTTTGAGGTGTGAACTTGTACCTCAAGGTTAGAGGAGAATCTTCCATGTTATTGAAAAGAACTGACTGTATCATTAGAACGTGTTTTCCAGCTCTGGGAATATTTACACGACGATGTTTCAAGCAAAAACGCATCATTTTGAGTTTTCATTTCAAAAATATTTTGCACTTACGCAGCAACATCTTGAAAACAACGTTTGTTTACGCAGACATTTGAAATGATGAGGACACGGCTACTGGCACGGACAGACGGCGGAGTCAGACTCCTGACTGTCAGCTCCAAAACTACTGAAGTGCGATTCTAGTAACTAGTAAATGAAAAGTGTTTAATATGTTTCAGAAGTAAAGAGCTTAACTTCTAGATTTGATCAAATTGTCCGTCTTGACCTGCTGCAGTAGGTGGAAACTGCTGGAGCCTCATTCGGATTCCGGCGCTGAAATCTGACTCAGTGCTTTTGTGGCTCCATCAAGCCGAAAGGTAACTCTAACAAATTGTGTTATGAAGAGCAGCCTGGTGCGGCGCGCTAATGAAGCCAAGGCATTATGTTCTCCTGCAGCCTGACAGGAAGTGATTGGCTCATAATGCAGTGAAACGCTGTCGAATGCACCGCAGCCCACAAAGACGGAAACCAGCCTTTCTCCTAATGAGACAGTGCAAAGGTCACAAGCACACAAGGTATTTTACAGCAAAACTGTTTAACTGGAATGAAATCTGAGCTCAGCACTGCAGAAGATCTGCTCGATCAATCTTTCAGTCTTCATTAGGATTAATGTCGGAAGCAGTCTGGACCTGCTCCGTTTGACAGCAGCACGGCGCCTAATTAACCTTTTCACAAACATCATTTCATTATTTTTAGAAAACAATTTTCAGCGTTTTCACGTCCCTGACAGGGGAGCCGACACGTGCGTGAGCTGCCGCGCCCAAGAAGTCGTGAGCGACCGACCGAACCGCCTCCGGACGTCGAAACTCGCACGGCAGAGAGCGAGAAAACACACTCGACAGGCAGCGAAGGCTACCGGGGAGTAAGACAATAGAGTTAAACGACAACTCATTACTCATTGTTAGACGGATCATTCCACTCCAGATTATCTGGAACTAAATACAGCCATGTGTGTGCTGGGCCTGCGGGCCTCCTCCCGCTGCTCCTCTTCCTCCTCCTCCTCCTCCTCCTCCCTGCTCGCAGGATGCCCATCACCGTCGTCCCGGCGGATCACATTCGGAGGCCACTCTTGTCTTTGATGTCTCTGACATGCGTCCACCGGAGACCCCGAGGCCGCCCGCACCCCCTCCAGAGCATCCATAATTGATTGAGGAGAGCGCACGCTCCTGATGGATGCTCACATGGAGGAGAGTGAAGCTCTTAGATTTTCTTAAGTCGGAGACCTGCTGCGCCGAGGCCAAACGGATCAGCCCTGCATAAACTGCTCTGGGGGGGGGGGGCAATAAGTGCATGCTGTCCTTTTACCTGCAGTCGTCTGTGCACCGCTATGGTCACACATCGTACCACATGCATTTGTGGCGGCGGAGCGTGAGTGGCCGTGCAGAGAGCATCCGAGCAGCAGTAATGCGTCTGGGCCTGACTGGGCGCTGCTGGCGGCCCCCTCCATTAGGGCTGGAGGTGATTAGCCCCGGAGAGCGGCTGGAGGGAGGAAAGAGGAGCGAGACTAATGTGGTTTGGTGGAGGGCTCGACAGGGCTGGGAGCAGGGAGCCGAGGCGGCGGCGGCGGCGGCGAGGGGGGCGGGGCTGGAGCAGAGTGCCTTTCCAAGCTTCTACTTAGTTGTTCTGAGGAGAAAAGTCGAGTGAAAGCTGAAATGAAGGAAATCAGATATGGATCAACTTCACTGCGGAATTGAATTTGGGGGCATAATGTAATCCGGCTGTGATCTTGTGAGCTTAAAGACCGTGATTCATGATCAGGCAGCTGATAAAAGGGACGATGCTTTCAGTGCCGACTGGGTCCTTCTTCCTCATTGTAAGCTGAGAAATGTATTTGGTGGTAAATGTGGGTAAATACTGAGACATCGTTTTCAATCAAGATAGAAATTAAACTAACAATCATACAAATTGTGACAAATCTTTCCATTTAGAGGCAAGAAATGTCTTTTTTTCCCTTTGATTCTGCGCTGAATCTTTGGATCATTCATTTGTCGCTCCGCCGATTGGCTAATGCACTGTTTCTCAATCCCGCTCCGCCACGCCTGATTTGAATGAATGAGTCACTGCTGAGCAGTCGTTTGGATCAAAAACCATAGAAATCAAGGACAGAAAATGGATTGTTGAGTTTAACGAGGAGCTGAAAATCTCCGGCATCAGTTTATGAGTGAAGGAAAACTCTTGGGTGTTTTACAGGGTGGTTATCAGAGGCGCCTGCTGGGAGTCAGGAGGAGAAGGAGTCAGATTGGCAGGCGGGTAGCGGGACGACCCAGAGTGGCCCGCTCCATTCCTCCATCCTTCAGTCCGCCCCCCCCACTCTGAAAATCCTGCCATCCAGCATGTGAGAATGAGCTCCGCGTCTCAGGTCTCCTGTGATTGGGCGGCCGGCCCGCTGGCATCCCCCTCGGCACCCTGTGTGGGTGGATTGTCCCATTGGTGCCCGCTCAGACAAGGCCTCTGTTGTGGTGAGTGAGGGAGGCGTGAAAAATGCAGCAGAGCCTTCGCTCGGCTCCCAAGCCCTGTCCGTGGCCCCTGAGCTCAGAGACGAGGACCGAGGGGCTTCTCTCTTCCCCGTCTGCTCAAACTTCCACAGGATCGTACTCGAGTTACATTACAACAAGTGGATCCGTCGGCAGCGTCTGATTCAGTCGGTGAAAGTCACAGCGCCACAGCTCGTCTCCTCTCACCTCCCAGCCCTCGATGTGCGACTGCAGCTGCTCCAGAGCCTCCAGCTTCTCCATCTGCCGCTTGGTCTCGTTGATGTTGGAGCACACGGCCTTCATGGCCTGCAGAGCCTCCTCCACCGCCGGGTAATCTGCATGCTTCTTAGGAGTCCTCTTCAGCAACTCCTACAATGTTGGAAAAAAGAAAGAAAAGAACGGCTCAGCAGACTCGTCCGTGACCTTTAACTTCTTCTAGACTCTCGCAGGTGGGAGTCTGTGTGGCAGATAACAAATGAGTCACTGGTATCACATGGAGGCTGATCATGAAGGTCAGCAGAGACGAAGGCTGAGCTTTCAGACGCTCTGATGGATCAATGGGCGCTACCTTCAGCAGCAGGGGGTATTTACAGATCCTCTGAATGGGGGTGAGCAGGTAGCCCTCCAGGGGGATGTCGGTGCTCTTCTTCCCGCCCAGTAGCATACAGTGCTGATGAAGAAAGGGAAACAATCAGGGTTAAAAACCAGGACAAATACACAGAAACACACACTGGTGCACACAAGCAGACAGAAATAAAAGGGATGGGTGGATTAAGATTGTTACTTGTGTAAATAAATTCATTTCTAAAAGAAGCTCTGGGTTGGCGTCAGCAGCAGGTAGCAAATAAATGTCATATTATCATAGAAATTGATGACAAGCTTGACTGAAAAAGAAACTGGGAGAGTTACAGGTTGAGATGCACTGTTGTCATCTACACAGTAATGAAAAACTGGTTGGAAAATGTGGAAAAATTCCCAGTTTAACAGTTTGACGATACAAATTCCCCCCTCAGACCCAATCCCACTTCACAGTTAGCACGAACCCTTGATCAATATCAAGTCTGTATTTTATCAATATCACACAGATTATTCAGCAATAAACAGGATTTATTTGACTCTTGTTGTCGTTTCCATTCTGTTGCACCAGCATTCCATCTACTGTCAGGGTTCAGGTGCAGAAAATTTACCCATTCCTCTTCGTCTCTGAACTGTTGTGTAGCATGTTCTGCATATTGTCTGTTTCTGAATAAACAAGCATCTATATGTAAATTATAGCGTGCTTCTCATACTGATAAAACAAGGAAGGAACATTGTGAAAAATGATTTTATGTTTTGTAAACTGTAGATTTACATAAAAGTTAACATATAAATCAATGAAATGTGGAAGGAATTAAAAGAAAATCTGTATGTAGTTACCAATTCCTCCTCTTCAGCTGCATGGGTTTAGTGGAAAGTGTATCTAATTTTACTCTGGTTTTGGTGACCGGCTGCCCGGTCAGAGCTGTCTGATCCTGGACGAGTCCGACAATCAGTTTGAAAGTCTTCCAGCTTCCACACACCTGATTGTAATAAGTGGCTCATTGCCCGGCTCTCCCAAGAGCGCCATAATAACTCCGTCATCGGAAGGAGGTGTGGTGGAGCAGGGAGGCATTTCAAACCCTTCCACGGCCTCTCCTCAATTACTTCTTCAAATTTTTACAAATTTTCCATCCAGAAGTCAGACGGAGCTGCACACATTACACAAAAACTGGTTTAGAAATTTTAATAAATGCATTGAATACAAATAAAAACAACACAATACACTCAAGGGTAAAACCACAAGTGTCCCCAGAGTTTCAAGACTATATATATCAAGACTCACCAGATGTCTCTAAGACAAGAATTAAGCTTTATAACTGCCTACAGAGCCTAGCAATCAATAAAAATAACATCTATTACGTTGAAAATGATGAAGAACTGAACTAGAACTAAAACTAAAAATGAAATCAAAACAAGACAAACTGGAGTATTTGGGGAAGGGCTGGAGTGTTATAAAAAATTCTAATGATTGTTGCCTTTCATTAATTTGTGTTATTTTGATTATATAAAAGTTAATATAAATATTTTTCAGACAAAAATCTCCAACATTTTTGCACTGCATGCATACCATCACTACAACATTTAGTTAAATAAGAATTGGTCTTTATCCACAGTGTTTAGAAAGAAAGAGCACATTTTGATTACTTATTGATTTCATCAGAAACGGCGGGGTTGGAAGGTGACCCCCATTATATTAACAGCTTTATGTCAATACTACTTTAGGAGATTGCTCTCTGCCTCTCAGCCAGGAGATGAACGCAGACAAACAATAAAACTTCTGAGTTATGATTTCAGACGTGCAGGGTTGATGTTCTGTCTGCTGTCAGGAAAAAAAAAAGAAAAAAGAAAAAAAACCTAAACCTTCGATCTCAACACAAGGATTACTGAGAAACCTCCTCATTCCCCAGAAGATTTCAGCTCGAAGAGCCTCGTCGACCGGTGGAAGTGAAGTGAAGAGGTCTGCTCTGAAGTGCAGGGGGGTGGGTGGGGGGGGGGGGTTCATGATTTCAGTCATAGTTTCTCTACAGCTTGACTTCTGGTGCAGGCAGCCTGTCGGTGCTCCACCATCTCACGGGACGGTGCGAAAGATCAAACGCAGCCAGGCACATAAACCACTTGAGTGTTCTCCGACGAGGAAGAAAAGAGGCGAAGCACATCAGTCTGGTGCTGCGGAGCGATCGTACGCCGCTCAGGATGCGGAAGGTTTCCGATTTGATAAAAGAAGAAACAAAAAAATGGCAATTTGCAATTCCACAAATTCCAAATCCCCGAACATTTCTCTCCTTCTCATCCAAATTCACTCCATCTTCTCTCCCTCCTTCTCATTTGTAATCTGCCAGCCCCGCAGCCAGATTATTCCCTCCGCTCCTCAGTCTGACCTCCTTTTGCTTTCTCTTCTCTCATTTCTTCAGATGCAATTAACAATCCACTTGTATGTTAAATTTCAGAAGCTCCCCTCATTGTGCCATTCAATTAGCTTGGAAATTGTTCATTTAAAAGCCACTGGCGTTTCACTTTACACTATTAATTACCATGACAGCAATTCTCCACGGTCACCACTCAGAGTCCTGACTTTGTTCCAGAAATAAAACACATATTCTTTACAAATCCAACACGAGAGGTCTTCAGTCTCTCGCTTGTTTCTATTTAGTCGGTTGTTGCTACAGAAAACACCACAGCCTTTCCAAAACTTGACTTCACCCCGAGCTTTACGACATGACCAGATGTCGTGTCGTGATTTAATTTTGGAATCGCTCATGTCACATAAGACCGAACCAATTAACCGCTGGAAGACTGCGTGAGCCCGAGCGACACGGCAGAATAATGCCATGGAGGCAAAACCCATCCAACGTGGAGCCTCAGATCTCTCAGCCAATCCCAGAGAGAGAAACAGAAGACTGCCAGCGGTCCACAGCTGGATGGCCTAGAAACCGCAGATGATTTCATTGGCTGGACCCCCCTCGGTGTGAAACCCCCCTTGAAGCGGCTCTGAGTTCATTGTCCGGGGTCTGAACGGCTTGGGTGTGAAAACACGGAAGCAGCTGGCAGCGGAAACGCGGCAGCAGCAACAATACACAAAGGTGACCTTGACGGGGGCTTCCTGTCCGGGCAGGAAGAGCCAGGAAGCCCCCGGCCCGCTGACGGTTTCTGCCCTTTATTCAAGTGTTAAGATGGAAATGTGGAGGCAGGGAGGAAGAGGATGGAGAGGTGACAGAAACAGAAATAAGCAAAGAGGAGGGGGAAAAAAATGTAGGTCAGAGGAAGAGGCAAGTGGAGAGAAAAGCATGTAAAAAAAAAATTACAATCAAGAATCATAGCGGGAAGAGGAAGGAAGCCAATTAAAATGCAGAAGTGAGAAAGATTTGATGTCTGGGGGGCGGGACGTCTCACCAGCAGGAACGTCCTGATGTTGGGGATCTTGTTGAGCTCCATGAGCAGCCGCAGGGCCTTCTCGTGGTTACTGCAGTACTCGCCGTACACCGAGAAACTCTCTCTCTGCAAAAAAAAAAATACACAGATTAGGACGGCAATCAGGCTGACAACACAAGATGTTTCTGTCAGAAAGTGCTCAGACTCCCGGCTTCCTGTCCGGCTCCAGCCGGCCTGTTGTCCACAGAGCAGGACCAGAGCTGCTCCACATGTAAACAGAGCGAGTCTGGAACCTCGGTCACTTGCTTCTACAAAGCTCCATCTGATTGGTGCAACATGTTGCAGAGCAGGAGAGCAAATTGCATGGACACAGATCATTTCCTGTCCTTCTGCGGGACGTTTATCATGCACGTTGATTTTGCATGAGAAGAAATTTACAACACATCATGCAGATATGCCTGCAGACTGAGAGCTGAAGGGACGAGGGGCACAGCAGAGAGAGACTCACTGATTCTTGTGTTCCAGAACCTTTCAGACAGAGTTGAGTAACATGACGCTCAATGTTTTGACTTGGTGTTTCTCCAGTATTTCTCCTCAAGAACTTCACCCAAAGACGGGAGACTTGGCTGCACTCATTTGTAAGACCGGGTTTTGAGTATTTAAGAATGAAACGAAATATCTGCATGCTGTGATTCTATCCACACTTTCTGCTCGGTGGAAAACACAGAGATTTAGATGTGATTCTTGTTGGTTCTCTGCTGTTTGGCTCTCAGACGGTGTTAGCATATTTGTGTAAAGTGCAGCGGGCTCCAGTTGTGTGCGTTGGTCCGAGGCCAGGACATCAGAGACGCTGGCTGACACCGAAGCGACGGGGAGCAGCATGTGTGTTTGTTGTGATAATACGAGTCACACTACACACACAGTATATCATGCTTCACAGTCGCTCGCCCCGCTTCCAGCTGGAATGTAAACATTCGGCCTCACACTCTGTGTCACTGCGGCGGTAATAACCGTCACTGCTGAAGACTGATGGAGCGGTGATTATAACGGACAGAACGGAGCAGATGAGCTGCTTTCACAGATGCGGCTGACATGAAATCCACTGCAGATGAAGTGAAACACCTGGTTTGTAAAGGACATGTAAAAGAATCAACAGAAAGGCCCGTTTCTGATGCTCTGGTAGGTTCTGAAAGTACAGCATTACCTTCCTAAACCTTGTTTTCACAACAACATAATGACTCCGCTCTGACATTACTACTCTGCACCGGATCACTCTGGAGGTATGAAACAGCCTGGCCCGCATTCGTCAACATCCTTTGTCACACTTCTCTTTTTCAAAGAAGTCAGCGCTGCGGTGAAAATAAACAAACTGCTCGACAAGATACAGCGCTTCCTCTTTTTCTCGGTGTGCAGAGACACAAAACAAACCTGACTCCAGGAGCGGCTCGCCAGCTGTCAATCAGCGTCTTTAGCAAAACGTAACGCGACGCCAAACGCCGCTGATTAATGCAACGTAGCCTGGAATGCATTATTCATGTAGCATATGTAGACAACGGTGTGTGCACAGTATCACAGCTGCATCTGAATGTAAAGCCTGCAGTCCACTGGTGGCTATTCTGTCACAGTAATTAGGATGTGAAACCACGGCGGAAGGAGGGGCTGAAGACACTGAAACTGTCATCTGAAACGGCCGAGCGAGTGAAATCCAAGACTGCAGGTGGCGGGACGAACCGTCCAACCTGCGCTGGAGAGCTGCGACCGGACCACGATAATCAGCCTGAAGAGCTGAAGTCCATCTGAAAATAACAGTTCAGAGAGTTTTAGTCCTTCACACACGGCCGACTCTGTACAGTAAGTCTCTGCTGCACCCAGAAAGCCAGCGGCGGCGGCAGAAGCAGCCAAACAAAGCCGACGGATCCTTTTTATAGCAGGAGCTGAAAGTCTTTAGCAGTTGTGTAATAGCACAATGTAAACGGTGGGCCAGGTCTCTGTTCACCACACAGGCAGGATCACAAACACGCCCAAAGCCACACTTGGCAGGAGATTCCAGTCCGGGGCACCGCTGGGAGCAGCAGCTGGGCCGGCATATGGCGAGGAGCCCCCATACAGTCACGCCGAGTCCGTACAGCACGCCGCCGTGGCAGCCGTTTGGCCCGTCTGCGTGTGTGTGAGACAGTCTGACTGCTGTGACAGAGTCTGGATTCGAGGGTTAACATGGAAACGGTTCGGACTGAAAGTCAATTATATTCAGCACCGCTCATTAAAGCCGTTGAACAGGCCGTGGTTTGAATGGAGTCAAGTAAAGAGGGTTGAGTTTACAAGCTACCGATACCTCAGGATCCTATGGAGGAGAAAACCAGGGCGGCTTTTTAATGAAAAGTGCAGGGCCGTGTTGTAAAAGCCCTGGTTCCCGGCCCAGTGAGCCCACGGCGACCCGCCAAATGTTACAAATAATAAATCTGTGAACAACTGCATGAGCTGCAGCGTGTAGAAGTGAAGTCTGAATCTTCTAGAGCAAGTTAACAGGAGGAGAAATTTACAGGAGCGATTCCGAATTCTGGAAATATGCAGCTAAAACATTTAAAAAGCTGGATTTTTATTAGTTTTTTTTTTTTTTTGCTTATAAGAGGTAGAAATTGTAATTTTTTTCCCGATTACAGTTTGTTTGAAAGAAAATTCTGAATTTTTTTAATAAATAAATTGAACCAGCTGAAAAATTAATGCTTAATTTATATGAAACGACATTAATCTCACACTTTAGAACACAATAAACGCCTCTTTCCTCTACGAAGGGCTGCAGCGCTGCTTTATGTAGTAACGCTGCGTCATGTAGGAAAGTAATAAATTTCCCCCTCTTTGTGTCATAAATGCCGCAATTTGTGCGAAAATTCTTGAATACATTTTGTAATAAACTTTGCCACATTTTGCAAGAACGTGTTACGTATCGAAACAGTTGTTACAAAATGTGGGTTGCTGCACTTTTTTGAACAAAATGAAACAGAATTTGCTGCATTATCCAATACTGAATGAAACTGATGCCTTAAGGAGACATTTTAAACATTTAAACATTTGAGCTTGATTATAGTTCACTGAAAATAAACAAACAGTGAACTTCCAGACAATTTAAGATCACAGTCGTCCTTCTGTTAATCAATCTTTCAGCTCCGGCGGTCTCTGCAGTGACACCGGAATTTAAATAACCTGCATCGATATCGTATCAAGACCGCCACATCCTGCAGTAGGCATGTTTGCATACGTTCTGAATCGCGCCCGTGTTTCTGCCTGCTGATCTCTTTGGTGCGCCCGTGGCAGTCAGCGCCAGTTTCACTTCCACCCTCAGCCCTCGGCGAAGCGACGGCAGCAGACTGATGCAGGAACTGAGGGCCTAATTTTAAACATTCCTGTAATCAGTCAAATTTGGCAGAGTGGGTAATGCCACGTTTATCTGCTATATGGCACAAAAAAAGAACGAAAAAAACCCAGAGCACAGCTCGATTTCTACTTTATCTTCATTACTGCCCCATTTAAATGACTGTTTCTATTAAGCACACATCACTTTTTGGTTTTAGTCAGCACAGAAACATTTTGGTATCCATTTAATGCTAAAGCAATGCAATTTAAATCCTGAAAACAATACAGTAGGATAATATAATATCACTCATTTTTCTAACCAACGGGAGCTGCTGATAAAATGTGGAGACAACTTGTTTTTCTTCTCACTGAGACTGAAATATTTAACATTCAGAGTATACTAAGTTGAGATATCTCACTTGAAGGTTACTTGATGGTAATTTTTAACATGATCTCCATCTTTTACGGCACTTCATCCAGATTCAGATTCAGGAGGCATGAGAAAGTGACGGGTGTCCACACTTTGCTTTACAAAGCTGAGAACTGTAAAATCAGTCAGAATTGTGGAAGTTGGACTCTTATACACATGGCGCTGCAGCTCTTCAGAACAGTTTTGGTCTCAACACGTATTCAAGGCTCTGCTCTTCGGTTAGGTGGCCTTGACAACAGCTGTTTAAATGTGTGTAACAAAAGTCTTGAAATTACCTCCAATAACATCCTTGAGTTGAAAAGTGCTTCAAAGGGTTCACTATAAAGGTTTGAACAGATAAAAACATCTTTTATTCTGTCTGTCTGCTTTCTCTCATTATATTTAATGAGGGCAGACAGATATAACCACACAGAACCTGCCTATTATGTCAAACCCAGCAGCAAACAGACCCCAGTTCATGTTAGGTAGTTATTTCTTTTTTAATAAATCTTTTCTGGAATGAACGGTATCTGAGCACAGACAGAATACCTGATTACTGAGGGAGTGTTTGGGGACGTGTTAAGTGTCTCTACTGCAGTCTCACAAAAACACAGCATTCCTCTTTCCAGCCGAACCCCAGCCGCGGCATTTCCTTTCCTCAGGTGACAACAGCTTCATGGTTTTACATCTGCAGGTCAAAGCAGGGTCGACACTGTGAAGATTTTAATTCCTACAGCGTCACGTTTTAACGCCCAGACCGAGTGAAAGACGCCGCCTGTACCCAGAATAGCTCAAAGAGTTTGGTTGTTCCCTCTGATAAACAGGAGTCTCGGTCGCAGGAATGTTTTTCCGGAGGTGTGGATGCGAGGTTAGTATCACACTCGGAGGATTCACACCCAGTCAAAGCATAATGGGAGCAGTTCAGAGGGTTCGGAACCTGCATAACGACGCGTCTGTTGCTCCGCGCTCGTGTATACATTCCCCCGAAATAGAGCAAACATTGACGTTTCTGGTTCCTGACTCACTTTTCCACCTCTGGATGATTCTGAGAGGGCTGCGATCTCCAAACGACCGTGTGCATTCAGGCACCTTCGTCGGCGTGGAGCTGCGGCGTCGGGGTGTAATTGTTTCACATGCACAGCCTCCCAAACCATCTTGGCGACATCGGCTCTGAATGGCAATGAGCCGTCCCTCTTTTCAGCGAGCGGCAGACACGTCTCGCCCAACAATGCGGGGGGTTAATCAAGGCCCGGTCATGGTGTTGACCTCAGGCAGAGGTCGAGGGCCGGGGGCCGCGGGGCGCCAGACAGGGCCGGCCGATTGGCCGAGAGGTGTCAGAGCCGAAGGAGACAAAGGTCAGGCGGTGGGTGAGGGACGCGTAATGGATACGCAACCGCTAAGGTGACGGGTGGGGAGCTGGATAACTCGACGCGGCGGCGGCGGCGGGTGATAGATCGCACTCCACAAGTGAAACGGACAAGCATGAACCAGACATTGTTCCATGATTAACTCTTTCAAACCATCAGGAATAAAATGCAGTCCGTTTGCTTCAGGTTTAAGATGTCAACAGAAAATCTCCTGAATGATCCTGAAAGATCTGCTTCCACTGAGCTGAGCTGCAGGTTTAAAGCCTTCGAGAATCCAATTCAATGTTTCAGGATGTTAAATAACCTTCAGTTTAATGTTCAAAAAAAAAAGGCTTGGAACGGCTCTCCCTTCACAAAATATACTCCAGGAGCAACATACAAAATAGTTGAATATATCTTCAGCAATATTTTGACATTATATTACAATTTTTCAACAAAATGTTCAGCGAGGTGACAGAGAAACTGGTTGTCAGGAACATCCTCTACAACACGTCCATCCACCGGTGGCTGATTAATGCAGACAGGGAGGAATCGATGGGCTGGGAGATGGACGAGCGTGAACAAGCACGACATTTGACATTATTCTTCTGCGTTTTCTGATATTTAACAGCCTGACAAATCAAGAAAATATTAAACTTCAGGTATTTAAAGCATACTGATGAAAGACAGCGAGGTAATTTATTATTACTGCTATTTCTTATTGACGGTGACAAACTGATGGAGCAGTTCTGCGGGTGCTGAAGAAACTAAAGATTCTGCGAACTGAACAACCTTAAAATAACACAGTTCCAGTGAAGCTTCTGGAATATTTTTAGTCTCTGATTATAACTAGTGAACAGAGTGAAGTCTTTTTGGTTTGAGTCAGCATACAACACCACAACTGTATAGTCTAAACTATTACAAACCGGTCGGTCAGAGTTCAGGGTGAAGGTAGAAAAAAGCCTGATTTCCTTGAATCGGTTCTGCGTCCTGCCACGGATGGACTGAATCACCGTGACGGCGCTCACATGTGTGAAGATCCATGGTGATAAGCTGATTGGGCGACGTTCCACGGGGGTGATTCGGCACCATCGGTGCCACAGATCGTGTCAGATTGTATAATAACTCTGCTGAAATGAGTCGACGAGTTTCCTTCATACGAAGCTCCTTCAGGCCGGCGCGGCTGCAGTACAGTGGATTGTTATTATCGGCGCAGGAATTTGGCTTCTATGTCAAATTGGAGGCAAAGATGCAACAAACGGCTGTGTTTCTGCTGCAGAGTCCAAACTCCGGCGCATTTCTGTGCCTCAGCGAGAGTTTATCAGTTTATTAGAGGGAGAGAAACGAACAGAGCGAAGGAGAAGGAGCTGGAGACCGAGCGCGACCAGCAGAAACACTGTCCCCTCGCCGAGTGACACACCAGCTCTTCCTCTCCGGACACAGACCCTTCTTTGTTTGTTCCCTGGGGCCAAATGAGTTCAAACAGAGGGGAGCTGGGAGGAGGAGGGGGGAGGGGGGGGGGGGGGGGGGGGGGGGGGGGGGGGCTGCAGAAGGGAGAGGAATCTCTGGTAGGAGGGATGGAGCAGCAGAAAGGAGGAGAATGATAAAGATTCACGTCTGCTCGGAAACTGAGGGAAAGTGAAGCCTGAGAGAATGTGGCGGACCGGGGGGGCAGGGGGGGGGGAGGAGGGGGGAGTCCAGGAGACGAGGGGGTGTTTCATGTGAGAAAAAGAGAGAATTAAGGGGTATTTTCACAGCGGGCTTTGCACGCCTTCCCTGCATCTGTGGTTACGGATCGCCCATGAAAAGAGTGTGTGTGTGTGTGTGCGGAAGAGGAATTCTGGCGTGCAAGCGCTCCCACATGCACGCGGCACTCCCTTGCTTTGTGTGTGTGTGTGTGTGTGTGTGTGTGTTTGAAATGCACTTACAAACTGCAGGAACACGTGTCCCAGTGCATGCTGGGGCTGCGGCTCGGGCTGCAGGCTGGCCTCCACGGCGGACAACACCTCTTTGTGCAGCTCCAGGATGTCCTCGATGTTCGAGAAGAGAATCTGCAAACAGGACGGTGATGTGAAGGGAAGAGGATGCAGAGGAAGCGGGAGATAACGGGAGGGAAGAGGTGACGGAAGAGAGAGACGTGGGGAAATAACATCAATCACTCAATGGACAGACTTGCTTTGCGCAGGAACTAAAAAACAGAATAAAGGATTGAAGGGAGCGTTACCTTGACATGTTCGGGTGAGAGACACTGCTGGTCGTCGGCAGTCTGTCGGATTCTGTGTAGAAAAGCCTGCAGCAGAAGGAAAAACAACATAAGTCAAGAGAAATACAAGAAAAGCCACACATCATATCGTTATCGTGAGAAAAGCTGAAGCGTTTACCATCAAACTATGACTGCACACGAAAAACAAGCCTCAGAACCAACTTTAAAAACATCGAACTAAACTGATTTTGTGTAATAAAAAAAAAAAAAGAAACTCCCGTTAGTTCTTGTAATCAAGTTTTGCATCGTTAGTTCAAAAGAAACCTTGTTTGTGAGGAAGGAAGCATATTTCCCTGAAGCAGAGCAGCAGGATTTCGCACCGTAGCATTTTCAATTCCCTGTCTGGCAGCAGACGGACTGGAGAACGCGTGTTTGGTCTAAAGCAACATTCGAGTCCTGTGTTTAAGAAAGGCTTGAAAGATTTTGACTTGCTTTTACAGACAGGCTTTTCTCATTGCAGAGTAAATAATAGTATTTTTGAGGTCAGGCTAAGAGAAGAGGCGAGTTTGGAGGACATGAACCGGAGATAAACAGAAAGCTCTCGTGGTGGGAACGCTGAAGTCAAGGTGAACTTTGTTATTAGCTTCAAGTTCACCTTGTACCTTTACAAACTGTGGTTGAAGCTTTTAAAAATAACACACCAACATTGATTTGTGTGGACTGATCAAGTAAAATGACATTATTGATTTGAGTACATTACTATTTGTGGCTTATAGTATAAAAAGTGAACTTTGAGCAACAATAGTTTCCAAGATGCAGGATTCATTTTTGCAGAACTTCATGAAAACAATCCAGTGTTCATCTGGTCCGTTCGGCCTCGTCAGCAGGTAACAAGGCAGGCTTGTGAAACCATGAACCATTCCTCGAACATACAACACCAACCAAGAAGTGGAAGTGTAGGTTCCCTATGAGGTCCGGCCTCGTGCAGAATGTATGTGGTGTTTGTTTTGAGGAAACAGTGCATGCAACGTCCGTCACATATGCATGAGCAAAAGAACACAAAAGCCTCAGAGCAAAGCGCGGCCACATGCACCATCACATACTCCGCGGTAAAAACTGCCTTTCTTGGCGAGAAGCAGATGTGTCATGGTTGTTTCGCCGTCCCTGGAGCACCGCACAACTTTCCACTCTATGACAGGACGGTTTTTTCTCTCTCTCTCTCTCTCTCTCTCTCTATCGCAGCCTGGAAGTGGCTTTCGGAGCTCATTGTGTGGATCTGCCACTCTGGAAGCTGACGCACCTGAGCGTTCAGCTGTGAGACTTCAGCAAATATAAGCGCCTCATTGTAACGGTGTCTGCACAGCCCACTTCGCCGTGATAGGCCCACGTCAAGCTCTGCCTGTGTGTTCCAGGCTGCTGGTGTGTGTGTGTGTGTGTGTGTGTGTGTGTGTGTGTGTGTGTGTGTGCGCGTGTGTGTGTGTTCCGTGCTGCCAATCAAGAGTCCTCACAAGGAAATAAAGCTGGGTGAAGAGAGGGGAAGTGAATCTGCAAACAGTTTCTTTTCTTCTCTCTTCTCCTTTTTCTCTCCTCTGGCAGCGCGTCTGATCGGCTTAACCTGGTTCAGTCTGACTTCTCGCCTCATCTGCAGACACCAGCCCCGTCTCCAGAAAGGACAAAGGCGATACGTATCCCCAAACCCACCAACAACACTGGCAGACTGCTGTTTTTCAGGGCCTGGAGTCTGAAAAATGATGGAGATGCGACAGAGGAAGGAAGCGCCGGGTACAACGTCTGGGGGACGAGGTGTTTCTGTTTTAGGCTTTTATCAGATGAGCGACAAGGTCTTCGATTTTAGAGAGTGATTCTGCAAATTGTTGAGCTCAACTCGCATCTTAGCACATCTGAAAATGCTTTGTGGAAAAAAAAACCCGCCACAGCCGCACCTTTCCATTCACCTGCATGTGGTTACCATGGTAACCAACGAGAGAACAATGAGTTTGTGCTCCTCAACTTGTTTTGGCTTTTACAGTAAATTTTTTATCGGGATGGATGATAATAATCTACAAAGCAAAAGGATCATTCAGTTGTGATTCATGCTCAGACTTGGGAGGTAAACCAGCCTCTGCAGGAGCCTGGACCTCTTCTAAACCGACTGCAGGGACAAACCTGCAAAAACCTTCACTGAAATGGACAATTTAAGCTTCTTTCTACGCTCATAATGTGTTCCAAGCTCTGTGAGGGGGGTTTAAAGAAGCCCTGCAGTAATGAAATAAACAAGGTGCGCCCTAATGCTGCAGACTGAACATAAATCACAGTCAAAGCAAAGCACGGAGAATTTGCACCCTTTGAGCCATTTTCCTGCATTTTGCATGGATAAATATAAGGAGAAATTTCACATTTTTCACCACTCTAACAGCCATTTCAATCAGATAAAAGAAAATGTGCATATTTACCAATGAAAACCATACAAATAAACCATCAGCTGAGCCTGAATACTGCAGCTTCCAGCTGAGTTTTAAATACACGACTAGAGGTAAATGACTCCAACTCAAATGCAAATATAGGCAAAGGTGGTCAGTGTGCAAACAGATCAGGACTTTATTAATCACAGCCATCAAACATTTCCAGAGCCGCCTGAAGACGTGACTGACTCTGAAGGCAAAAAGAGAGAAAACAGAGGCGGAGTTTCACATTTGAAAGACCTCAAACGTTTTGAATTTTTCCTATTGGCTTGAAGCATCTGCTTATTTCATCAAAACAAACAACAAATCGAACATCAATGGACCTCTGAAGATTTTACACTGGAATATAGAGTTTTTATCTCTTCATTCAAAACGTGACAAAACTGCAACGCAAGACTCAGTTCCTCACAAGAGCCTTTCTGAATGTCCATCTTTCTTCTCCTCTTCATATTTTGGCAGAACATAAATTACAGTCTGTCTGATTTTTTTCATTCTCATTAATATTACAGGGTCTCCAAACCGCCCTGGCATCGGGGATCTTTCACCAGTACGAGTTCTGGAATCAGAGCATCTTTAGTAATTTGATGGCGAAAAAATCCGAGCGGACGTCCAAACTCTTTCTTGGAGGCAATCTGGAGGTTTGAGAAGAGAGACGTTTTGAGCCACTGCTCTGTGCAATCACACACACACACACACACACACACAACATCAGCCTGGAGTCTGACTTACAGTAAGTCAGTGGCTGTAATGAAAGACCGAGAGTTTTAATCACACATTGGCTCTAAAGATAGAAGTCAGACGAGCAGGCAGTCAGGCAGCAACTTTATCATTTCCTCAGAGACCCGAGAGATTTTAGGAGAATTGTCTTCGCTTTTTTTTTTTTTTTTTTCTTTTAACAAGCTTTTGCGTAAATTGCACCAAAATAGAAAGCGCAGGTCGTCGGCGTGGAGCTGCCACCTCACTAATTAACAGCAGCATTAAAGGGAAGCGGTCGTCGTCCTGCTCTGGACTGGTTTTGGGAGTGGAGCTGATTGTGCTTGAGGCGTGCACTAATTAAATCTCCCATATGGCAACTTGTGCGGCGTCCACAGTGGAGGAGTCACTCATGTGAGAGATTGCTTCCCGGCGGGAGGAAGGAACCGGGGCTCTTCCTCTCAGACGGAGCAGGGGGAGCAGAGGAGGTGAAGGAAATGCAGAAAAACAGTGAAAACGAGGAGACATCCGAGTGGTTCCTCCCTGAGATCATAGACAGCCACTATCCAGACGGGATCCAGAACAAATGTGCCACACAGATGTGGAGGTCAGCGGGGGAGCTGGGGGGGGGGGGGCACTGGGAAGGTGCAACAAAGAGATCCTTTGAGTGCAGGTCTCACCCTGGGTTGTATTGGCTGTCTTCATTGTTCCATCACAAAGCACGCAGGTTTATTTGGAGAGAATGGTGGAGGCTCTGCTCCGTCACAACTCCGGAGGACGAACGCAGACCGAGCACGTCTGATTCCCCCCAAACTCAGTATCCCTGGGCGAAAACGTGTGTGTATGAGGAGAATCAGCTGCTGCCAGAGAAAAGGATCATAGGTACAATCAGAACGATGCTTCCATTTGATGGACATTAGCTCATCGTGCTTGAAAAGTAAAGAATTAGAACTGCAGAAGTAAAGAGTTACTCAACCTGGGGCTGGCTCTATTAGGGCATAAAACCTGCTAAACTGCACACAAATATCAAATAACACCATGAGTGACGCAGAGTGTAAACAAGTATATTTAAATGAGGGTTCTGTGTGTTTTATACACTGTTTACAGGAGAATGATCAGCTGTATTGCTTCTAAAAGATGCGCCCGACATTCCATATTCATGAAGCCAAACGCACTAAATCTACAGCGGGTCTTATTTTGCACGTCTGCCAGACTCCGGCGCTCCGTTAATAGAATATTAATGTCAGCGTCCACACTGTGTGCTCCTATTTTCATTCAGGCAGTCCTTCATGAGACTTTCTCTGCACTCCAAACCTGTAACTGTGTGCAAGGCGACCAGTACTCACACGACACCGTTCGATAAAAAGCTCCTACAAAGAAAAACAGAAGCAAATCAGCTTCAATATCCCCCTCAGATAGCATCAGTATTTTAATACGGGTAATAACTCCTGCCTGATCTGCATGAATAGGACGGTGAAGGCGGGGTGTCGAACATCCGAGTGACTCGAATTTTATTACAGCAGCTGCTGTTTATGATTAACTCACTATGGACTGCAGAGTTTCAGTACCTCTGGTACATATTAATAATGAGATCTGAGCGGAAACATCAGTGACTGAGAGGTGAAAACCCATTGCTGAAGCCGTATAAGCATCAAAGAGAGGGTGACTCTGTACACTCAAGGCTGAAGTCACCACGAAAGGAGGTCATTTCATTGTTTTCTATTTTTTAAAAAGGCACCGAAGAGAAACTGAAACCATTTTCACTTGTAGAAACAATGATTTATAAGGGAAAGTACTACGAGCTGTTCAAGAATGAGTACAAATAGGTTATTTTGCAACCATTTCACTGGTCTGGCCCACTCAAGGTTAAATTGCTCCATACGTTGGAGTCTTAAACACACACACACGATTACATTAGGAAATGAATGAATGCGGAAAGCTGCATTATTCCTGAAGGTAAACGGGGCCAGTTTCCAGGAGAAAACACAGTAGCCATGGGAAACACTAACTCTGCCTACTGGGGGCCGTCATTCAGTTAATTCCGTCTTAATCCGGCGTGCTGAAAGGCGGCGGGACGCGGCCGATGGCCCTTGTTTACTCCCATATCTCCATCTCAGGTGACCTTTTCTGCCTGTGCGCTGACATCGGCGTGTCGTCAGCGCGGAGCCGGCCGTGCATAATCATTGTTTATGAGGGCTCAGACAACCATGAATAATATTTAAATGAATAACGGCGATAAATAACAACCAGGCGAGTTCAGGAAAATGTCGTCATGGCTAAGCCGGGCGTGTGTAATTGTACTTTGTGAGGGATAAGACATGATGAAGAATATCTGAATGAATAACGACACTAAATAACAATCCGCCTGTCTGCGTTTGTCTCTCGGCTGCGTGGAATTGAAGCGGCTTCAGGTCGGATCTTCAGAAGGCAGATGGCGGCGTTTTGGAAGCGGCACCACCTGAAGCTACTCGCGCTGGTAAAAAAAAGATGGATCATGAATAAAAAGCAGCTGTATGCTTCAGTCTATCTGACAGGCTTCTCCTAAACAGCTCAGTTCAGACTGGATGCGGGGGGGAGGTTAACCCACCCCAACAAATACATCGAAATATAATTAACTCATCCATCAAGGTGTTAATAATAGCTGGTCCGATGGGACACACTCATTTTTTGAGATCCTTGGACTCACAGTTGTGAGTCAGGCAGGGCTCAGCTGCAGCACGTGACGCTCTGCCGCCACGAGGGCGGCGGGCGGCGGGCGGCGGGGGGAAGCTGCTCGTGACGCAGTCCCACGGGAGACCAGGAACAAAACCACGACGCTCCAAAGGAGCTGCCAAGTGCAACACTAATGCAGGATTACAGAGCTGATAGTTCAATCTGGTAAACCCAGGAAAGTCCAGCGTGCTCCACACAGGAAGCGGCTGGACGTTGAACCAAAAACAGTGACGAGTCCAGTTCCATTTATTACCATGAGCCCGAAGGAAAGAGAACGAGGCCTTGTTGTGTAACTTACACCTTTAATTCACTCAAATTTAATCAGAAAATGTCCAGAGAGCCACAGTATTGAAATAAAATTCTGTTTCTTCATGTCGTTGGCATTGAATAGTTTGCACTGCAGCGACGTGAGCAGCAGGTCTCAGAACTCTGCTCAGTAATTGTAGAGAAGCGTTGCCTGGTTTTTGGCCTTCAGACGTCTTTACACTTCAAATCCTTTCATGACAGAAAACTCACAGAAGGACGAGATTCAACGAGGACAGATATCAGGAAAAACGTCAAATATTATTAAAATTCCTGACTTAGTAGAGCCACTGCAGCAAACATGAGACTTGAGTTTGAAGACATGCTAATTAATATTAATTCAAATCAAACACGCGTGTCTCTGGACTGCTGGGGGGAAACACACAAAACATACAAAACACCCAAAATTCAAAAAGTCTCAGAACATTCTCAACTAGTTCCTTTCTAAGGATGTGGCACGTTTCAATAACGGAAAGATCCACCAAGACAGTGAGGCTGGTGTCAAATTACACTGGACGCCGCTCCTTGCGTATGGACTTTAAATTCTTACTGCTGGTCCACAGACTGGTCTTGGAGTAAGATATACAAGAAAGAACTGATCAGACTGGGACCGGTCTACGGTGTTCTCAGGACCAGAACCAAACCAAGTGAAGCAGATCTTAGTTCATATGCTCCTCACCGCTGGAACAAACCTCTGAGGTCCTACTCACTGTCGGTTTGTTCAAATTAGGACTGAAAACTTCAACTTAATCCTCCTGTTTAATTGTTTTTGTTTTCATTTAAATAGTTATTTTCATGAATGTCTCTTGTTTCTAAGATTTTGATGTAATGTTATGTGTTTCTCTGCCTTTGTGAAGCATTTTAAGTTGCTGTGTATGAATGGAGCGATACAGATAACTTCGCCTTGCTGGCAGGCCACACACTTCATTTCATCAACTCCTACAACAAACAAGCAAGATGCTTTAAGAACATACGATACACTCAAAAGCAAAACACAGGTTTAACAAAAAATACTTCAAAATCAGGGAGAAACTAGAAAGTTAAACAGAACTTAAAAAAAGCAGAGAAGAGAAAAGCAGTGAACATGCAGGTTCTCAGTCCGACAGACGGTTCCCAGAAGAAGGCTGTCGGCTCGGCTCGACTCGGCCCGGCTTGGCCCGGCTCGGCCCGGCTCGGCCCGGCAGCTTTTTGTTAGCATTTTTGCAGCCCCACGCCTCTTCCTCTGCCCTCTGCGACAAAATGTTGAACAAGGGTGTTTTCGCACTTGAACCAACAAGACTGTTGTTTTTATGTTCTGGATCTCTGGACTAAAGCTCCCGAACACACACACACACATAAACACACACACTGTGTGTTTTCAGCAGCCTTATGAGTTAATGACCCGCTGCACTGCGCAGTGTGGATTTCATAAACATAAGTAAGACAGTGAATCTGAAATCCAGCAGCTGGCGTTTGTGTGGCGGGGAGATTTCTGCACTGCATTTCTATTGGCTCCCACACTTCAAGCCCCTTGTGCACGACGTTTCAAGAGAAAACGTATCGTTGTTGCAGTTTTCATTTCAGAAAAGTTCTGCGTTTACACGGCAACGTTTTGAAAATTATGTTCATTTACACTGAAACGGCAGGAATACTGATAACTATGTAGTTTTCGCGTGGCGCCACTAGTGGGTGCTATTGATTTCTGGAATAAACAGCATCAAATGAAGATGTTTCTTAATTGAGGCTTCTTTGTCTTGACGCCCAGGCGTACACACTCAAACAGCTTTTCGTTGAAGGAATCCTTATTTCTGCCTCTTTGATTCTTTCACTGGCCGCACATGAGCTGGACTGCTCAACACTGCCCCTACAGGTCGTCAGTGGTATTGCGCTAAATCACAGCATGTCTGTACGCTCCATGAAAACGTATCAAATTACGGTACACCTGTAATGAACCACACAATGCTCTGTTCATATCCAGATGAGCAGCCAGCATAGCGTGTATTTTAACCTTAGTCTTGATGCAACATCAGCAGTGTTTGTATTTCCTGTCCAGGTCTTCTGAGTTCATCAAAACATCAGATTTTCACTGTTTTTCAAGAGTCTATTAACCACATATTTGAACTGACTGCTGCTTCATCTGGAATATGGCGATACTGTGCTGCGTGTGAAGCAATCCTCTGGAGGCGACCTCGTGGGAGACCCCATCACGCTCGGAGGGAGCGATCGTCCCAGGTTCACCGTGAGCCATTTGAGCATTGAAGGATGGAAAATAAATGCTCACACTTTGCCAAAGAGGCTTGCAGCAGCATTGTGTCTAATCTGCCCACAAAATGCTGAGTTCAGAAGTAAATCTCCCCCGTATGAGAACACTGAAAAATCAAAACATATGAGAAATGAAAACTGAAGAGGAACTTTTGTTTATTACTAAAAGATGAATTTTTACTGAAAACAGAAGTGCAATTATTTTATTAGTCATTTGTTGATCAGTTTGTAGTTTTGCTGTATTTTTATCATCCAAACAGAAGAGACATTATTGCCATCGTTGCTTCATTCTTGACATTTCAGTTATTTTGGCGCCACTGATTGTCGAAGAGAGATTATTTTAGGCCCCGTTTGCACAACAATGGGTTTTTGTTTTTTGTTGCAGAACAGTTTCACATTTGCACTTCTACACCCATTCGCACGTAGAAGGAGCACTTTTTAAAAAGCATCAACCTGGGAGCCATTTTCAAAAACTTTTTCCATTTTAACTTGACAACACTGTTGAGTCTACGGGGTCTGAGAGTTCCGTAGCTTTGGAAAAGCCAATTTCATTGTGTATTTTTGGTTATGGGGAGACACTACTTTTCTGCAAAACCGAATTTTCTGTCCATACAGAGGAGGACAGCGTTGAATGAATGAAAATTAAAGAGACGCTTTGAGTAAATTTCGAGTATCATTTTCGAATCTCAAGGAAAAGTCGACAAATGTGATTAAAAACCACTTCTACCTTTCAGCAGCCGTGCACAGTGGTTTGTTACAGACATGCTGTGAATTACATGAATCACTCTTCCTCTGCAAATACACGAGTCCTGTAAATAATCCGTATTTGAAGCGAACGTGAGCAGGCTGAGGCAAGGCCGGAGCTCCCGGCTGAGCCCAGCCGCCGTCGCAACAATTCATGTGCAAGAAAAGCCGAAGACGAGTTCAGAAACTCCAAGCTTCTGTTAGTGCAGCACGAAAACAGGAAGTGAAACAGAGCGATCGCAGAAAACAAAAGCCCGACACTCTTTCCTTAAGAGACCCCCCCCCCCCCAAAAAAAAATCATTGACAAGAATTTTGTTTCTTTTCAAGCTGATAGGAGAAGCGGCTCGGCTCAGCAGGGAGGGGCAAAAAATAAACATTCTGCAGAACGAGGCAGCGCCTCGCAACACAAAAGCAGCAGATGCCATTTCTGGGCAGGAAGTGCAGCTTTTTTTGAAAAAGGAAGTGTGTGTGACATGTTTGACTGGTCCCTCGCTCGGCTGTGTTTAAAAGTAAAGTCTGACAGCCCGACTGTGACGGACGAATCGCAAGAATCAGATCCGGATCTCGATACTTCGAAATGATCCAGACTGTGACTGCAGCAAACAACCGCGGCTATTTTAAGGTTTGATACAACATTAGTGCAATGATAACGAATGGAGAGCTATGAGCTTACTAAAATATGCTTTAGAAATGGAAAAACACCAAAGAAAATGAGAAACTACTGCACAAAACACACCAATATCAAACTTAATCAATTATACTCAAACAATAAAGTATACAGTATATATAAAGTGATGAAGGTTTTCAACACTTTTTAATGTGTAAGTGGGATGTGTGTGTTTTACCTTCAGACCTTAGTGCATTGAAAAACCCTTAGATAAGACTCCAGGGTGTGGTATTCCAATAAATGCTCTATAAAACATTAAACAGCCTCAGGCAAACCTCTTAATGTCGGGTTTTTTTACGATCTGATTCCTTGGATACTAATGACAGATGCATTCAACAAGCCGCTCATCTGGGGTAAAAGTCGCAGCATCGCCGGCTGCCGCGAGACGGAGAGGTGGGGGATCGCCGCTAAACGCTGAGGTTTATCAGAGCGAGAAGGGGTCAGACAGGAAGGTGTGAAGATACAGAGGGACCATATGCTGCTCTGAGCTCAGAGCGACAGACCTGCTGCCTCCACGTCCGCCCCGCGGCGGTGAGCGGCGTGGAAACCGTCACTGCTTTGACCAGTGCTAACGGAATACAATCTCTATTTTTCAATGCACAACAAATCAGATGCAAAGACTCTATCATCAAAGTCAGTTTCCACTGGATTCCCTGCAGATGTTCTCCAAACGGAGCACTTCGCAGAGAGATCACTTCACTGACATTTCCTCCCAAAACTGCAGGTCGGGTCAATAATCTGACGGTCAAACTTCATCACAAGAAACTTGATCAATACAAGGAAGGGAGCCAAGAGGCACGGAGCGCAGTGATGTAAGGAAATGTCACAGTTGCTAAACTCAGTGAAACCGAAGTTGCAACATGCGACTGAGTCAGACGTTCAGTCGAGTTCAAGCTGCCAAAGCTGCTACCGACGCGCGACGTTTTCCTCGAGTTCAGCCAGAGTCACGAGCCGAGCAGGACTGCATTGTGCACGCTCTTCCAGGGCGACGCTTATCCAACATGGATCGATAGGATCCCGGCTGTCACTCAGAACCCGTTTTACACAACAGCGTTTCCAGTGAAAACATCGTTTTTGCATGATGCAGGTACAATCCCTGACTGTGAGGCTGGATTGAGGCATATTGACTGTTTTTTTTTTTAGATAAGAATAACTTAAAATATGAAGAAAATCTCTTGAATAAGCTTCTTTTCTTAAAGTAATATCAGCAGACCTCTGGATGTTCTCGACACCCCCTGATGTGGAAAACATCCGTCCACGGGGGACGGAGGTGGCTGGCGTGGAGCGCTATTGATTTTTAAATGTCTCATCGCTGCATCTCCAGGACTGGTTAAAAGGGTCAGTTATGACCTTCAGCATCTGGATCACATAATAAATCCTCTTCTGCTTTAAATCACTCCTGTCATTATTCTGCTGATCAAACTGCAGCTCTATTTAGTGGTTCTCAACCTGGGATCGGATCTCTGATATGACCAGAATTATGCACACGTTAAGAAAACCATGAGAGGACACAGCAGATCTGCCTTCTGTGTTTGTGGGAGCCAGGGTTTGACTTCAGGCTAACATTTTGGCAGATCAGATTTCTCCTTGGGGGGGGGGCAATGCTCGGGGCATGTCTTAAACAAATATCAAACCCGGCTGTGTCCCTTGGTGTAAAGTGAAGCTGGTGCTGCTGGGAACCGAACCGTAGCGTCTGTTTCCAGGTACATCAGCATTCAGACGTCTCACCAGAGAGCCTGCAGGTCCAGAGCAGACTCGGACGCTTGTCAAGGATTTTCCTGGGAGCTCCTTTCAATTCGCTGCGGTTCCCACACCTTCTGAAACAGCTTTCAAACAGAGTCGCACATCCAAGCCGTTCTCTGCGAGTTCTCAGGTCAGCAGCTCTCCAGCCCTCCTCCCCCAGGAGGAAACAACAACAAGTTAAAAACAATGCGGCCATTAAGGATCTCTCTTTTTTTCTGGTGAGAGGATTGGGGTGACCAGCCACAAAGGGAGACAGGGCAGATCCAGAGAGGGAGCGGGGCCATTTCGGGGTCAGCATGGCATGAAATTGAATAAATAAATGAAGAAATCCCTCCTTTATGGGCCGAGCGCAGTGGAGCCGGAGAAAGGCCCGTGGCGTCGCCACAAAGAGGGACCCCAGCAAACCCTGGTGGACTCCTTTCTCTCTCAAGCTGTAATTCACATCCCTCAGCTCCCCCCTCGCCCTCAAACCGGTCCCCCTTCACGCCGTCCAAGAGAAACCCTTTTTGGCCGAGCCAATCACCGAAACACAAAGTCTTCTTTGAGCTTCATCCAGTCTCTCTCTCTCTCTTTTTTTTTTTTGCGCTTCCCATCTCACTCACTTCCGCTTTGAAGGACTTTAAACTTCGGGGCTCTTTGAGCTGCTCACATGGGCGGAAACTGAACAGACCACAGACTTCCTCCTCGCCAAGCCCACTTCAGCGCTTTTGTTTTAATGAATGGATGACACATACATGAGGAATATATGCAACGTACAAATTCTGCCGTCACACTTGATGCGGCTCATCTGGATTTCGCTGAATCAGCCTTGTTGGGGCAACAAAATTCAACTTTGGAAACGGTTCAACAATTCCACCATCTGCAAGTGTCGACGAGTCTGAAAAAAGAAAAACTCAAACTGCTTCATGCAATCTATCTCCACCTTACACACACACACACACACACACACACACACACACACACACACACGACTGGTGATTTTCTGCCACACAGTAACGGGAGCCGTTCACACCCGGCGCTAAAATACATCTCAGACGATCGGATCTTGAGTGGAACGCTGCGAAGGCATCGAGTTATCGTCACTCGCGCCACATCGCCACACATATTGGCTTTAAAATAAACTCAGCACCGGTCTCACATGAACAATCCTCCTGATGTAACAAGATGACGAAATCTCTGCGACCCCTGACGTGTTCCTTCGGTTAATCTGTGACGACACATTGTGTAGATTATTGTCTCTCAGATGGCTGGTTTGAACTTACTGTTCCCATGATGAAACATTCAGAATATACATACTGCTTCAATAACTCCTGTTCCTGTGCACTGCAGTCCTGTTCTGTATGTGAACACATGGAGTCAGTCGGATACAGAATGGATTCTGTTAAAATCACATTGAATTTTGCTTCCTTTTAATTACATTGCAATAAAACCACACACACACACACAGAGGGCTGCTGTCCCTCTACTTGCACATGTGCAGAAGAGCCACTTACTATTTCCACCGTCTGCACAGAGATGGAGCTGGAGTGTGTTCAGAAAGATGTGCTTCCAGCAGCTCCGAGCATTGCTGTTGGTTAAACGGAGCCACAACATGTAACAAAAGTTTGGCGTTCTCACTTCAAACTCTTCAAAGTCTAAGTTCAAAGTACAAAAATTAATGAAAAATGGCCGAAAACTCCAAACTCAGTGACTGCTGTGCTGTGAAATATTGCTGCCTTTGATGAGGTTCGAGACAAGAGAAAAAAGCATTTTTAGATGAAAACATAAATCCCAAAGCACAACAGCTTCCACACTGTGTTCTTCAGTGCATGACAAGTCATACCCTGATCGCAGTGCTTGATAGCGTTACTGCAAACTGCACGTTTGAAAAATATTCTGCAATAACACGACTGCAGTGAAGGCAGAGCGTGTTGTGTCTGAATCCCACAGATAAGAGCAGACAAAACACCAGAGTTCTCCTCAACACTGCAAAAAGATGACACAAAACCGGGAAATCTGAATCCACTCGGACAAAAGAGCCGCTTCAAATCAATCAGTGCAGAAGTATTAGCATATAGAGTGGAGAGCCGGG
Organism: Salarias fasciatus; assembly: GCF_902148845.1. Classification (NCBI taxonomy): domain Eukaryota; kingdom Metazoa; phylum Chordata; class Actinopteri; order Blenniiformes; family Blenniidae; genus Salarias; species Salarias fasciatus. Next base: position 3,655,969 of record NC_043764.1, on the reverse strand, counting down.
ATCAGATCAGAAGTGGCCATCGGAGTCCACGTCTGCTGGGAGCTGTCCACGTCTGATCGGATCACACTAAACGCATTTCAGCGTCAGACGGGAAAAGGCCACGGGCTGGTTTCTGTCAATGCCACCACGAACGTGTTGGAGCGAAACAGGCGGGAGCACCAGTGAGAATGGAGACACCCCGACGTTCCTCCTGCTCCAGCCTGAAGAGGTGTGCAGCGTTACGTCTGTTTGCCGACATTTCCCCGTCACGGAGACGGTCCTTCCTCTCAGCGGCTTTCCTGTTGAGGGCTGACATGTGGTGATCTGCCGACGCCGTGGACCAGACTGCCGAGGCCATCTGGCCGTTTGGGCGCACGGTGGATTTCTTTTTTTTTTTTTCTTGTGGGGGGGGTGTATTTTGGTGCCGACAGGCGCAGAGAGCGTGGCGCTGAGTGAGCCATCAGAGACCCGGGAAGCCTCCGACAGGCCCAAACGCCAGCTCCAGGAAAGGACAGTCCAGGATACCTGCGTGCGCACATCTGGCAGAAAACATCTAAAAGCGTTTCATTCAACCCCAACTGAGAAAACCACACCTGACGTTCAGCTGGGGAGACATAAACAAGCCAGACAAACATGGAGGAAATTAAACGGTGGCGATGGAACAAATTAGGGCCTTACACGACACGATGACGGTCATCTGGCCGAGTCAGGGAGGAAGATCACAGAGATCGTTTCAAGGTTCAGACTCAAACAGTATTTACCAATCTGGTTCAGACTGCAGCTGGTTTCAGCTCGTTCTGTCTGGAAACAAAAAAAAAGGTTTTCGAAGATGTAAAAACACTCATGCGACTGACCTACATATGGTTTTAACTCAAAAACTCAAACGTTCGCTTCCACATCTAACACGGGCATGTGTGTGTTTGATCGCCACGGTGCACCTCAGCTCAGCAGAAGGCACAGCCGGGAGGGAACAGAGAGACTTTACACCGTGACGCGGCGGCGGCGGTGAAATGCGCCACCATCAAACAGCAGTTCCATTTAGTTCTATTGTCTTTAAATCATTTACCCAACCTGAAGGATCTCCTGTGAAATCACAGCTGGAGGCAACAAAAAAAAAAAAAAGTCATGTCGAAATCTGCTTTCCGAAGGTTTTCTGTCGGCGTGTGCAAACACATACACACACACACACACACACACACACACACACACACATCATCATCACACTAACAGCTCAAGCGCGCATGACTCAAGCCTTTCTTAATGCCATGTTAGTTGGCAAAAATGTCATGGCGGCGAACAAACGGCAAAACGAAGATCCCTCCGGCCCCGGGAAGCCGGACTCCTCAGCAGCTGTCAGGAGGAGTTAAGACCTGAGAGGAGCGAGCGTCTCCCGGCGCCGGGGTTAAACCGTGCAAACAGCCGCTGATCGCCACTAATTGGCTGGCAAACTAAAGTGTTTACCTTCCAGCTAATGTTTAATGAAGTGACAGTCGTGCCTGAGAAATCACGGCACAAGTCGCTGTGTTTGGTTTTTAATTGTGGGATTATTCTGTTTGCAGCAACTGATTTCTCAATCGGCTTTTTGACTCCAAACCATGATTTTTTTTTTTTTTTTTTTTTTGAACAACGTGCACTTGATTTTGCACCATAAGAGATGCTTGTGTCGATCAGACAATGCTGTCAGGTCTGATCAATTCGGTGAGCTGATTGGACCACATCAACCTCTCAGAGCAGGAAATCAGTGAAGGGGGGGTGATGTCAGCCATTTCTGTCAGAAAAAGGCAAAAATGATGCATTTTCATTTTAAATTTTGTGTAAACGAGGATGAAGGGGACTTGGGATTGGTGAAGATGCTGGTGTTCAGCAGCATGAAGCCTGTTGTGTTTCTGGTTTTTGCTCTGTCATGATGTGAGACACAACCTGGAAAGTGTGACTCGTCTTTTGGAGCATGTGGGAATAACTGATGTAGCAACAACCACTTCTAACTCTGGCATTGGTTAACATTACAACCCTGTGTGGAGTTTGCATGTTCTCCCTATGTCTCTGCGGAGTGCTTGCCTCTGTGATTTAAGCCAAATTTCAAGTGAAAACAGAATGATCTGGCCTGGGCACACTGCCTGAAGAACTGCTTCTAAGAAAAACAACTGGGGGAGCTCCTCCTCAGAGGTTTCTGAGTGTGTGTGACTCTCCTCCTTCGCTGCGTCATGTGACCTGCTTCCTGGCCGGACACCATACAGCCGGCCCTTCAGTCTGACCCGCTCTGATCCAGACAGACTTCAGCGGCCCTGAAGATAGAGAGCGCCGTGCGCTGCAGATACTGGAATCCCCTGAGGGAAATGTGCGCTTTGGATCATACTGACTCGACTTGTAATCTAACCCAGGTTTGACCAAACATCTGAAGCTCTGAGAGAAGTTGCTCAGCGGTCATTTGGTAGTCCGGCATTTCTCTATTAAGCAAATGACCTCCGACCCCGGAGAGAAGCGGCACATCTGGTTGGGTTTGAGAAAGCAAACAAACATTGTAAACCTGCCGCCTCGGTCCGTATCCCAAACTGTGAAGCTCTCGGGGGAGAGTCTGTGGCAAGTCATTCTGCAGAGATCATCCATCCATCCTGCTGCCCCGCCTCCCAGCTCGCCATCCTCACTCCTCCTCCTGCTGCACGGCCTCCCAGCTCGCCATCCTCACTCCTCCTCCTGCTGCACAGCCTCCCAGCTCGCCATCCTCACTCCTCCTCCTGCTGCACGGCCTCCCAGCTCGCCATCCTCACGCCTCCTCCTGCTGCACGGCCTCCCAGCTCGCCATCCTCCATGAGAAAGGACTTGTCACAACTTTGTCCGGGCCGTGATCTTCCGCGAGGAAAGGATCTCATGTTGCCCTGCTTTTACAATTCGGGCCAGGTGACCCAGCGGATCAGATGTCAGCGTGCTGAAAAGCACCTCGCACAGCTTCTCCCTCACAAAACTTCACTGAGCAGAAGAAAGGCCGCCGTTTTTACAGATCGGGTATTCCATCGCAGAGAACAGGTTCACTTCCTGAACTCAGGAACCCAAAACGAGCCCAGATAACAATGTTCTGAACCACTGTTCTTCATGAATTTCTCCAATGCTGTAATTTTTTGCACCCATCTCCTTCAGAGGCGATGGGTTGGGTGTTTCTCTTTTTTTTTTTTTTTAAATTAACATCATGCCTCTGGGTGTTACAGTGGTTTAGACTTGTTAAGATGAATTCTCAAAATTCCTGCTGCAGTCTTATGCCTCAAAGAGAGAGGAAAAAAAAAGGCTTATCAACACACATGACTGCAGGGAGCTTAAGCTGGAGTCTGACATCCCGGCTTCTGCCCATGAGCCTGGCACAGTCCCCGCACTGCCAGGTACCGGCTGTCCGGACCGGGCTGAAAGGCAGCACAGCGGGGACCCGGAACTCTTAATTTGCATCGTAAATCAAAAGGCGGGTCGGCGCTTTATGCGCTCACCTTCTGGGAGCAGCACATGAGCATTAATTAAGAGAGAGAAGAATCGCCCAGCGTTTGTGTGAAATGACAAACGGCCCCATGATTCATTGCATGAACGCTCCATTAATCTGCAGGTCACAAGCTATAAGACGAGACTCCGTGTTCCAACAAGCGGTGGACGTTTAAAGGCCAGTAAAAAGCAAAAGTCCTCACAAAGCCGCAGTAAGGGCGCTACCTGCTGTGAGGATGGTTTTACCCCTGCAGACCCCCCCCCCCATGTTCACTCCTATGAGATCTGTGCTTCATGTTGGGACGACTTCAGTGCGGTGGAGGCCGAAAACCACCGGCGCTGCGGCCAAGATGACAGCGAGAACCTTAAGCTATTTATACGCTGCTGCCCGGAGAAACTCGACGCTGGTGTTTCCCACATGTGTGGGGCGACTGCAGGGGAGGGGGGGGCAGAGAGGACAGAAATAAACAAAACAGAGGAAAGAGGTAGATGCAGCCAGAGGAAGCTGAACGCGGGTTTCCTGCGCCGTTTGTCGTGAGCGAGCCTGTGTGCACGTCGTCCTGTTTGCTCGGCCAGCGCTCTCAATGCGAGCTGCGAGCGAAGCAAAGAAAACTCGAGCTAAACAATCAGATCAAGAAGTGAGAACGCCGCTTTAAAAAAAAAAAAAAACCACAACACAACAGTCACTATCGTCTGTCCGTGCACGCTCACATCGGCATTAGCAGGGTAATCCAACTTGTGTGTGGCCTGAAGCAAAGGTCACGGCAGGCAGGATTTCCAGATGTTTCCTATTATCCCAGCGCGCTGCCGGGACCTTCCCGGTCACCCAACTCTTTCTCTCTTTCGATTTAAGGAGGGAGGTCAAAGAGCTGAGCCGCTCCACTGACCAAACGTTTCCACCGTCGTCTGCTCAGCAGACTCACTGCGGCCGAATATATCTGAAAACATAAATAAAGACGTGAAATGACCCTCCTTATGGTTTCAAAGGGAAATCCCTCACATCCAGCAGGTATGACTGCACTGCATTTTGTTGGCTCATGTCAGGGAAAATCCAGAGGTTCAAATAAAGCAAAAGAAAAAAAAAAAAAATCCCAACAGATCTACGATCGAACGGCCGCCGTCACCCTGAACCTGAACGAACGTGCTTCCCGGCTTCCACTGGTCCAACAGTTGATGGGTTTTAAGATTTCTGATGATAACATGACAGCAGAATCAATCCCTTTATCCTTCTTTTCACACCCCCATCCTCCTCCTCACCTCCAGCCCCCCCACAGTCCCCACACACTCGCTGGTGCCAGAAGATGAATGACATGCAGAACGCCAGATAACCATCTCTCACTGAGACGGAGGAGCAGCGGCGGCGGCGGCGGCGGCGTGCACGGGCCAGGTCTGCAGCGCAGCACAAAGGAAGGTGGAAAATAAAATCAGCTGATAAAGCCACAGAGAGCGACGTGGGCGGAGAGCTGTCACTCAGTCAGCTGCTGTTCGCTGTGGACATGAGGACAAATGCACAAAAGACAGAAAAACCAGAACCATCAGGTGTCCTCAGATCACAGGAGGCAGGGGAACACACACACACACACACACACCTTTCTGAAAATGTCTCAACTCCAGTTTTCTCAGAGTGCTCCGTCCCGGTCTCCTTGGACGGGTGGAGACACTGCTGCTGTGGACGTGCACGTGTGAGCAAACGGACAATAACAACAGCGGCTGCCTCTGACTCCCAGCCCACATTACTGGGACTTCTACAGTTGACGGTTCGCTTAAAATGTCGTGTAAACAGCGTCTGAAGTTCAGCCTCACCAGAAGGCACCCGAAAGGTCTCCTCAGCCCAGTGACGTGAGCCGAGGGAGTTCAACGCTTCATACTGAAAGGGCAAGACGACCGGAGTTCTGACAACCACAGAAAAAGTTCCACCAGTCCCAGAATGCCGCCTGGCATCCACCACAACCAGGCTGTGCTTTCAGTCTGCACGGCCGGGGAAAACACCCGGCGCCGTCCCACTCCTACGTTATCTCCATCACACAGGAAACTCGCAAATCCACCACACAAGCGAGCGGCAGAAGAGGATTCTGGGAAGTGGAGGCAATGGGGGAAGCTGAGAAACCCACAGCGCTTATCTTCAGCAGATACTTCCTTAAAGGCTTAGAAAGGCAAAAGGATTCTGCGTTGTGGCCGCTCACTCGTGCAGCCTCCCCCACCGCCGCTGCTGTAGCATCTTCACACACACACACACACACACACACACAGTCCTGAGCCTATCTGTATCTTTACTGAAACCATATGTCGAGCCAGCCAGGCTTCCCTTATCAACACTACAGTCAGCCACATGGTGACGGAGCCTCGGCCCCCTGCTGAGCGAAGACAGGCAGGCGGGCCGGTCCAACAGAGAGCATGTGGAGGGTGGAGGGGGCAGGAGAGCAGATCTGGAGAGGCCCGGCAGCGGTGGAGGGGAACTCTGAGGCTTCCTTCTCGTGTTTTGAACGCCGTCCTTCAGCACGGCGCCTCCCAGAAGCAGAGCCGGCGGACGGCGTTGAGAGCGGCACGGCGCTCCGTCCGCTCACGCTGCACCATATGTGCCCATGTGCAAAGACGGCAAATGAGGGCAATTACATGCATGTATTCCCTCCTAACGTAACACTTGTTAGAGAGGCGACGGTGAAAAGAATCGGGCTGCGTGGCGTCAGCAGATGCTAGTAAGTATTAACAAACACAAAGGTGTTGGATTTCAGAATGGGGAAAAAAAAAAAAGAAAGAAAGAAAATCACTTCAAAGCACGTTGAAGGGGATTTAACACAAAGCCGATGGTGATATCCCTGAAGCCAAACCATAAATTATTCCCATTCTGACTGCATGCAGGATGGCTCCAATCCATGTGACGACTGGAAGGAGAACGGTGGAGGACACAGCCAAATCTGTTGGACTTTATCATGATGAAAGTAGACTTTAGATCCTGGATGCCCCAAGAAAGAGCCAGAAAAACCCTGAGAAGAGGTGACGAGCCCCCTAAAGATCAGCTGGAGTCAACAGGTGCATCCAGGAGACCTGCTGCGGGTCTCTACGACCCGCTGACTTCTGGGTGATCAGTGTGAGACACCAATGCCTTCAGGACAGAAAGACATGAACCAAGATTCAAGCCACTGCTATAGAATTTATCTGCAGACGGAAAAGCTGGATCTGGAAGTAAACTGTGGATTTAGGATTTTTTTTATTTTGTTTCATCTCCACAGGGATCTGCTCACCATTGTTTTGCTGCAGCGCCGGCGGTGCTTTGATCGCAGTGTCATCGCTTGGCTGACTTTACGGCACATCTCTCATCGGAGACGAACAAATTCACAGATTCACTGCGTACCGTCTGTGCAGAATGATTTCAAGAAGTTTGAGGAAGTTATTCAGCACGTGACAGGAAAAAAAAAAAAGAGGGAAGCATGACCATGTTTGACAAATGACTGTCAGATGTTGAAACAGGAAAATTCACCGAATCATGAGAACGTTCCAAGAAACCAGGCTCTGTTTAAAAAAAAATAATAAAAGCTGAGCGTAAAACCTGATCACAGTTTGTCTGCAGGGCGTCTGAGCGAGTAACAAGATAGCTGGGTTCCCCACCAGCACGAGAGGCCAGGCTTTGTCACTCAGCCTGACCTCTGACCTCAACATGGAAAGACAGAAGGGATTTCCAGAGCAGGACGAAGATATTAATGATGAAGTGGCATGGCGGCCCGGGCGACTTCAGCCTCAGCAGGAGGCGGCAGCCACCTGCACCGTGCAGCCGGCGAGAGGACGGCGACAAGCGACAAGCGACAAGCGGAAGTGACAGAGTGAACAGCCTCCCGCAGGTGGGAGCCGTGCACGGTGGCACCGAGGCTGCAGGCTGAAAGGAGCGTGCAAAATTACCGGCAGCTTCATTCATCAGGCAGCTGATGTACAAAGAGCCAACAAGTAACTGCTGGGAAGGATTTCTGATCGGGGAGAGAGAGGAGGCGTGGCGGCGGCGAGGCTCATGAATGTCTCTGCTTCAGTGAAATGGTCTCTCCCTCCTTTGATTGCCCCAAACCTGAGGTTTGACACACAATGGAGAGGTGCCAGTGACACCCCACCCCCCAACCCTCCTCCCCCCCATCAGTATTCATGACCATGTGACAATCCACACAGGATTCAGGAGATTTCTGATCTTCCCTGATAAGAGCACTGAGTTTGACACAAGCTGTCAAAAAACAAGCTGGGTGGTTTAAATAAAGAAAAAACTGCACAAGCTGCAATTCAACAACAAGACGAGGTCTGAAGTCATAATGACACTCAGGCTTCCCGTATCGATCCGGATCCTCACTGGATGCTGGAAGCCTTCTGGTAAACAAACCAGCCCGCTATCTGCGGCGCTGCGGGAGGTCAAAACAGCAGGAGACCTTGGACTGAAGGCTCTCCAGCTGGGCTCCGCGTGAGAAGCGCAGCAAACGCACCAAGTGAGAGAGGAGGCGGCAAACTTACGGACTGCAGGAAAAACAGCGTCCGCACATAATCCCGCTCCGTGTTCAGGATTTCGTTGAGGACGCAGAGCCGCAGCCGCTGCTGCCGGTCCGAGTCCTTCACGGCGTGGATCCCGTTCTCGTGATGCCCGTCGTCCTCCTCCATGCCGCCGGATCCGGACTCCGGTCCCCGGTCCCCGGTCCCCTCAGAGCCGATAGTAAGCGCTGCCGCCCCGCTCCACGCGCGCACAAGTATCCACAGTTGGTTGTTTTCTCGCTTCTTCGCAGCTTCGCTTCAGTCCATCTTCGCAGGAGCGCGAGTCGAGGAGAAGCGTGAAAAAGACGCACGCCGCAGCGCGCACGGCGTCTCATGAAAGTTCAGCAACAACAGAGAGAGGGGGAGAGAGAGAGAGAGAGAGAGAGAGGGGGAGAGAGAGAGAGAGAGAGAGGGGGGGGGGGCTGTGTCTCCTCCTCACTTTCGCTGAACACTGATCCCACAAACACTGATGAATCGTTCAAAACAAAATAACAGGATCTAAACAAACCTCAAACTCTCACATGTCTGTAACTCAGTAATATCTTTAGATGCATGAAATATTTTTCTACCAGGTGTGTGCTGAATATTTTCATATAAGACGCGTTTTAAATGTGTTTAGTATGTTTTCTCCTGTTTTGTCTTTTGACTTTTAAACGCTTTGTGTTGTTTTTATTGACTTTAATGCAGTTTTATGTTTTTCTTGGTCATTGTGAAGCACTTTGTAGATTAATCTGGCCAAATAAATAATCTTGCTTGCGTGTTGCACTCTTTCCTATTTTCATTTAGTCTCCTGTTATCTTGGAGCGACTTTCTCTCTGTAAATTGTTTTTGTTTTTGTTTTTTTACTGTCAGGCCAAGGAGTCTTCAGCCTGTGGCGCTTTAGTTCCTCTGTACTGACACTGTGAAGCTCTCTGAAAACTGTAATTTTCATTGTTATCTATTATTACTGGAACTGTTGGGTTTTTGTCTGTAAATGTGCCTCTCTCGTGGTGTTTGCAGCATATGGACTTGATTTATTGTTAACAATGATAAGGTCAAAAACAGAAGAGTTGAAGATGTGACTAAAGCTCAATGAGAGCCCCTGACCTACATGTTTTACTTCTAAACAGAAGTTCTGAATAATAATAAAAAAAAAACCATAATTGCTTCAACAACAAATCACAAATACTTCATCTGCAATATTTTGTATTTGAATAAAATTTACACCTGGAAATTTCTTTGCTGCCTTAAAAGTCATATCTTTCTAGTGATTGCACCACAATTTGAAATGATTTACATTTAAATCTGCATGTTTGTATCTAACAGGTTTATTCCATTAACATAAGATCACCAGCAGGTCTTTTAGTCATCATCTATACATAATATTGAACATATTAATTTGTACAAGGCCATGCAAACACTGAGGATGTGACAAATAAGAGGTTCCCTCTGAGTTTTACTACATTCAAATGAGAATTTCTATTAAAATACCGTAATCAATTAATTTAATGATTAAGACTGTTGAATTTTGAATGATTAAGAAAGCATGTTTGAAGTCATTCAATTTAAAATAATTCTACTGTATTATGTTTGTTGGGGGGGGTATTGTGTGGGGTATTGTGTGTGTGTTCTACATCACCTTGGACAAAAGCGTCTGCTGAATAGAATTGTAGAATTGTAAGGTATTCTTTGGTGACTTGAGATTGAATCTAATTGACCTCCTTACCTGGGCCCACAGGTTATTGGAAATCTAAGAGAATGGCGCCCTCTGGTGGATTTACTGATAACTACAAATTATTCACAACCATACTCAGCTTTTTACTTTATTAAAGCCATACTTCAACATTTTGGCAAATTGGCCCATTTAGCGCAATTCCTTAGTCATTTTGAACAGCATACTTACTTTTTTTGTGAGGGCGAGCTGTTGTTTATTCAGAGGCGAGTCGGGGAAGGTTTTCGGGACGGACACAATGGAAGTGGATGGTATTTTTGTTTCCCCTCGTCAAACTCATCAAATACAAAATCCAACAACCCCAAACACTTTGGTGGACACGTTATAATCCGCACATTCACTACGCTGTGAAATATTAATGCAAAATTACGAGATTGAGTTGTTTTTGCGAAGATTGCTAAGACGGAACTACTTACTAAACATGGCGTCTGGGCGTAGTGATTTCAAAAGAAAAAGTAGTTCCCAGTATTTGCTTCAACATTATTTGTTGGTGTTCCACAGCGTAGTGAATGTGCGGATTATAACGTGTCCACCAAAGTGTTTTGGGGGTTGTTGGATTGTGTATTTGATGAGTTTGACGAGGGGAAGCAAAAATACCGTCCACTTCCATTGTGTCCATCCCGAAAACCTCCTCGACTCACCACAGAATAAACAATAGCTCGCCCTCACAAAAAAAAGTAAGTATGCTGTTCGAAATGACAAAGGAATTGTGCTAAATGGGCCAATTTGCCAAAATGTTGAAGTATCCTGTTAAAAACAAATAAAAGAACATTAAAATGGACTCTAAAATGCACAGGCAGACAGTGGAGGGAGGCCAGGATGGGCGTGATGTGCTTCCTCTTACGTCCTCCAGTCAGTAGCCGCTCTGCAGCATTTTGGACCAACTGGAGACGAGTGAGGGACGACTGGCTGACTCCAACATAAAGGGCATGACAGTAATCCAGAAGAGATGTAATAAAGGCATGGATTACTGTCTCAAAGTGCTTACAAGCAAGAATAGATTTCACCTTGGCCAACTTCCTGAGGTGGAAGAAGCTGAACTTAACCATAGCGCTTATCTGTGAATCTAGTTTAAAATCATTTTCCATTTTAAAGGGTTATGGTTAGGATTAACCCTAACCAGCCTCTAAACTTGGTCAGCAGCACATCTGGATCTCTGCTGCCACTGTATGAAGAATGCAGTCCTTATAGGAGAGGAACTTGGGGGGGGGGGGGGGCGGTCAGATTATGTTGACTGGTAAGCAAACTAGAAAGCTAGTTCGTGGCTTGTTTCAAGCCTCCCCCTAAGAGGTATGCATGATCCAACCAGCTGGAAGGTATCAGCTGCATTTACAAATGAACAGAAGGGTTAAAGGGCAACTCCGGTTTTTTGACACCTGGACCTTATTTCTAGGTGTGTGCATGCTCATATACTCACTCAGACAAACATCGTGCAGCTCGGAGTCCTTCAGAAGTTATTTAGATCCAAACGATGTAGCCGCACTAGCGGGGGTGCCACGGCAATGGAGCGTTAGCGCGGGACATAATCTCTGCACAGTCGCTCATTTCGGCTGTATTTTTCCTCCATCGGCGCTGGGTTGCCTTTCGGTCGGAAGGGGGGCCTCCGGCGGTGTCCCGCGGCCTGGCTCGGAGCGCGCATCCGCCGGGCGGCGGAGATCTGGATTCTCCCGGCGAGGAGAGAGCTCCGGGAGCGCGTCCCGCGGCCGGCGTGGAGCGTGCATCCCCCGGGGAGCAGAGATACGCTTCCTCCCGGCGAGGAAAGAGCTCCGGGCCGTCGCGCGTCCCGCGACCGGCTTGGAGCGTGCATCCGCCGGGGAGCGGAGATACGCATCCTCCTGGCGAGGAGAGACATCCAGCGTCCCAGCGGCCGCGTGTGAGCCTTGCATCTTCGCCGGTGTCCGGAGCCTCCGTGGAGCAGCTGAGGGCCGTTTTCCAACTCAGCCCCTGGAAGTCAGACGCCGGGGCACCGTGACAGCCGAGGCCGACTCAAAGTGCCTCTCTGCTGGGGAGAGGAGCTCCGCAACGTTCCCATCCGAGCTAATTGTGGCTAAGTTAGCGAAAACTGTCAGCTCTTCAGCTGACCCACCTGAAGACGGTAGACGAGCTGACTTTATGATAACACTGGCGATGGATGAAGAAATACAGCCGAAATGAGCGACTTTGCAGAGATTATGTCCCGCGCTAACGCTCCATTGCTGTGGCACCCCCGCTAGTGCGGCTACATCGTTTGGATCTAAATAACTTCTGAAGGACTCCGAGCTGCACGATGTTTGTCTGAGTGAGTATATGAGCATGCACACACCTAGAAATAAGGTCCAGGTGTCAAAAAACCGGAGTTGCCCTTTAACTGTGGACACTGAGTTCCATTTAAAATCAGGAGCCATTTGGCTCCTCTCTGGGTTTTATAGGTAGGGAAGAAAAACCTGGGATGTCTAGAGTTAAAAGACAGACACTGGGATGAAAACCGTGCAGACGGAGCGATAAAGAGACATCCTGCTTCGAAATCATTATATTTTATTCCTGCAAATTTCACATCTGCTCAAACAAAACATTTCACATCACATTTTTCAAAACACAACAAAAAGTAATAAAAGAAAAAAGATAAAAGAATTAAACATGAAAAGTGCCTCTCTAAGATTAATTCAGCCGTTTGTTAGCCTCTGTAGTTTAACACAAATAGAAACCATTTATTTAAATCATATTTTTGTGAAAAGCAGAAACAAGGTTTTTTTTTCTTTCTGTCTCAAGAGCATAAAAATCTGTAACATGATCAATGCTCATGAGGTTTCTGAAACATACCATACAGGAGATCATCAGTGCGGTGTTGAGCAAAAAAGAAAAAAAAGACAGACATTTATTATGTTTGTTTTACCAATACAGCACCAGAAAAATAGGTTTGCACAGTAACAGTATGTTTACAGCAGCAGTTTTCTCACTACAATCAAAAATCATTGCACCCCCACTTTTCCTATTTCTGCCTAAATCTCTGCGGTACATAGTCCAATGTTCTCGATGTAGTCATGTCCTTGTCCATGTTTGTAATTGTATTTTGTTTAGCTGTGGTTTGTAAAAAAAGAAAAGTTTTTAAAAGTAATGTAAAAAGAAAGGTTGTGTTTTTTTAAAGCTGGACTCCTGGAATGAGATCCTCCATGGAGTCCTTCATGACTTCACCTCATTGTGAGTTTTCATGTGGCGCAGCGATGAAATTGGACAACTGACACTCCCCCCAGAGCTCACAAGAAAACGGCTTCTCACCTGTGTGAGCTCTCATGTGGCACAGCAAATTGCTCTGTCTCGTGAAACTTTTCCCACAAGTTTTACAACAATACGGCTTCTCACCTGTGTGAGTTCTCATGTGGCGCGACAAATTGCACTGTTGACTGAAACTCTTCCCACACATTTCACAAGAGAATGGCTTCTCACCCGTGTGAGTTCTCATGTGGTCCACCACATGACTCCGCTGCCTGAAACTCCTCCCACAAATATCACAAACTACCTTCTTATCAGTGACAGTTCCAATGTTCTGACATAATTTACGCCTTTTACTGACATTCTTGCCGCATGGTTCCTCATAAAGAGGTTTTCCATATTCATATTGCTTCTCTGACACAGGAAAGTTCTCCACACCGTCGCTATGAAGTACATCGATTGTTTTTAGCACAGAATTTCCAGTTGATTCTGAGTCAATATGTTTTTTCACATGGTGGACTTCAGAGTCCTGAGAGAGGAACTGCTCAGTGTCCGGTGCTTCTTCTAGATCACTCAGGTCACTTTGCTCCTCAGCAGAAGGTACTGTAAAGGTTTCACTTTCAATCTTCAGATTCAGCCGCTCTCCTTCCTGCCTGGTTCCGAGTTTGTCAATCTGTGGAGGTTCTGGTTCCTCCTGGTCCTCTTGAAACTGTAGAAGTCCTGCTTCTTCCGGCTCCTCTTTGATCTGTGGAGGTTCTGGCTCCTCATGGTTGCAGTGGTTTGTCTCCTCTTTAAAAAGCGACTCCTCTCTACTGTCATGGTGCTGTGGGAGATCTGGAGGAACTGAAAAGTAGAAGATAAGCGTTTAGCGATTCTCCACTAGGAGTGTTTCTTGGCCAGAACCTCATCATATGATATGCATTATGATACTGGAGCCAATCCCAGCCTCTTACTGGGGAGGGCAGGGTGCAGCCAGGGCAGTTCGCCAGTCTGCTACAGGGCCAAGGTTAAAATAATTAATGAGAAAATCTGTCTGGACAACATTAGTTTCTCTGAGTTCTGAAACGTGTGTGGGAAGTTTCCAGTCGAACTGGTTCAGCCAGGTTTTTTTCCTCACAACACGTGAACGCATCAATATTCTGAAAGGCTTTCCATATTGTAAAAGATACCGGAAAAGCTCTACAAACTAAAGTCATGTTAGCGCAGACTGAGCGTAAATAAATCCCCTCTTAAACTTACAAACGACACAAATATTTCTCCCTCTCTGATACAGATGATTTGTTCCACGCTGAAGGTTTCGGCTTTAAAATCGCTCCTGTTATTTCACTGTGAACAAGAACTGCAACTGTAGTCTCATTTCTGTCTCCAAAAGAATTTTAACGACCCTCCAGGAGTCACGTTCATGTGTTCATTCACACATTTCTAATACCTGTTCTGTGCAACTTGATTTGAGGTTTCCAGTTGATTTCCAGAAGTCGTCGCTGTCGATAAATCTCCTCCTCGAACTGGACGATCGTTTGTTCGAACACGGTGAAGATTTCTCCAGCAGCAGCCGTGAGTCGCTGGTCGATAAACTCTCTCAAAGCCTGAACTGAAGTCATCGTTGCTGCAGGAGATGAAATGTTTCCTCTGTGAAACAACAACACAGCCGCCATCACTTCTTCTTCTCTCGCTGTGTTTGGAGGATGACAAAGAGCGTTCAGCTTCATCCTGACCCCTGCCGGACACCGCGGGAACTGCAGGTCATTCCGCAGCTGAAGCTGGAGCTCCTTATGAATCCTGTAGATTTTACAAATATTGATTTGATGATTGTAATCCGTGGGACAAGAACATGTATTAGAATATTTATAATGAGATGGCATATCTGGAATTTCTAACCTCTTGTAAAATTTTCAGAAAGAAACCTGGAGTAAATTTCAGAACCATAACCAATCAATGAAAATTTAGAAATGTTGATACTCATGTAGAATGTGAAGTTAAACATTGCAACAGTTTTGACTAGTATGGATAAAACGATCTTAATGCTGATTTTGGACAATTAAATTACAGAATAACTTGGATAAATGTAATGTGTTATGTGATGCCATGTCATATCCTGGAGCATTTATAAGAACTATATCTTCTGTTTCAGTGTTTTCAACTGATGAAGGTGTTTGGATGAACACCAAAACATCTTGATTGTAGATTTTAGTCGATTGTTTCAAATAAAGGATGACATGTTCAAGACGAATGTAATCAGTTTCACTGCTGCAGGCCATTTTTTTTTTTTTTTTTTTTTACACTGGAGGAGCAGCTGCTGCACCAGACAGTGATGCATCTCATCAGGACACTTTCTGGTGCCACGATCGAAGGTGGACACGACGGGCGCTGGTGCTCTCACTCTCCTCAGTTTGCAGAGGAAGGAACGTGGCTTCTGGACCTTTTCCTCCAGCGATGTCGTGTTGGCTGAGGTTGTCAGATGTGCTCTCCAAGGCATCTGTTGCTGCTGACGAGCTCTGCAGTGGAGCTGTGGAGGGTCAGCGGGGGACTGCCAGCCCTTTGCCAGCCCTTTAAAAGCTGCTTGTTTTCAAGCCTGAAAATTGAATGTTTAGGCGCTAGGATGTGGCTCATGATCATCAAATTCACAGTGGCACCTCCACACTTTATTAAATTCAAACACAGTCTAGAATTCAATTATAACTGAGAAAATAGCAAGTGTGAAAGAGTGAACAAAACTCTCTAATCTGAGGGTTGAAATTTTTGTTCTCTAATCTAAAACAATATGTGACAGGAAAAAACAACAGAAAAAAACAGAAAAATGTTGGAAAAGGAGAAGAGGAAATTATAAACCAGAAACAACTGGATAGTACCAGGTGAAAGAGAGACTGGAGAAAGAGCAGCGTGTCACCTGACAGCTCCACCTGCCTTAACTGAAGAATGTTGACAGTCCAGTTCAGGAGTTTGAAAGCTGTCCCCCGTCTGGAGCCGTGTTCACACCGTGTCTGCCTTCATCCACCTGCTGTCTCAGAGCCTGAAGAACCAGGCTGATGCTGTCTGCATTTGGCAGAAGAAACTTTGACCTCCTGTGTGACTTTGACATGATTTTCAGTGTTTCATCAAAGTGAAAGCCAGGCTTTCAATGAACGCTTCCTTTGCACGGTTAGATTAGAGGCTATTTTAACTATTCAGTCATTGTTCTTAGCACTGCGTGTTTTCCATTCTGAGGTTTTTTGGTCTGATGATGATCGGTATGCAGAACAGTCAAAGCGCCCTGACAAACACGCCACACTGGAATGTGAAAGTAGTCCAACTTTAAAACACTTTTTTTTTGTGTTGTTTAACTTCACGGCAGTTTAAATTGATGTATTGAAATCATTCTGTATTTTAAGGGGCATAAAATGATTTCACTTTAGGGTTTTGTATTTGTTTTTTTAATTGATGCTGTAGAAGCACGGTATTTCTGAAAGTTGTGCCAAACTTCTGATCATTCTCATCTTCACTGCTGAATCAACACGCTGTAAGAATACTGAAAAAAGAGTTTCTATGCAGATCATGTCAACACACACACACACACACACACACACACACACACACACCACACACACACACACACACACACACCACACACACACACACACACACACACACCAGCAACAACAACAACAAACACAACAAAGGCTACCGGTAAAGTATCATCAGTAGTTTGGGATATTTGGCTTTCAGGTAAAGGTAGGAGGTTAATGCTACAGTGATTTATATCAGGAGAATAGGAATATATTGTGTCTATGGACATGGGTCTGATTGACCTGCACTTACTTTGGTGTCATCATCGTTCCAGGGTCGCTCATCATAAATGTGAAGTCAATAAATTTGTGCAATTGTTTGAGTTGGTTTTCAGAATATTTTTTTTTACCACTTCAGAAAACACACTGAGGCTCAAGCGAAACCCCACCTTTTTTTTTTTTTTTTTTTTTTAGACAGTATTATCCATTCCACAGAATGGATATCCACAGAATCCACAGAAACAGCAGGAATGCTGCTGAAAATGGGTGCTGCTTGCTGTTTTTGTAAGGATCCATTTACACGTGCCCAGAAAAATATGTTACAAACAATATCGATGGTGAACATTTTGTGTTCCGGGTCACTCTAATGAAAGGACCTCATCCAGGAGAACCGGACCAGGAGTCAGGACTCTCTGGAGGCAAACGCTGTGCAGAAGAACCTGACAACCCAAATGTTAACCTCACCTCTTAAAAACATATGAAACCTGAAGTGGGGTCCAGGATTTCATGATCTGAACGTCACAGGGCAGGTGGCGAGTGCAGAGAGCAGCAGAGGTCCTGCATCGACCCAAACAGTCGTCAACAGGCTGATGAATTCGTGGTGGTTGATGTTCAGAACTGCTCTACCTGACTGAAGAGTACTCTGTTTTCAGTGTCTCTGTTCAGGTGAAAGACTTCTTGAGAGAAATAAACTGAGAAAGTGATACATTTCTGCTATTCCCTTGTCTTTATTTATATGTTTGGTATGGGAAAAAGTAACGAAAAACAATCCTTTAAATTGCTTTCAAGTTGTGGTAATGACATTACTGATATTTACCAACCCTGCTTACTCAGAGT
Source organism: Salarias fasciatus (assembly GCF_902148845.1). NCBI lineage: Eukaryota > Metazoa > Chordata > Actinopteri > Blenniiformes > Blenniidae > Salarias > Salarias fasciatus. The sequence goes on along the minus strand of NC_043764.1, from coordinate 3,638,530 downwards.
TCCATTATTTTGACAGAATTTGCAGCAGGGGTGTGTCCAGCATTTCTTTTCACAAACTCTGAATATGTTGAATTGAAGACAGATCGATGAAAAAAAAAATGCAAATAAATATAATCAACACGACGTGGAAAACAAGATCGCATGACCCGTTTCTCCCTGTTCTGCAGAGTTTCTGGTCCTCCTGCTTCAGGGCCTGCTGCTGGAGAACAAAATAAAATAGTAAATCACAACAGCTCTTGATCTGCTTCTGAAGGACAGTGAAAGGGGAATTCAGAGCCAGAATGTATGAACAGAAACATCCAACAGGGATGAAACTGCAACAACATTTGCTGTATTGCACCACCTAGTGGTCAATAAATAGAATCCAGATGATAAAGACACCAGGCTTTTGGTCAGAGAACATCTCCTCTTTCTTCCTGTTTGCATCACATCAGAAGATAGAGTACAAACAAATGTGCAGTCCTCATGTTTCACCATAAATCCTGTCAAATTCAAGTTAAATTCACGACAGACCCGTCAGTCATCTGAACCTGCAGCAGCTTTACCAATAACAGTTCAGAATCGTGAGTTTTAACTTCAAGCCGCTGAAAGTCACTTAAAGAAATACTGTTACTATTTCTATGAAGTTGCGTTTGTAATTCATTGTGTTGATGTTTCCCTCTTTTTTCAGCAGACATGTTACAAAACTTAAAGACAATTCACATCTGCAAAAATATGATCAAGATGGATTCAAATCATTGGATGAGTATGACCCTGAAGGGACATCTGAAAGCAATGCACACGTTACTTATTAGAATTCAAAAGTGCGAGTCTTCATGGGTTTTATTAAGTGCAAAATTGTCCTATTTTTCTGTGTAATTTTCATTGGTTTGGAACAAAAGTGAAACCGAATGAAGACACAAAGGACTGGAGTGGTTTGAGAACCGTGCACAGCTCTGACTCTATCCTTCAGTCCCAGCTGGTTTTGTGGATTTCACATAAATAATCTCCAATCAGAACGCTGATCTGGAAAAACGAGGCTCACGCCGTCAACTTTTACAGCTTGTCTATATTTTGTATCCTCTCCTTCGAGAGTGCGTGTCGACGGCGGCCACATTGGTCAGACCGAGATATTTCATCCGTGTGTGTGCCGTGCATGTGTGCATGTGTGTGTATACACAAACTCTGCATGTGATAACATTCTCCCATTTCTCTTGGTGGAAATATTTATGCTAAGTCCTCATTTGAGCGTGCAGTTCAAACAGACAAGGTCCGGTGTTCTTTCCACCATTTTTTTTTTCTTCTTCCAGGGGTAGCAAACCTCTGGGGGGGCCTTTCCCTCACAAGACCGCTCATTGTGAAGCAGATCCGCCCCCCTGCCCTCGCTTTGCGCACGTCCTGTACGCGTGTTTCTATCGAGTAGGATCATATTCAGCATCATTCGCAGGTATTTGTTTTCAGCATGCAGGGAACAATGTGACGGGAGCGCTGATATGTAAACAGAGGTGATCCACCTCAGGTGTGCTGTCTCCTATGGGCGACATATGGTTCGCTGTTTAAAGTGAAGCAGATGAGAAGGTTCCAGGGCCTGTTAGTATAACTCTCTGATGTAAATATTTCCAGCCGCCAGACTGATGGCGTTAATATTAATCTGATCGCTGTGTGACCACAGGTGTGGTCGTGTCTCATCGAGCTGAAGAAGCACTTCGTCATGTTACATGTTACTGGTGTCGCCACTGCATGTAAACAAAACAGTTGTACTTCATCCGTCTGTCCTCGATAAAGCTGTATCCAGTTTATTTTGCTGGAGCTGATCTCATCTGGTGATCTGTGAACGTTGACATATGAGTACAGGGGTCAGAGAATCTGAGGCCTGGTCTACAACGTTTTCACGTTTTGGGAGTCTGTTTACATGCAAACAGTGGCTGGAGCCACTGAAGACACAACTTTATGAAAATGGCTCCTAAAGTGGAGCTCTTCAAAAACGCTCGGACTGCATCTCTGTGTCAGCGCGGGAAAAATGCTCTTTTTGAAAACACTGCTTCGAGCACCAGATGGACAATAAGAACAGTGGTGGACTCCAGAGCACCGCGACTCCCACTCCACCTTCTCCTGGGGCTTGGTGGTTTTAGAGTTGAGACTCTGTTGTTGTCTGTTGCGTGTGTGTGTGTGTGTGTGTGTGTGTGTGATTACAAAACAGCCAACAGCACCCAATAGCCGCTCCACATGCTAACTACATCCTTTTTTCAGCATTTCTGCCATTTCTTTGGAAACAGACAGGCAGGGTGAGGAATGACCCCAAGTGCTGAATAATACAGAATCTGAAATTTTGAGGTGAAATCTTACAAAAAGTTACTGTTAAATTCAGCAAAGGTATATTGTTAATGTTTTATTATGAGATATCACGTTATCTCATGTCTTTAATGCCTGTACATTTCCTGTTTGTTTGTTTGTTTTTTTTAAACTGATGTGTATAATGAAAACAGAACACCAGATGTATTTCTCTTGTTGCCTGATATTTCTTCTGTTGGAAAAAGTTGAAGAACTGCAAAGCTGCTGTCTCTTCTTCCCAGACATACTGAGCAGAGGAATGAAAAGATTGAGTTATAGAGCATCTTCCACCAGTGAGCAGCTGATGCACAAGAATAAAGCAACGTGCACGTGATGAGGACATGACACACGCTCTACACAGACATTTTACTGATGGTGAAGCTGGTGATTTATTAGGGACTGAAACGATACCAGTATCGGGTATCGAGTTTGATACTTGTACCAATGAAAAGATCTCCGATACAGCTTGGCAAATACTACATTATATGATACATCTGCTGTGTCTCTGCTGATACAGAGAATGACAAAGGTTCTGTCCAAATATGAAGAGAAGAAGAAAGATATTTCAGAAGCGTAAAGTGGGATTGGTGCATCCCGACGATCTACAGACCTCCTTATCGTATTTCATGAAGTCTGTTGTCTCATATAATACTTGACATCTAAAACACTGACATCAGTTCCAGTCAATGTGATGCAGTCAGTCGTTCATTAAGCAAACATTAGCTTGTTTACAAGTGGAGAGTAACGGTCAGACAATCGAGCTTTCTCTTCTTGTTGTGGATACGAGCCATGCATGAGTCGACCCCGTGGAGAGACCTTGAGGTTTTCCAACCCCGTGTCCCGACTGTCAAAGACCACTCCGACTCCGGCGTCGTCACCGGAGGAAATCACCTAATCACAGAAAGGCTAGATGCTAACAATAGACTCTTCTCTTGCTGGAGCGGGTGAGGCCGCGGGCCGTCCCGGGGAGTGAGCGACCCCCGCCGGACCTGCGCCGAGGCGTGTTCTCCATGTAGTCGCAGCGGATGGAAGTAAGTGGTCGTCCCGCAGGCCTCCCTCTGATTCACGGTGCTCATTCTTTCCTTAATGCAGTGATTAGAGCTCAGTGCTGCAGCGCTGACTGAATGCCAAAGCTTCCCTCCCTCCAGGTCTACGCTGAGGAACTACAGCCAAGTCACTGCCAGTAAAATAAAACACTGTCTTTGTTGTTTTGCAAACAAAAACCCTCTGTGGAGATTTCTTTCCCCAATTTGCAGCTAATTTATCCAATTATTTACTCAAGAAATTAGGATTTTGTATGTTTGGTGTTTGCCAAATAAGATTTATTTTGTTTATATTCCATGAAGAAGTCATATTTCATGCAAAAAAACAAGTTGTTCACTTCATTCACCATTGATACGTAGTAACTGCATTGCTGCGAAACAATGAAGGAATCCATCTGCCTGGAGGGTATTAGAGTTGAAATGTGTGTTAAAAAAAAGATCACTTTTATCATTGAAAACCAAAAAAAAAAACAAAAAAATAAAACACACCATCAAGCAAAAAATGGAGATGAACTTTGTCCAACTTTCAAACCTGAAACCAAAACATCAGAAGATATTTTCTTTCCTTGTCCGTCTGAACTGCATTGAAAGTAACCGATGACTGTGCCGAACGGAGAGGGGGACACAGCAAGCGGCAGCGAGAGGCTGAGGGTGGGAGTTGGGGGATGCTGGTGGTGCTTTGGGGGAAATCTGGAACCTATAAACTTGAGCAACTTCTAAGACGAAGACGCAAACGTCACAGCGGTCGGATCTGGTTGGCTGTACGAGACACCTTCATCCCCGCCTTGTCTCTTTGATCCGACCAATCGCTCAGGATCTGCTCTTCCTGTTGTGTTAAGCTCAGCTGTCCAAAAAAAAACCCCTCGCAGACCAATCGGTGCGTCAGGCGGGTGGGCAGCTGGAGGCTTTGCCTTCCTCCGCCTTTAAGAAGTCAGATTCAGGTTTCTGTTGTCTCACATGCTGCTGTGGGAGCGGGACATGAGGAGAGCGCACGTTGCCGAACGCGGAGCGCCTTCACAGAGGCTCGGACAGGTTTCCACCCGCGTGGACGAAGGAGGGCGGCCGGGATCCGGAAACCAAGGGCTGAGTTCACGTGCGACAAGGTAGACAGACTGTTGAAGAAGTGGAACAGCAGAAGATTAAATGAAGGCGCGTCGTGGACGGAGTTTCTGAGCACGGACGGAAGAGACAGAAACCGCTCGGAGGGGAAGTGGAGACGGAGGCAAACTGAAGGAAGAACTGGTCTTCAGAGGAGGATTCAGTCACGCAAAAAAAGAGAAGGCAGGAAAAACGTGGCCAAGCATGCGAGAGGAGGAGCAGCTGAGTGATGACCACCCCGAGGAAGGAGTGGTTTCCCGTGAGGACACTGTGGGGAGACCTCTTTCCAACACCTGTCCGGTCGTCGTAGCAACGCCGGGGGTCGTCGGGCGAAAGCGACAGCTAACCTCGCACATGGAGGACCGCCTCGCGGTCAGTCCCACCACGCCTGCCGACGACGGCAAAGTCAAGCCGGGGAGCGACGTCCAGATCTACACTGCGAAAAAACTCAAGAGGAGCCCCCAGCACCGGTCGCCTTCCTCGGGCCCGTCGCTGTCGCCCGTCCCCGGTCCCAGCCCCGGAGGGCTCTCGTCGCTCGAGGACACCCACGCACAGAGGGTCATCGCCAACATAAGGGAGCGCCAACGGACACAGTCCCTCAATGAGGCGTTCGCCTCGCTGCGGAAGATCATCCCGACGTTGCCGTCCGACAAACTCAGCAAGATCCAGACCTTGAAGCTGGCGTCGCGCTACATTGACTTCTTGTACCAGGTTCTGCAGAGTGACGAGATGGACTCCAAGCTCGCCGGATGCAACTACCTGGCCCACGAGAGGCTGAGCTACGCCTTCTCTGTCTGGAGGATGGAGGGCGCCTGGTCGACTATGTCTGCCGGTCATTAGCTTTAGAGAAATTATTTCAAATATGACGAAATCCTCACAACAGGGAAATATTTTTACATTGACCGAGGAGATGATCAAACTGTGTGCGCTGAGCGGCAGACTCCAGTATCTACCACTTCATGTTGTATCAGTGTTTGACCTGCAGTGAAAAGACTCAGATTTGAGTTGATTTGGGGGTGGAGGTGGTCTTTCCATTGTCATCCAGCCACGCATCTGATGTACCGATGGACTGTTGTGCTGTTGCTGCTCTGCTTTGTGGAAAAGCGGTTGTTCCCCCTCACGAGTGTCAGTGGAGGTGTTCAGAAACCCCATCAAGGTAGATGTGAGTGTGTTAGGTTCTGTCTTTCAGAACATGTGTGTTCTGTTTACATAAATCAGGAGAGGTGAGAGAAACACAGCTGGTCCTCATTCAGCTTTCGTTCAGTCCCTCGACCTCGCGGTTCAGGACTCCCTGTCCCGAACCGCAGCATCCACGTGACCCCGCGGCCCATTGTGCTGGAAGCCCTCTGACCCCTCCGCTCTCTCAGGTTGTGAAGCTTGACAGCTGCTTTCAGCTGCTTTATCGCTTTGACTCGCTGATCCTCAGCGGTGAGATAGGTGGGCCCACCATCAGAGCGTTTTAGTCGAGGAAGTGTACACGTTTCGGGAGAAAAGCGGGAGCTGTAGAAAGGCTGAGGAGGACTAGAGACAGGACTGGAAAGACAGAATGTGGATGTTTTGAAGGCATGTTGGACCTTTGACTTTTCCAGACCCTTTCAACTCCTACTTTTCCAAGACTCCTGACATTTTATGTATCCCCGACCACCTCTGAACCTGAGTGGCGGTGGAAAAAGACGCCGCGGGCAGCCGCCGTCTCTCCTGCCTGAAGTTTCTCCTCCACACGCCAAAAGAACCCTCGCCCCTTTTGTTTCTTCTGGTGCCAAAAAAACCTCTCCTCTTAAAATTCTTTCCTCTCGTTCTGGCCCAGATTCGCTTGCGTTGCACGAAACGGTGATACAGTGGCGGCACGCTGACGAGGAGGAGTAATGAAAACAAACGGCCTCCAAAAAGCCATGAATCATGCGTGTCGCCATCAAAGGGGAGGCTGATGTGGCTCCCTGCTGGGCTCCCATAAACCACTGGGAGTGATGGAGGAGGTGAGAGCTGATTTATACACAAAAATGTGCACATATAGGTACAACTGTGTGCATGCACACACACAAAAAGCCCTTTCCTAATGAATTGGAGTTTGATAAAAAAAAAAAACCTAAATAGAGTTTTCATCTATCAAAGTGATTAAACAAAATCCACATAAATAAAAAAAGCACCACCTGCAAGCTTTAACTCAAGCAGACGTCGTGTTGTTTTGGTTCCAACTCACATCCATGACCAATCATTTCTTCCCTCATTGCCAGAATGCAGCAGAGAGCAGCAGCCTATCATTAGCGTGTCGCGGGGAGGCGGCTAATGTTTCCAGCTCCTGTGAAGTCCTTTACCCACAGTCCCACAGTCAGCACAGTGTGGTCTCGTGAGGCTAAACTCCACCGACACGCTAAAAGACACTTGACATTTAAAAAGAATTCTGTTCCGGGCCAGAACTGAAGGGATCGGTGTGTTTTTCTACGTAGCCTGAGGGAGGCTAGGCTAGCACAGGGGAACGGAGTCCGTTATGTTCTATAGACTCATTAAATTCAACGTGCTCTCGTCTGGTTTTCCTCCTGGGGAACTATGTCAGTGTTCGTTGCCTTTTTTCTGTTTTCAGATGTACTGGGTGTCCGGGTCGGCTTCTGTCAGGGATCGCCACGGTAACGTGTCCATCAGTTCTGTCCTTCCAGTCGCCCTGATCGCCATCTTTCTCTGATACAGGTGGAAACTGGATTCATGAAGGAAAAATCACCTGGCTCTGAATTAAGGATTTAATTAACCCCTAAAATGTTAGAAAATACCTTGAGATCAAAAAAGACTCTTTTGTGATTGAATCAGAAAAAAAAAAACATTTTATGGGTCATTATTAGACATAGTTTTTCTCCTATGTATAAAATAAATTCGGGAAGGGGTTTCAGAGAATTCAAAATGTATTTTCATTTAAAACTGCTGAATTAACAGCAAAACATGACACAATTTTTTCCGAATTAATGGGATAAATATGTTTTCATTTTTTGAGATGAATTTATATTACAATAATGGGAAAATATTTTGGATAAAATATGATTAAATGAAAAATATTCCAGTGATTTCCTGAATTAAGAACATATTGTGTTTTTTTTCAGGGAATGAATTAAAAATTGAGAGCTTTCTTACAAGGAAAACATGGTTTACTGTGTTCTTCTGAATTAAGATGAGTTCATGTTGAAATCAACCCTTTTTGTGATCAATTTTTCTGAACAAAACTATTATTATGGGTTCAGTTTTTCACGTTTAACTAAATGCATTCATGTTGGAAATATGTTTTTTTATTTCTGTTCTTCTGATGTGATAAAAACAAAGTCTAAAAATGAAATTTTCTATGTTTTCCAAATTAGTGAAAACCTTTTTTTTTTTTTTTTTTTGTCAAATACGTACCTCAGTTTTTCTGAATAGTTACAAATGAAAAGAAATTGTTTTACTTTGTTTCTTGAATGAATGAAGATGAATCAATTGGATAAATTAATATATTAATTCATATTCAAAGAATTTGCCTCTGGGATTGGTAAAGTTTTTTTTTTTAATGTATATTTTATTATTTTAATGAAAGAATGAATGAGACTGAAACAATAAACGCTCGCTGAATATTTTTTGTTAAATCTGGTTTGTGAATCATTAATATAAAGCTGCTGTTGATCAGAAACGAGTCTCTTCTCCTCAATTCAGAGAAATTAAAAACTTTTCTTGTTGATTCAGAGAAAATTATTTTTTTTCCTGATGTTTTTTCAATCCAAAAGGGTGACTCAAGTTTGGGGAGAACAAGTGGATGAGCTGTACAGTGGAGTAGTGGTTAGCTGTTTCATCACACAGTGGGAAGGGTCCCTGGTTTGAACCCTGATTCCTGATCCGGATGGATTCATGTGGAGTTTAAGAGGTGTATACAGAGAGAAATGATCCTCTTAAAAGTTAACAGGAATAAAACGGATCAAATCTGAAGTGTATCTGTATTGTTTTGATTTTCTCTTGCTCTTGTTGGTTTATTTCCACAAACATGTTGATGAAGGTTGCTCAGATTTGTTCGGCCTCCGCGGCCTCTCCGTCTCCTGTCTCTCTTGTTAAACTGTCTCTCTTGTTTCCCCCTTTTTTCCTTTGTTTTAATGAGGCCTGTGCGCCTTTGCCTGGTCAGCCAGGAACAGTTCGTTCCTGAAGCCAGAGGGAGCCACGGTTTTATCTCCGCTGTGCCTCGGAGCTTCAACTGCGAAGCCGTTAAAGCAAAAATGAAGAAAATGGTTAACAATGAAAACGAGACGGCTCATGAATACAGTGTGATTTGCATGTCCTCCTTGACCTCAGAACCGAGGACATAAGAAGACACCGCACATCATGAACTGGTGTGTTTTTAATCTCAGTAGTTTTATTAGAAGTGGTGAATTTCCAGGCATCGGACACACACACAGTGGAATCTGATGAAATTAGCAGATTATGATCAATGTAGAGCATTCGCTGCTCCACATCTGGATTTACCTTTCTTTAAAACCTACATCCTTATGAAAACAACTGCTGCATCTGTAATAATCCTTCATTCAGTGTTGTTCATTAATCATTACAGCCGGTGTGTTAGTTTATTATCCAACAAGCAGCTGAAATATTCTTACGGTGTTTTTGTCTCCAGGAAGGAGGTATGAATTGGAAATACAATGAAATATGAAGTTTAAGCACCTGGAACGTGAATATGGTACACACACACACACACACACACACACGGTGTGGTTGCCAGTGTTGGAGCTCTATTATAAATGAGTGATCTGAAAGTCAGTGACGACCTTGTCGGGGTTGTTTGAGGTTTTTCTGCCCTGCTGTTTCGCTGGCTGATAAATAAAGGTCTGTGTTTGCCAGATCGCTGTATATGACTCCCCGCTGCAGCGCCAGAATTCTTGGCTTCACGCGGCGCAGTTCCACCACAGACAGCGTTTTCCCTCCAGCTTCCAGCCGGAGCTGCACACAGCGACGTGGAGTCAGATGCAGTTTGAGGAGCTCGTCTGATGCACAGCGCTCACCTGGAGGGTTCATCCGTTCACCGTCTGTAGCCGCTTCACCCAGACCGGGATCACAGACCGCCGGAGCCTCGGCGGAGAAGAGCTTCCTCCTCCTGGCTCAGGAAGTCTGTCGCCCGACAGCTTTCCCCTCAGATCATGTTCTCCTCTTACCAACGCATCGTGGCCTCGAGGATCACACTGTGTGACGATGTTACACATTTGTGTGTCATGAGTGTGTACATGATCACTTTATTGTCCCTCCACTCAGGTAGCGTCCAGGCCAGTGGATTTCTAAAATGGACGATAAAAACAGGTCTCAGGGTTTGATGGGCTGAGAGTCGGGGTGTGCCGGTCAGCCTCTGGTGGGACGGATCCCTTCACCCTGTGATGATCCTCCAGCATGAAAACTGCAGCTTTCCTTTTGTCTTTTTCTGTTCTTCTCTCTTTCTTTTGCCAAACGTACAGCTTTGTTTCTGCTTCTGTTTCTGTTTATGCGCCGGTGTTTCAAACGTGGCTCCGTTTTTAAGATCCCACCAGGAGCAACGTGGGAAAGGGGCTCGTTGGGTAATCTCCGCTGGACTCCTGCGACTCCTGCTCAAGCACGAACTCAGTCTTTGTATGATCAGAATGTGATGGATGACCTTTTGTACATGACATCCTGCATCTATGTTTGAGGTATTGCCTCTTGTCATTTATAAAACAATTTTCGACTGTTGCAACACTCTGGCTTTCTTGGCTCTCGGGGCTCCACTGCACATGCTTCAGATGAATGCATCCCTCGCGAGTCTCGCTAGCAGCCAGAAATAAAACATATGCATAACAGGACTATTTCAGGACAAAAACTGGCAAATGCTCGACTAAACAGCTAGAGAGAAAATACAAAAGCTGTTAAAATCGATCCAGTTAGTCCATTGGAAACTCGTGTCCCTCGCTGGGAATGGACTCCTTTAGCAACTTTAGCACTGGGTAAGGAACAGATGAGCAGCTTTCAGTCTCCAATTTCCCAGAACTCAATAAAATGGGGCAATCTATGAAGGCCTTGCCTCATTTTTCAAAGAATATACTACATTTTGATGCTAGATACAACAGCAAACCTTCAGAAGTCCAACAAATGAAATGATTTGATGGTACGGCGTCATAACGTCTCGGCTCATGGTAACGTTAGTGTTCCTGTTGGCATGCTTGGACAAAACAAGCAAGAAAAGATCAGGTTTATAATGCAAATTATTTTTTAATCAAGAGGAACAGACAAAAAAAGTACAAAATAGACAATCTTTCTATACATATACATGGTAGGAAAAGGGAAAGAAAAAAAAACACAGAATAATACAGAAAGAGCATGAAACAAAGATTTCAGAGTCATGTTTAGAAGATACACAGCTACTTTAAGTCCAGTTAGTCGAGAGTTACCAATACACATACTACTGATGCATCAAGGCACGGCGTGCGACGTGTATTTTGGTCTTGGAGGTTCTATTTACAGCGTCTTCCTTTAAGACGAAGGTAGAAAACGACATCTTTTAATAAAGGGAATTAAGAGTTGAGGCAACAGCGGCCTCCGTGTAAGACCAGGGAGTAAGAACAGCCACTGGGAATATGATACAGGTCATTTACAGTATCTGGCCAACACACAAACATTCACACTTTGCAAGTGCACCACGCGAGATGGAAACGCCAACCACACTTGCTCTGTGCGTCTCTCTCTCACACACACACACACACACACATCTTCATAGACACCTTCGTGCACGCTCCTGCTGGATGCAGCATGTTGTGGCGGTGCTGCCAGGAACACGACAGACTCAACGGGAGGACATGAGCAACTGCACCCTTCACAAGTCTTTCACACGCTGGTTTTTTTTTTTTTCCCCACCAACAGCAGGCATTCTGCCATCGAACGACACAATCTTCAGCTGGGATTCCTGCTGTCCCACAGTGGAAGTTAAAAGTTAAAATCTGAGGCCTTCTATTGGGCAGACGATGCCCAGAGTTGGATGAAAAGAAACAATCACATGGTTTTCGACCTGAATGCTGCACTTCAGCTGGTTGCAAACAACTAAATATGTGTCTGTTTGAATCCACGTCAGGCTTTCCTATTTTTGATTTCTGAGTTTTGAAAACTCACAGGAAAGCCAAATTCTAACCGTTTCTGCAATGAAAAACAAAAAAACAAAAAAACAAAAACAGAACACAAAGATTGAGAAAGTAGTCAAATACAGAACGATTCGTCTCTGTTTCAAGCAAAGTTTAGTGTCAAGATCCTGCTCAGTGATCCTAAAGGTACAGTATATCTGCGTTTAGCTGAAACGACCTGAAAATGGGTTAAGTTTAAGTCAGATGGACGTATTGACACCTCTGTGTAAATAGTGAGCCACTATAACCTGACAACACGCTGGATCTACAAGACCCCAGTTTAACGTGATCATGCCTGGCGTTTGCCTGTTAAAGTTTCGAATCTGAACGAAAATCCAAGTACTTTTAAGCTAATAGTTCAACAGTATTTGAAACTACACAGTGGTACAGAGAGCCGTTTTAGCATTGAGCTCATTTTCAGTGAAGATTCTCACTTGGTTAACTCTGGTTCTGAGGGTTCTGAATGACAGCTGGGTGGTTGGTCCATACAGTAACTCACCACCACATTGTTCAGTTCTTCCATACTGTACCTTTAAAGAGCCTACAGTGACAGATCAGCTATCAGGTCATCTGAATGGTCACACTGAAGATTTACACAACTTTGATTAGTTGATGGACAAGTACATACAAACAAAGGAAAAAAAAAGAATTATTTTTGGAACGCAGAATCCTTTCATGCTCCGAGAGCCGGGCGGATTGAAAACAAAAACAGAACAAAACAAAAAACAAAAACAAAAAAAAAAAGAACATGTGAAGTTAATGATCAGCATGAGTTCTCTGTTTTACCACGGCACGGTTAATTCTAATTGTAAAATTAGTTATTTGAAACTGTTCTCCAATAACCCACAAATACAAATCATCAGTTTTCCTTAATTAGATTATTTTTTTCCAGGTTTCTTGACCAGGCTCGGTCAACGTACTTGTAAAGCAAACAGCATACAAAAAGACTGCATATGTGACGTTTCCCCCAAAATCCACAGGTTGAAAACATTGTCTTGAAAGAGTAAGAGCCCCTGGTGTTGCTTTCATACGGTCCCTTTGCCAAGTGCAGGTTGTTTTAAGGCAGTTTTCTTTGGGTGATGTCCATTAAGTGCATTAACAGTATTGCTCGTGCGCAACAATACGCTGGTCCTCAGTGGGAATGAACGCTCCTTTAGTCTCCAATATAAACAATAATACACAGTATTCAATACTAGTGGTACGTCAAGACGTTGTCATCGCTGGGGAAATGTGTGTGTGTGTGTGTGTGTGTAGGGGGGTTCGCGTGTGAATCGGAGACACCGAACAGCAGTGAAAGAAAAACAGCCCTGTTGGGAGAAATCATGCCTACTTCCTGGATTCACTTCATCGGGACGGGAATACGACCCCAGGCTACGGCGTCCGCGACGAGGATCAGACCATCCGGCATGAGATTTCAGATGAAATGTGGGGGAAGAAAAACATCATTTCATCCAAATCAAAAAGAAAGAAAAAAAGAAACATTAAATAATCAACAAAGAGGAATTGTTTTGTTTTTTTGCTGTCTTTTTTCCCAGAGCTTTGGAATTTCTTATGGTTCACATTATGGAATGAACAGTGCAATAAAACAACAAAGGACAATTGTCCTTTCTTTGTTTACACAAAACCACAGTTGTCCATGTTGTGTCTTCATCTTTCCTTCTCTTCCCTCCAAAGTTCTTTGTCGCCGTCTTTTAGTGGTTAAACTGCATGAAACGACATCGATCTGACCGCTTCCTCTTCTGCATGGAAGTTTTTAAACATTGTTTTTTTCTTTTTGCATCATATCCATGAAAGGCGTTTGGATCGCGCTGAAACAGTCGGTTGGTTCTGCCTCCTTCAGCCCCGGTTCCTGAAACGGGGAGAGGATTTACGATCCCATCTCCTCCTCTGGATCCCGACGTCGCTTTGTTAAGGCAAAGTGAAGGCAGTCAAACGGTTGCTGGTGCTTCAAGAGAAAGGTCCGCACACACACTCACACACTCTCACACATATGTCAGTCATGAAACAGGAGAAGTCTATCAACACGGACTTGTATTGCTCTTTGGTGAGGTTTCCGGAGGTTTCTCAGCTGCAGGTAGTGCCGCCGGCGTCGGCCCAGTGCTCGCCAGCATTGAGGTGTTCATACAGGCAGATATGAGAGGTTCAGCATTGTGTTGGTGTGTGTGTGTGTGTGAGGAAGGCTAGAGGCTTGGGGGGGGCGGTCAGTGGCATTCACGAATGCGTCCCCTTCATGTTTTTCGACAGCGCAGGAAGGCCTGGTTCCTGAAGGTTGAGTTCTGCGAGGTGATTGGTTGGAGTTTCCTACATGGAGTCGCTGTCGTGCTCCATCGGCTCATCTGGGAGGCTGAGAGTGGGAAGGAAATAAAAAATCTTAGTGGGAATCTTAAAGAGCGCTATGAACTGAAAAGGTCTGAGCTCAAAGCATTAGAGGCGTTTGGGAGAGTCCACATCCGCTGCTTCAGACGGGATGTTGAGCATGCAAACGACAGCAAATGTGCAACAAATGTGCTTCTTCAATCAATACCCGATGTGGTTTGGGTGTAACGTCGAGTCAGAACGTCAACTTTCACTCGCTTTAGCAATGTTGCCCGAAGGAGTAAAGTGAAAACGGTGGTGGAGTCGTGGGACTGAGGACGGTCGAGGTGGAGCAGATAAACTGTTCCTGTGTGACGGCTCACGCACCGATACCGAGAGCCGGGTCCGATACTGAACAGAGCGCTCTTACTCCTGAACGTTCCCTGATACGACGTCACCCACCAGCAGAAGCACGAGAAACGCCAGCGGGTTGAGATTCCATCTGATGTAAAACGTGTCACAGAAATCCGAGCGTGCCTCATTTTCAGATCATCGGATCATCGCGACGCAAATGTTTGGGTTACACCGGTGTAGGTGCTGGACAGGATAATGACCGCGGTGCGTTGGATACCTCTGGCTGGGAAGGACTCCCACGGAGAGCGAGGCCAAGGCGCTGACGGCGTCCGCCTCCTCACAGTCTCTGCTCTGCGCCGCCAGGTATGACAACCCCACGGATCCGGCGGAGGCCTTCACATTCTGCCAGTACTGACCTGAAACGCAGGCAAAAAGCCACTCAGAGATCATTCTGAGCCGGTTCATGGCAGGAGAGACCTGACGAAGACGGAGAAGTGTAATCATCAAAGATCTGCTCACTTTGTATCTGTATGACCGTCTGCAGAGAGCGGACCGCGTTGGCGTTGGGCTTCTGGAGGAGGACGTCTTCCGGTAAAGGGTCCTACAGGACGACATGAGGACACACAGCTGTAATCTCATGTCTCTTTAAGGACCAATGCTTGGTTAGGAAGTGGATTAAACACAAGACATTTACATGATGAGTCCTGTCAGGAGATGATAAGTGTTAAAATGGTTTAAAAAGGAAAAGACTCTTTAAGGACATGCTTTTCATTACATGTCTTATGTAAATGTGACTGATGGAGTCAAACCATAACGGTATAAAGGTCAAAGGCATCTTAGAAACTTCAGTGTATACAAGTAATGCGTATTAGCTCCTGACTAAAGTTACTCATTACTAACCATGTGTTTGACACCACTGGTTTAGAAGATAAATGGATTCACCCTCTAATATCAGAAAGTCAGAGTTACTGCAGAAGCCAGACTTAAACACAGCCTCATGGTCCAGAACTACCCGGTCCTCTAAATAAAGCCTTCGGCGGTGGGCGTGTGCTTCTCGATCCGCCTCACCGGTAAACCCAGGAGCGCGCCGACGCAGGCCTCCGACGCGTCGCAGATCGCCGTGAGATCGTGGCCTCCCTCCAGGGCCAGAACCAGACGACCTCCTGCCAGGGACATCAGCTGGCGGGTCAGGAAGCCAAAACCTGAGGCAGACACACACACACACACACACACACACACACACACACACACACACACACACACCATGAATACTGTCTTCACTGGGAACCTCACTGAGTTTGTCTAGTTTTGAATATTCTATGAAAACAAAGTCTATTTCTGCTGAGTGGGTCCTCCCCACTAATTACTACATTTATGGTAACATCACTGACAAAAAGCGGCACAATCCTCTCCTCTGGCGCTCGCTTGACAGGCGCTGCAATAATCTATTAATACCTCCAAATAGCCACATGGTCTCTGTTTCTGGCTGTATTTGAGGCCCTGAGGTTTCAGACCCTGCAGGACAGAACGTTCAGCCGGCGGCGGGGAGGCCTGCTTACATTTGGCGGAGACCTTGTATCCTCCGAGGGGAACGGGGTTTCCCTCGGCCGCGTCGAAGCCGGCCGACACCAGAACCACGTCCGGGGAGAACTCCTGGGCGATGGGCATCACCACGGACCTGCAGGGGAGGAGCAGCAGACCGGATGAGACCAGATGCAGCAGCGCAGATCACACAGGACTCAAACTCTGGACCAAAACCTCCATCCTGCTCACAGATCGATGGTTTTCCTCTCGGGCAACAGCAGCAACGTTTCAGAAAAGCTGCATTACAGCCTGTTTAAACGGACCTTGGGAGCCGTTTCCAAAAAGTTGCGTTGTTCGAGGCTCTGAACACCGTTGTCGTGTCAACAGACAAACTGCAACCAAAGTTTTCCCTTTTGAAAATGTCACTGTGTAAACGACGTCTTCAGTCTTACACAGGACTTTAAACGTTTCCATCAGTTCTTGTTGATTATTTCATGTTATTTTTTTATTCTGCAGGAAATGAGAAATATACAAACTGAAACCCAAACTAGAACTACGCCACGCCAAAATTAAAGTGAAGGATGGAATAACTTCGGCGTTCTTCACAGCCATGGATGCTAACACTGAGCTAGTGTCTCATTAGCGTCTCTCTGGGGGAAATAGTCAAGGATAAATGACACCACCTAGTGGCCGCAAAGGGAGATACACCGTTTTCATTAAATCAACTGATTTAATTTGAGTTGCACAAAACTTGGATAATCAGTCACACTAACTCGCCGCGCTAACCGTGTCCTTATATTATGAAGTCCATCACATTATGACTGATGTGTATCAGACTCGTCCAACCAGCTGTAGCCCACATTTCAGTCGATTCACATGTTAGTGAGGCACTGACAGACTGGCCTGAGCCTGGATTTATTCACACAGGAAGCCCCCAAACACTGGGTCTTTCCCAACCGGGCACCTCACCGGGACAATGCAAATATTTATGATCCGGTCCAAAAGAAATCATTAACCCTGCGAGTGGAACCAGAGTCTGGCTCGAGCAGTGCCGACAATGAGCGATTGTGTCTCTGTCCGGGAGAACTGAGACGAGAAACGTCCCGAAGCGAAATGCCAATGTTGTTGAGGAGGGGGCGTGCGCTGTCCGGACGGGGAGAGAGGCTCGGCGCGGCGGCGAAGTTCAAAGCCGCGGCGTGCGAGTCTGGTTCCCATTACAGGCTTGTCACTCTCCTCACGTCATTGACAACACAGAGAAAAGAGGAAAAGAAGGCCATCTGGGATCCATTTACCTTCATTATTCTGCCGGGGGGGACCTCCCCTCCCTCCCCTCCCTCCCCTCCCCTCCATGCACACATACTCACACAAACACGCACACATCTTAAAGCACACGTTCACATGTCCAAGAGGCGCACTGCTGTCATGACAGCATGCAGACGGACAGCATGATCTCACGGAGGGAAGACGACGAACCGGACAGACAAAACGCAGAAATCACACTTTCCTTCGCCACGGCGTCCGTTCTGCACCGGCGAGGGCCCGAATCTCACATGGTGACGCGAAAATGAATCAAGAGCATGCACGCATTCCACCACACACACACACACACACACACACACACACACACAAAACCGCAAAAAACCCAACTCCCACCTCCCCTGTAGAGCCATTAAAGCCCTCCGAGAGGGAAACTACAGACAAACTAATGGAAAGATGGAGGGGCTGCAGAGAGGGCGGGGGAGGGGAGGGGATGCTTATTAAAGATCAATCAGGGGAGGACAGGAAGAGGGTGAGAATGTGTGTGTGTGTGTGCGCGCAGGGCTGGTAGCGCTGATGGAAAAAAGTGTGTGTGTGTGTCAGGGGGGAGATTTCGAGTGAAGGATAAGGTGAAAAAGCTCAGGCTCACAAACTGGAACCATAAAACGGCTTTAAGGCTTTGTTTTTTTCCACAGGCTGGATGCTGAGAACTTTATTAATTACTGAAATGGGGGGGGCGGGGGGTAAGAATGGTGGGAGGGTGAGATGTTTTGATTTAACGAAAGAAAGAAAAGAAGAAAAAAAGTTGTATTTTTTTCAGTTGTAATAGTGAAGGGGCTTCCCATTAAGGCTGAAAAAAGAGATTATGTGCACTGGCACACGATTCATAGCAATAATTAGAACTCCCACAGGAAGCCTGCTTAAAAAACAGCTTTAAATATCACTAAACCTCCTCTGTGAAAGCAACAGGAGCATCCACTCATTCTGAACCCTTTCTCTTCATGGTTCTGGGTTCTGGAGTTCTGTGTTCATTAATGTTCCTTATTGAAGGGCAGATGGGAAGCTCATCTGCAGGGTCCGTCTATTCTCTCCTCTAAACTCAACCGGGACAGCAGAGAGCTTCTTTTTTGCGTCACATTTGGTGCTGTATAAATAAAATTTAATTGAACTTAGTTTATGTTACATAACAGCTGTCGACAGTCCATCACACATTCCTCTAGTAAAAAGACAATAGTACCAGCTTCAATCCAGTAAATGTATGCACCTGTGTTCACATTACTTTGTTTTCTATTCAGTTTGTCTCCTGCTAGAATTCGTGCTGAATATTAGATGAACATGCATCCCGCAGTAATGCGACTTACCAGAGATGCAGATTCGTTCTTTCAGATCACTGCTCTCTATAATTGTTGTTAAGAAATCATGCAAAATCACACTTTTCTGTCATACTGAAGCCTCTGTTGTTTAGAATCTGCATAACATGACTGTGGAGTGTGGAGCAGCCTGTGTTTTTGTATTTCTCATGTGTGTGTCTGCACCACTGTGCCGTCCCAGCGGGAATGGGTGTGTGTCCTCTGGTCTTGAGCTGGACTGTAACGTCACCTCGAGGCCCTGCTGCAGCTCTCCAGGTTCAGAGGTTAAGCCCGGCTCTTAAAGAACCAGAGGAACAGTAGTCTGATTGCTTTATGAGACATTAGAATTTGTCTCTGTTAGAATAGTGGGTAAACACTCTATCCTTCAAAATACCCTTTCATCTTGTCATCAATGTCTTTAGTTTCAGCTGTAATTCATGCCAGCTACTCTGACCCTGTGGCTCCTCCTAAGGCAATGCGCTGGCCGGTTTTGCACTCTTGAACCAGGTCCTGTGATCTGGCCCCTCGTGGGATGAAACCCATGTTAACACAACTTTTTGTCTTCTGTTCAAATCCTTCAACATCATCGGCTCAATACCAGCGAGCGTTTCTAGTTCTTTCCGTGCGCATTGCACACATGTTCTTTGTTTTTCCTGAGTTACTTCGGTGGGAGAAATGTGTTTTTCAATAGCTTTCAGCTGTAATTTGTGGATTTAGACTCGGCTAACATTAGTAGTTATTCTGAAAAACTGAGCAGACAATGATGTGCAGGGTTTTGATGTGGTAAACTGTCACCATCTGGAGCTCCGGGCTCGCTCAAACAAATACAACACCGCTCACAGCTTCTATTGAGTCCAGATCCGAACATGAGGCCAGTCCAGAGGACACTTTGCATTAACGGAGCCGTTAGCCGCCTCCTCCGGGTCCGATGACTGAGGAGGGGGATTCAGCTCCAACGTGTCCCGAAACAAACCGCATTCGGTGGATGTTTGTTCTCGTATCAATCAAGCTGCGGAGGCTGGAAATGGGCAGAAGCACAGAAGAGTGGGCAGCGTCCAACACTCTGGAGGTCTCTCTCTCTCTCTCTCTCTCTCTCTCTCGCCATGAAAACAAAACGCTGAAGCCAGCGGCATTCTGAAGCTACTGGATCTTGAACGATCAGAACCGGACGATAAATGGTCTTAAAGCGATCCAAACTGCTCACAGCAGATACGGCACGCAACCATCTGTGAGCTTTTCTCATTCGAGCCGTAGGAACGCTGCACATTTCTGCAGATTTCCTCATTTCCTGTGAATCTGAAGTGCCGGTAAAACTGGACATGTCGCTTCCATGAAGGTTCGATCTGTTCTACCTCAGAAACACGGAGCAGCGGGGACAAAATTTGTCTTTCCTTGCTTTGCTCCAGCAGGAGGTCAGAGGTCAGGGGTCAGGGTGTGTGCTTGGACTCACACAGCAGTGTGTGTGAACATATCTACACCATCGCGCTTGCACTGTGCACGTAAACACGTGCATTCTCGTGCGCACATACACCCCTCCTTCGCCGTTCTGTCTGCGCCCTCGCCGCCGTGCCCCCCTTTTTTTCCCGTAACCGTGCGGTTGCCACGGTTTCTGGATGCGCCAGACGACCGAAGCCCACACGACTGAAACTTTATTGGTGCTAAACACCCACCAATGACAATTATCCAGCCCACCGGCAGGAAGTAACGGTCCGCAATCTGCCAAACACACGAGCCGGGGAGCGTTTACTGTAAAGCCTCTGAAGTTATGGGAAGCAGAGCGCGCCAGACACATGCGCTCCAAATGACAAGGATTATTAATTACGCAAGAAAGTACGTCAGAGGCGATGCGGGGCCGGCCTCTGATCAGCCTGAGTGTGTTTGTTGTGGCTCGGTGGAAAGGAAATGAGAGAAAATCCTGTGATCAGGCCGAATCTCCTGATTCTGATCAATATGAAACGTCGGGACGCAGGTGGTGGCAAAAACCTGTGGCGGGGGAATAAACTAAGCGTTTTCAGCTCCATTTCACAACTTTGAATAATTATTCTCTTTCATTTGTTCTGGACTACTTCCTACTGGGTTGTCAAAACACAGGAAATGATTATTTTATTTCCTTTGAATGTTTTCTGCTCATGTTGCCATGAAAAATATAAAAAATCAAACATCATGAGTTAAAAAATCTAATTTCCTGCATTAAAATCAGATAAAAAGACCTAAAACAGCATCGTCTTCAGCGTTTGTGACGTTTCATAACGGTTTTCCAAACACTGCAGTGTAAACGCCAAGCTGCTCTGTATTTTGACTTGATCTCTGTGGTGGAGGGGAAACGTGACAGTGCTCAAGCTGCCGGTGGCGTCACGCCGCCCTGGACTCCTACCTGAACGCAGCGAGGTACTCGGCGTCTCCCATGGGGGGGTCCAGGCCTCCCGTCCACGCCACGTTGACGTTGAAGCCCTCGCCGGCCTCAGAGCCCACCTGAACCCAGAGGTGTGTTACTTTCCTCAGATCATCCAGCCCGGCCAAGACTCAGAGAGTCTCCGGAGTCGGACCCACCTCAGCCGGCGAGCCGCTGCCGGGGAAGAAGTTCCCATCGTCGTAACGGTGAAGTGAGATGTAGAGAACGCTGGGGTCGCTGTAGAACACCTGCTGGGTGCCGTTGCCGTGGTGAACGTCCTGGACGAGAGAGGGAAGGTCAACATGCTGACTCAGCGCGAGCAGCAGCGGAGCCGCCGGCTCCACGGGTCGAGGGGAAAGGAGAGGAAGAGGAAGTCTCACCCAGTCAACGATGAGGATCTTGCTGACGCTGAGCTTGTGCTGGAGCTGCTTGGCGGCGATGGCCACAGAGTTGAAGTAACAGAAACCCCTGAGCGAAACACAAAGACAGATTACAGCAGGGGAAGGAAAAGAAAAGTAAAAACAACTCAGGGCGAGTGACCAGTGCTTCTTCATACACAGACACCGCAAATCAAGAAGTCTAAAGGTATTAAAGAAAGACGACTGGCGGTGGACATTACTGCAACGAGGAATTATTCTGCCTCCATTTATATTTGGCTGATTGATCAGTAACAGTTTCCTTTACTGGCTCAGTGATGTTCATACAGCGACGCCTGTCAAAAATGTGAACAACTCAGCACATGAAAGGGACTGTGCACACCGAAAAGAGGAGATAAGCTGTGCAAACACACACACACACACACACACACACACACACACACACACACACACACACACACACACACACACCCTTACATGGGATTGGAGGGGTCTGCATGGTGTCCAGGTGGTCTGACCACAGCGAAGCCGTTCTGTATGAAAAGAGGAAGCAGTTATTTTTTTAATTCTTGACTCACAGAGATGTTGTTAATACTTCCAAACATTTTCACATTTCTTTCATATTCGGAAGAAAAAAAGAAAAATCACAGCACCCACGAAAACCAACAACCAAAATGAGAATTAATTATCGAGGTGTTTGTTGACATGAAACAAAAATGCAGCTTTCTGACTGTGAATTCACTTTTTCTGCTCTGTAAATAACAGTCAACACATCTAAATACATTTATACCTTGTAACTTGAATTACAGCCTAATTAAACTTACAATAAACAGATGAGCAAACTGTAATAATACCCAGAAAAATAGTTTTATTTTGAAAAAATTAAATCATATTTATGAATCATTGGCTGTAATTCTTACATTTTTAAAGCATTTTTGTTTTTTAATGCTCCTTCAATCGTGTAACGACTTATTAGATAAGTGGAAAATTGTTATTACACTCTTATTAGAACTACACTACAGATAAAAGAGCTGCTTCGATACCAGTACACAATCCTCGTAGTTACGTTCACAGTCATGGCGCTCCTGGTAAAACCCAGCCGGTCCTGAATGACGCGTGTCAGGACCAGCAGCAGCAGGCGGAGCAGAGACGAACAGCAGTTTAAAGATTCTTTACTATTACTGAGGACAGACTGCAGATTCTGTTCTGCCAAAACGTCGAGACGAGGTGAAAACTAGTTCGCACAACACCAGCAGCTGAGGAAAGACTTCAGCTTTCATCATGTTTTGTCCCCTTCATGGAGTCAGCAGCAGCTCGGCGTGACGGCGAGCATCGATGTGAGGAGTTTCACCCAGAAGTCCAGCGGCTGCAGGAGCAGAACAGGCTCTGCAGACCGAGCCCGATCCGCCCCGGCGTCACTTCCCGGCTCCACATTCTCACTCCGACCAATCAGGCTCATGTCTGGCAGTTTTAAAGTGTTTGCAGAAAATGTCATGTGTGTCCCAGAGTCTTAACGACAACAAGGAGGAGGAGGAGGACGTTTAGCGCCGTGTTGTGACAGAAACATTCTTCTCTTTGAAGTGGCTCCAGGGCTCGGTGCAGGGAGGGTGACGCACGCTTTCTCCGCTGCATTTCTAACTTCATGTTTCCGCCGGCAGAGGAAAAAACACTGCCGGTCGGAGGAATGAGTTCTGGGGCGAATTAGGTGAGAAGGCCTATCCTGCAGAGCCTCTCCTCTCCTCACCTTCAGCTCTCGTTTGGCCACTCTGAAGGCCAGCTCCACCACGCTGCCGGCCGCCATGCGGGACGCCGTGGACGTGTGCGACTCGTTCCAGATGGTGTCGTTATCCACCTGCCGATCAAACGAGGACATATTCATGGATTAAACACTCCTGAGAGCACTTCTGTGTTTGTGACGAAAGACGTTCAGTTTCCACTCTGTCGTATGTTCAAGCGTTTTCTAAACTTCTGAGGCTAAATGAATGACCTGCTGTCCGAATCGGATCCAACCGAGCTATTTTATGACTCCTTTCTTAGTTTTCTCTGCTTGCTGATCGTTATCCCTTCTTAAGTATTTCTATCACTGTAATGACTGTCAGTGGGAGGGTTTCTTATCAGCCTGTTTGGCTTCTTCCCTCGTCTGCAGTCAGGTTTTATTCCTTTTTTCAAACAAAGAATAAGAATTAGTGCCGATAAGAAGACGCAGGCACCAAGCAGCTGAGGCAAACTGCAAACCAGGCTGCAGCTGACGGTCCTGACCGAGTCCACCCAGGATGAAAGATGAATCAGCGGCGTTTCAGTGACAGAAGCTTCACAGAGCTCCAGCATGTCTGACTTTTTTGTTCGCGCACGGCCCATCTGGCTCGGACGCGTCTTCCATCCCCGGCGCCGGACATGCGGTTCTCGTTAGTCGGACTTGTCACGGTCTGCCGCGGACCGCCAGCCCGCCGCGGCTCGCTCTTCCCTCTCTAACATCCCGTCTTTATTCCCGCCCTGCTCGTCCTCGCCGCTGCTCTTTGAGACGGGGTCGTCTCACTCTGTGATTGTGCGGTGTGTGTGTGTGTGTGTGTGTGTGTGTGTGTGTGTGTGTTTTCACTACTCACCCCCACGCCGCCGCACGGCAGCATCACAAACATCCTCTGAGAGAGGATTCCTGAGGAGGAGCATCACACAGCCGTTACTCATGTGTTCATCTTTCATCAAACAACCAACATAAACACGTAAATGCAGCATGCAACGACGTCTGCTGGTTTTCAACTTCAACATTCAGACATGAGGAGTCGCTGCAGGATGACCGGGTGAAACGGTGCGCGGTGCCTCACACACCGGCCAGTTTGCGGTTGTCCAGTTTGAGTCTGTTGAAGGGGTTGGTGCCGTACAGCAGCACGTGGCGCTCGGTGTGGACGGACTGCAGCTCCTCCAGAGTGGCTTTGCGGCCGCGGATGCTCTGCAGAGAAAACAACGTTTAGAAACATCCCGCTAACCTCCGTCGGCTCCACATCCTCCACTACGGCCCTGGCATCCAGCCCGTCCTCGTGTGGGAATCTGCTGCCGGCGACTTGGAACCAGTTTTTTTTCATTCTTGCTCTTTGTTTGAAAAACGTGAAGCAGTTGTCAGCGAAATGCGATTCTGGCCGTACCTCACACTGCGCCCTCAGTCCTCGCTCCTGCAGCCGGGACCAGATGCTCTGGATTCTCCCAGCATGCTCTGGGTGGCTGCTGTTATCTCCACACGCACACTGGTGCTTCAGCATCTGAGAGTCATACACCAGACCTGACACACACACACACACACGTTAGAAATACTGTGTCATTTTGAGATGTTGTACTTTTAACTTATTAGCCGGAATCATAAAAAAGAAACAAAAAAGGCTTTAAATATTTAAATTAACGTGCAGTAAAACTGTAAAACATTCCCTGCTCTGAGGCTAAAGTGTGATTCCTTGTTGAATGAATGGATGAAGGATGAGGAACTGTTTTGCTGTGATTTTGATAAAAAGACAAGACGTTGCATCGGACTAGTTAAAGTTCAAGACTTTATTTCTCACAAGGCGCAGAGAGAAAACGTCTTGACCTCACAGTCTGCAGAGATTTAAGTAATCTGAACCGAATCTGTAATCTGCTGAACGCTCGCTGATAAATCCACATCATTCGTGTTTTCAGTCCTCATAAAATAAATCCAAGCGGCGTTCCGTGTGCTGGAACGATTTCCCGAAAAGAGCAAAGAGCTCGTTGGGAGCCATTAGAGGAAGGCAAAGACACGACAGTAACGGCAAATGTCACACGACAAGCCTGAAGCACTTCTTTTCTCGGCGCCGCCGTCTCCTCTGAGGGTTTGAACCCTGCGTTTCCACCGTTCCTGGTTATTTAATGTGGTTGAGGGTTTTGTTCCGACTCACCCGTGGTGAAGCGCGGCTTGCTGCCGGCGTCCTGTGCCGTCAGGCTCAGCGGCTTCTCGGGCAGGGTGAGGGAGGTGGAGGCCGGCGAGGACTGGGTCCGGGACAGGGGGCGATGCACGCCCAGGCCGCCGCCGCCGCCGCCGCGCAGCATGGGCACGGCGAGCGTCTCCATCTGCCGATGCAGCTGCTGCAGCTGCTTCTGCTGTTCCCATAGCAACGACTATGGAGAAGACCAGAGAAGTCAGGATTTATTCTGATTGTCAGATAAAATACTCGTCCTTCCAACTCACGTTTCTTCCCACATCTGTGAACGAGGCGTCATTTCTCTGTTTTCCTTCTTGTCATACATCCCAACATGATGTGACCTCTGACCTTTTGGTTTATTTGATCAGATTCCCTAAAAGACTCTAAATGACCACATGTCCCCCCCTACAGAGACCACAGAGCTGCACTGCCATCTACTGGACAGGCCGGCACACTGCAGCTGTGTGGCTGAAGGACTCTCCTCCTGCAGACGGGCTTCGTCTCAGGAAAACGACCTAATATCAGACTTCACAATGATTTTATGTTAACAAAGGCCATGTAGCCTGCAGGTATCTTTAGGCCAAAAATATTCTCTGCTCTGAAAATGCATCCCGTCTGTGAGGACAGTTAAAACGTCGTCCTCATTATCAGAGGGTCAAACACACAAAACACCAAGGAATCCTAAGTATCAAAGCAGATCATTTCATGGAAAGAGTGTAAATTCCTAAATAATTATTAATAATATGTATTCATACATTTCATTCCTTTACCGAAAACCAGAGGTGTCAAACATAAGGCCGGTGGGCCAAAATCGGTCCGGCCCACCAAATAAAATTGTAAAACTTCTTCAGAAAAAATAGATTTTTTTTTTTTTTAAATTCACATTTCTTAAAGAGTAGCGGACCGAACCCAGCACTGAGACCCGAACCGACACGTCAGTGAAAGACGAAATCCACCTCGCTGCTGTCAGACGAGCCTCAAAGCCACGCTGTCAGGGACAGCTCGTAAAAACCTGCACCCTGTATCAGCTACTGGAGGAGGTTTTTGGACTTTTTGTTGGAGATTGAAGACATTTCAAGTAAAGCTGTTAAAAAGAGTTTTCAGGCTCAGATGTTTTCAGAATGAGCTGTAAAAACATCAGACTTTAAAGTGGCTGGTTGCGCTCAGACCTGGTTCAGGATGAGCGCGTGCTGCAGGTTCATTTGCTCTTCCTGGGATTTGGACGCCGTCGGCTCCGCCTCCCTCAGAGACTCCGCCCTCATCCTGCCGTGATAGGCGGGCTCGGTGGGGGACGTCCCGCCCCCGTCCTCGGAGTCCATGTCCTCGGACGGGATCTGGTGCAGCCTGGGCTTCTCGCTGGACTTGGACATGAGCTGCAGGACACGGAGAGCGTCACGTCACGCATCTCTGAGACGGGAGAAGAAAGGCGGCACCGAGGCGAGTTCCCACCTTTCCCAGGGGCGTCTGCTGCTTGAGCCGCTCCAGGAGCTGCGTGTTGTGCTGCTGCTGCAGGAGGTGTGTGTGGAGGCCGCGGGGGCTCTGGGGCAGCGGCTCCGAGCGCGTCCTGCTCAGCGGCTTGTGGGGTTGGGCGCCGCCGGGAGACAGGTGGTCCACCTGGGGGGCAAACTGCAGGGGGCCTGGAACTGAGGGGGGGCGAGAAGCATCGAATCACACCGTGCAGGGAACAACCACAACACACAACAGTCTGAAGAGAGGAATCATCAAATGTGTGACTATTGATCCAACACACTTCATTTAAAGCTTTTCTCCTTCTGTCAAATTCACAGCTTTAATTCAATGATCTGCTACAGTCTGAATAAATCGTGTGTTTTGCTCCTCTGGTAGAAAGTGGGACATCTTTAATCTAAATCTAATCTCTGTTTTTCCAGCTGTAAACTGATTTTCCATGTTTCAAATGCAGAACGCTGATTTTCCTGACTATGTCCACTAGGGGGAGCTCTAACGGTTCACTCAACCTCAAACAGTTCCATGATGAGGGACGGATGATTCTCTGAGGACAATCACAATCTTTATATTCATGAATAAAAAGATCTTCAGAGAATTTCAGAAGTATTCAAATATTTTTCCTTGTCATTTTTGAAAATTATTAAAAAATATTTAACAAGTCTAATACTATTCTGACTTTGACTTTATCTTTATATCTGTCTAATGTTTTGTTCCTCATTTCTTTATCGATTGCTTAATTTATTAATTCATTTACCTATTAAGCACTGATTTATTTATGCCTGCATACATTCATTTACTCTTTTATTCTTAATTCTTTGTTATTAACTCATTTATTTGTACATTCAGTTGTTTACTTACTCATTTATAAAGATTTATTTATTTACTGTATGGTCAATGTTTAATGAGTAAATGAGTGAATGTTTCTACTTTTATTTTTCAGTATTTATTGATTAAGTCATTCATTTATCGAGCGGATTTTCTGTTCTTGCAGTTTGTTTATTTGGTCTCTTTTTGGCTGTATAAATAAAGGCAAAACTTGAAAATGAGTGAAAGTAGAACTTTTTTAGTTGAAGTTTTAGTAAAAGTAAAGAAAGGCCTGATTCTGAAATGTTTTCAAGTACAAAAAAAAACAAAAAAAAAAAAAAAACAAAGTTTGTTCGCTTGAACCTGGAATCCTGACCCTTTCAGAGGGTCATAGGTCAAACCTTGTCAGAGGAAGGATCAATACGCTGTTTCCCCCCCCACCTCGGTCTTTCTATGGATTTTCTCTGTGCAGGACCGGGACGGCGGGACGGGCGTCTCACCGGAGAGCAGCGGCGTGTGAACGAGCCCCGAGGCCTCCAGGATGATGACGGGCAGGTGAGGGTTCATCTGCCCCGCCCCCGCCTGGTCCAGGAAGACCGGCGAGCCGCCCGCCGTGACCACCGGCACCCGGCCCACCTTCAGGGAGGACAGCTCTCCTTCGGCCTGCACACACACACACACACACACAGCACGTCAGCGGTTCCCAAAGTGAGGGGCATGGCCCCTCTGAGGAGCACATGTGTGTGTCTGTGTGTGTGTGTGTGTGTGTGTGTGTGTGTGTGTTTACCCGGGAGTTGGCTGGCAGTCCCAGAGTGATGGTGGGCAGCGTGGACGGACTCTGGACGGTGAAGTTGGCTAAAGTTCCGTCTCTGAGCAGCAGCTTCTGCGCCTGTCAACACAAGACGGATCATTCCCGCCGCTTCGATCTCGCCGTGAAGATCGAGGCATTTCCACTTCCCAGTGACGCCGCTGGCGATCGTTCTGATGAAACCTGAGGCGGCGAGCCGCAGGTGTGGCGGGACGCTCTGCCCGGCCGTTCTGTGATTAAATGAATGATGTAGAAGCGTCTGACCGACCGCCGCTCCGCTCCGGTGTCGTTGTTTTAAACATGTCATTAACAGCACAGCGCACCGACAGGAAACAACCAGACCTTCATCTGTGTGTGTGTGTGTGTGTGTGTGTGTGTGTGTGTGTGTGTGTGTGTGTGTGTGTGTGTGTGTGTTTCCAGCTCAAAGATGCTGCAGGCTGTCAGAAGAGCAGCAGAAAGGAAGAATCTCTCATTAAGTTTCGGCTAATTTGATTTTTTATCTGCGTTTTAGAATAGAATACAATAGAAAAGAACTTCAATAATCCCAGAAGGATTTTAACATGAATATCAACTTTTCTAATTAATAAGGAGGATTTTATGCTGTTTGACCTCCTCTGTCATTTTACTGCTCTCCAGAGCATGTGTGTGTGTGTGTGTGTGTGTGTATGTGTGTGTGTGCGGGTTTTCCTATGTTGTGGGGACAAAATGTCCCCACAACATAGGAAAACCAGGCACAATGTCATTTGTGGGGACATTTCTTGGGTCCCCATGAAGGGAAACAGCATTTTCTTGACCATGTTGTTACTGAAAAAAGAAAAACTGCAAAAACATTTCTTTAGGGCTACGCTTTGTTTTGGTGTGGGTTAGTATAAGGGTCAGGGTTAGGGGCTAGAAATGAATGGGAGTCAATGGAATGTCCCCAAAAGAGTGGGAAACCCAACACGTGTGTGTGTATGTGTGTGTGTGTGTGTGTGTGTGTGTGTGTGTGTGTGTGCACCTCGTGGGAGAGGCCTCCAGCAGAGGGCAGCAGTCCGTTCTCGTTGGGCAGGCTGTCGTTGGGCGAGCTGCAGCCGGAGACGGGCGTGCTGCTGCTGCTGGGAGACGAGTCTGAAACACGAGCGACCATCAGCGTCAGGAGGGAAGCGTGGCGAGACTGGAAGCAGCTGCCACACCCGGACGGCCTAAAGAAACTGTGTGTGTGTGTGCGTGCTGGTTACCCAGTGTGTCGGGCACTCTGTGCTTGACGGCGGGCGGGGCGCTCTGCTTGCGGGTGAGCGGGCTCCGGCGGGTGTTCAGGTGCTTCTTCAGCTTGTGCTTGACCTTCAGGTTGGGCTCGGACGCTGACGGAGGGGAGGCGACGGGAGACGGGTCAGCGCCGCGTCCCGGAGACCGACCGGCGCCTCGCGGCCGGCGCTTACCTGCCCTGCGGAGCCGCGTGCCGTCCGGACCCTCGGGCGGGGGCTGAGGCGGGGACGACAGCAGAGCCTGGGGGGACGCGGCGGGGTCCGGGCCCGCTTTCCTGAGAAAACACACACAAACAGAACACACACTTTACAGAGGCGCTCTGGAGAGCCGCAGTGGAGGAAGCATGGCGGCGTTCAGACGTGAAGGAAGGCTTACATGACATTTAAAACATCACTGTGCTCGTTTACATCTTATCTACTGCTGCAGCGGTTGGCTCGCTGGCCTCACCGTGTGAAGGTCACGGGTTCAAATCCAGGCTGGGCCTTTCTGTGTGTGTGTGTGTGTTTTTTTTTTTTTCCCTGGATACTCAGGTTTCCACCCACAGTCCAAACACACACTCGTCAGGTTGCTCGGTGACTGAACGGCCTGCAGACGTCTGTTCAGGGAGTTTCGTGCCTCATAGTAAAACTGCAGCATTGATTCTCCAGAGGACTGTGTGTGTAGCTGTCGTGTGTGGGGCTTGCATGTGTGTGTGTGTGTGTGTGTTTGTGTGTGTGGCTTCACCTGTATGCCACGGGAGGAGCGCTCAGTGTGTTGGAGCTCGTCCTCTCCAGCGCCGCCTGCTTCTGCTTCTTGAGGATGACTTCCTGAAGCCTCCGCTTGACGAGGGAGCTCGCCACGGCGCCTGTCCACGGAGCGACGGGAACCAATGAAAAACCACGGCGGGACTCCACGCAAGGCGGAGCGGCATCAAAACACACACACACACACAAACACTGTGTGCCACACAGAGGTGACAGCAGCTGCCGGGAGTGATGGAGTCAATATTGACCCAGTGGCTTGAAGCGCCGGGACCTGCAGGACTATATTTAACGCGGCTGCTCGAGCTGCACTTGTCAGGTTATATTTAGCTCCCATTTCAAAGCAAACACATCTGACGGCGGACTGTTCATGTCGGGACTTTCCTCTCCGGCCACGGCGCAGGACTGCGAGCTGTAATTATTGTTAAGACCGTGGAAATGGTTTCACATGAGGCCAGGTGGGGGAAAAAAAAAAAAAAAGAAAAGAGAAAAAAGACAACTTTAAATGTCAACGGAAACTTGTAGTAACAAGTTGCTGAAGTGGAAGCTTGATGTGTGTTTTCCTGTGCGTGCGTGTGTGTGTGTGTGTGTGTATTTATTTACAAATGCTGTGAGGACCAAACTCTGTTGACACACTCTCAGAGTGGCAGTTTCACTATATTCTGCAGTAAAGACGCGCTCGCTGTAAACTGGCGTTGTGCTTGGATTAAAGTTAAAGGCTTTTCAGTCGGGAGGCAGTAATTAAGGCTGAGTGTCGAGCAGGTCTGCAGGAAACGAATGTAAGTCCGTGTAAAATCCCCAAACGGCATCTAAACACCACTTGTGTGAGTGTGTGTGTGTGTGTGTGTGTGTGTGTGTGTGTGTGTGTGTGTGTGTGTGTGTGTGTTCTTCTTCAACACATGTTGTGGTGCTTAAAGGAGGAAAACTCCGTAGCTTCCCGGCTCCAGTGTTCGCTGTGTGGCCCAGAATGCTTTGCATGAATATAAGATTTTATGTGTGTGGTTTTAGATTTGAGGTCACAGTGAGGTCAACCTTTGGGTTCAGTGTTGGTGAAGGTTTCATTTCATTTCTTCATCTCACCTTCATTTTACCAGGTGAGTCAGTTCAGAACGGTTTCTCATTTCTCACAATCGCTTTTCTCATTGATTTGAGAAATTAAACAAAGATTGTGTGTGTGTGTTTGTGTGTGTGTGTGTGTGTGTTCAAGCAGTGACTTTAGATCAGCGCAGAGCATAATAAGGCCCGTGGACCATATTTGGTCCTTTATCTCTGCTTGACGTGTCCTTAGGGCGTCACTGGGAAAATAAAGAGTCAATTGAAATCTACTGTTATTTTTGGCTTCATTCTCTCTGAAACACTCACATTTTTCACATCACTGGCTTCATTTGGCCAGGTCTGACCTTTAACTCAACGTTTGTCCTCATTCTTGTCAAATAAACTACATTGCAGTGCTTCGGTATTCAGTTTTTATGAAATTGTCCTTATTTTTTCACGGCTGGAATCATTTAACCATCATGGCCGCCGTGCTGAGAAACCATATCAGGGTGGAAACAGCGGCCTCGCATGAATCATCTCCACTCATTTTGACTCTTATTTCTCATTAATGTCTCACGAAACTGAAACAGCCGTTAAAAACAAGGGAAAAAAAAACATTTACATCATTTACATTTACATTAACATCTACATTTTCACGTGGAAATGACGAAAAGCATGCATGATGTTTTAAAGACAGACACTTGGTTCTGTTTTCAGGCTACAGTCAGCTTCACTTCGTGTGTGTGCGTGTGTGTGTGTCTGTGTGTGTGTGTGTGTGTGTGTGTGTGTGTGTGTGTGTGTGTGTGTGTGTGTGCGCTCTCACTCTGTTGACTCTTGTCTTTGTGCTTCAGCTGTTGCAGCTCCTGCTGCTTCTCGTGATGCTCCTGCTCTCGCCTCCTCTGTTCCATGTTAAACTGCCCAAAGAAACAAAGATGGAGGATGTAAATAACGGCGTCGCCTGTAAATGAACAGCAGAGAGGCAGAAGTTGGCGTCTCCTGACCCGGATGTGCTGGTGGAGCTGCTGCTGGGAGAAGGAGGTGCGGGGCTGTGCGGAGAACTGCGTGAGCAGCAGAGGAGGGTGCAGCGGGGTGAGGAGCGCCGTGTCCGAGCCGGGGCGCATCCCCCGCTCCCCCACCCTGAGGTCCATGGGTAACAAGGCCGCGGGAGACACCGGCACCGCCACGGAGGAATCTGGAGAGGAAGAAGAGCCGTCAGCGAGCTTCATCAATGCTTCCAAAATACAGAAATGAGAGGCGCTCTGGGTGACCTTCTCTGTCCAGGGTCAGGGTCAGGGTCACACAAACAATCTCACAAAATGCACACAAGTTTCTTTAATTGAGCAATATTTCTGGAAGTGTCAGGGTGGAGTGTTAATGTGGGAATAAGAGTTGGGAACAAACAAAAACTGTCAAACTTAGTGTCTCCACATCACCCATGAGCCACTTGTGCTTATTAAAACTGCTGTGCATCACTGGCGCACTGTTGTGTGCTGCACAAAGTGTTGCTCACTTGCTCTACTTTATAAACACACACACACACACACACACACACACACACACACACACACACACACACACACACACACACACACACACACACACGATTGGGGTTATTTGCATTGCGCGGCTGAGTCAATGGGAAAGATTGGTTCATCCGGTGCTAAAAACAGGCTGCAGGAAGGGAACAGCTTGGGAAAAGTCTGGGGATGTTTCTGTCTATGACACACACACACACACACACACACACACACACACACACACACACACACACACACACAGGTGCACCAAACACACTCATGCACTGGTTTGCACACTGAGCGACAGCTAACACAGACAGCCAGCTGTGATCTGTAAATATATCAAACCGCACATGATGGTGAACACACACACACACACACACACACACACACTTTTGCGGGTGACACTGCAGAGAGTGACACACATTCACCTTCAGATGTGTGCACGTATATTTACCCAAACACTTGAATCAACCCTCCACACATCACACCTTCACAAACATCCACGGCGCGCCGAGTGTAAACACATGCATGTGCTCACACACAGCTGCACACACAGGAGCGCGCACGTCCGCCCGCTGCACAGACCGGCCTGCCACCGACACACACTGGGCCGAGCCGAGCCGAGCCGAGCCGAGCCGAGCCAGGCACCTCCGAGCTGCCGCTCGCAGTAAACGTCACTCACGGCGGCTCCTGGCCCGGCGCCAGCGGCGCCACGGGAAACGGCGCGAGGCAGAAGGAGCCGAGCGAAGACGCCTCGACACACGGCGTCTCGGCTTGGGCCGATGTGACAAGCGGCGGTGCTGCTCCTCCATATTAGGAGGTACGAACGCAGAGACGGACCGAATGCCGACCGTGGCTGGAATAACAGAAATCCCTCAGCACGCACGCACACACACACACACACACACACACACACACACTGTATACTCTCTGCGACGACAGTCAGGAATAATGCAGTTATTATTCTGAGGGAAAGGAGAGCATGAACATGATTATACAAGGAAACAAAGACGGCTACAGAGCACAAAGACACACAAACAAACACACACACACACACACACACACGTGCGCACACGGAGTGTAACCAGCAGAACACACCCTGGTCTCACAGATTTTATGAGTGTTTCATAACTCAATGGGAACATTGAGGCTTGACTCATTTATTTACAGTTACTGACTTTTACAGTTGGAAGTCGGAGTGTTTCAAACGCCACAAACAAAAACCAAGAGAAAACAGAAGATGCCGTCAGCATCTGAAGATTCATGAGGGTTAGTTTTAATTTCGTACGCTATAAAACGCTATCTGGAAAGTAAACATTAAACTTTGAGGATTTTGATCAAGCGCACACATGCATTTCTACCTGTGAGAAGTGCGGGATGAGTCATTCCAAGCATCACAGATCATAACAATCCAGAAATATGAAAGTGAGGGATCTGGTTTGGACCCACTGGTTTGGAAGTAGTCCAGTAGTTGTTTTATTCAGAAAACGTCAGGATCAGATCAAGTTATAAAAGAACTGTCTAAAAAAAAGATATTTTACCGATGGAAAAAGTGTCGCAAAAAATGTACGTACGGAAAATGAGAGGAAAAAGTCAATACTGTCATAAATATTTCAGAACTATAAAGAACTGTTCACTGGCACACAGTAAACGCTTCAATCTCACCCGATCTGAGGAGAGTTCGAAGAAACAGAAACACGTTACTCATTTATGACTGACACAGTTTTTTTATCCTCAGAAAACCGATTTCTACTGAGAACTGTGTTCACCTCACAGCTTTGCCCTCTAATTACTCTGGGATGTATTTTCTTAAATTAGATTTCTATCCCTGCTCGATCTCATCAGACAAGTTTAAAGGTTTTATATCTAACTTTCCTTCGCTGCGGACATAAAGCTGAGTTTAGTTCTTCCTGCAGCCGAGCGTGAAAGTGCTGAGGGCTAATCCGCGCTGCCGTCCGGTGGCCGGCCACATGAACTCTTGTATAATTGTAAAATGACTGAAAACAGCCCCATTCATGACTTTAAGTCTCGATTTAATCCCTTCACGGCTATCAGAACACGAGATCCGGGCTGGTGAGGTTTGCACCAGCATGTTGCAGGTCATTACATTTGCATGCTGCAGGCAGTAAAAGCTTTGATTGCTTGCTGGACTTGTGGATTTTTCTGTGTGGAGTTTGCATAGTCTCCACATGCGCTGCATTATCAGCCGCACAGGAACGACCCATAATGAAGCAGCATTAGCATGCTGAGCTAAAATGCTTTAAAATGCATTTGAAAACCTCAAACTACACAAACAGAGCAGGCGAAAATCCACAGCGTGTTTCAGACTCGCTTCGCTATTGCATAATTATGTAATTGTAGTTCAGAAGGTTTCTCTAACTACTGGTCTGTCGACACCTATAAATAAATTAATAATTGTGAGAAAACATGAAGTAATGTCAGAGAGATTTTTTTTATCAGGGGAAATCCCAGAGCTCCTTTGTGTGTGTGTGAATTCAGCTCGATTTATCAGGATCTCACAGCGAAACGCCTTCATTCGCTGAATGTAATGACGCCACTCACCCAGCTCCTGTCCAAACAGAGCCAGTGAAGCTAAAGCGAAGGGTTTACTCTGTGCGAGTGTGTTTATGTGATTAGGAGCGAGCGTGGGAGTGTCAGTGTGTCATTATGGAAATCACCACGGGCGCAGTGCGATGCCTCTGCGCCGTCTGTGGAAACCGTTGGGAATGTTGCTGATTTGTCAGACAGATTAGACTCATGATCTCCATAAAGATAACACACATGTGCCGGACTGACGGAGAGTCCGTCGAGCCCCCGTCTAACCCCTTTCCCACCAGTTCCTCCCCCTGTTCTATTCATTTATTTGGAATTTGTGCACAGCTCAGTCAGGACTGGTTTACAGGTATGGCGAGGATGCACAAAGGTTTCTCTCTCCCTGTCTCTCGGTAAGAACGAGTGGATGTTGAAAGAGCGAGAAGTGAAAACAGAAACAGCTGCACAGTCCGACTGGAGAGAAGAAGCAAGAAAAGAAAAAGAAAGTTGATTTAAACTCAGATAGATCAAGTCCCCTCACACACACACACACACACACACACACACACACACAGGGAGCTTACAAACGATATATTGCAACAAGTGACACAACACACACTCTGGACAAAGTCAACAGTCAACGGGACGGACGCCTCTGCTCCGGGTCCCGTCACACATCCCAGCATAGCTTCAGCATTACGCTACGCCTTCAAGAGGCCCTCAGTCTGGACGCCGGCGTTACTTCACACACAAGAAGGAGGCTGCAACGTCAGTGAGGTCCCTCAGAACAGGAAAAAGACGACCGAAGACCAAGTTTCAAGTAGAAAACCGTCTTTCAAGCCTGGAGAGTTCGAACCTCTGCGTGTGTCGAGTGCGATGCTGACCTGGTTACCTAATCATGAGATTAGCAGGTTTTCTTTGTTTAATGCAAGTATGAATGCACTACTCCACTGTGTGCTTTGTTCAGTGTGTGTGTGTGTGTGTGTGTGTGTGTGTGTGTGTGTGTGTGCGCGCACTTGTCTCCAAAATTTGCTGACTTGAGTTTGCAGACTCAAACAAAAGCAGAGTCCGGGCGGCAGGTTGATCAGACTTCACCTCAGCACTCAGATCGGCCTCATTTCAACCCTTTAAGTGCCAGACTGATTGAATCCATACTGATGCGAAAGAACGGCGATCATGAGGAAAACGTGTGATGAGTGATTCTGCCCACTTCTCGATGTTTTGTTCTGGGACGTGTGGAAAAATCTAACATGGTAACTTTAACACCACTCAAAGCTCTACACGTCTAGGAATTATTGAAAGAACAAATATTGTTAACAAGTTTTCAATATGGTTAAATTAAGTGGGAAAAAAACTGGATTACAGATATATGAATCACCAGATTGCATGCAAGTCAAGCTCTGACTAAAAAAAATATGTATTCTCAAACATGCATTTCCCGATAAATCACTGAAGAGCAGATGTTTCCATCCAAGTTACTTGGAGAAAAATACTAGAGTGTACAGTTACTACTTTTCACTTCCTTCTTCGCAAACCAACAATCTGAACTTTATGCTGAAAACGCATTTTAGGTCTTCCTCAACTGAGTGCATCCATTTATTGTTGCAGCCAAAAAACAGGAAACTCTGTAAACATTGTGCAGAAAGGAAGACAACGGGAGGAATTCACTGTTTACCCACAAGTCCTCTCTTCATCACGCTCACGGTTCGCTCCCTTCAGTTTGTGATTAGATCTTAAAATGTTAAATGTTGTTTTGGGCTCTCTCGGCAGGAAAAGCATCATCAGACAGGTGCAAATTAAAGGTTTTCACTCTGAAAGAGAAGGTGATGCAGGTTGGCTCCAAAATATAAGCCTGCATCCGATCGGCAGAGGGGGTTTAGTCCATGTCATTTCCAAAACCTGAACAAAAGAAGGACAAACGTCTCCTGCAGACTAAACCACACAGCCAGCTCAGTGCGACGCCTATAAACCAGGATGTCGACATTTCTTCCAAGGTCCCACCGAGCCCGGCCGGTGGTCCAGAGCAGCCCGACGTGCCACTGTGTGTAAAGAACGGGATTTCCGGGCTGCTTCAGAAGAAGGCGAAACGCCGGCGCATTCCCAGTCCTGACTGCCGGCAACCTTCCACACTTCTGGCTGCTCAACAGGTCTCATTTTATCATCTTGTTACATTTACATTGAGTTATTTTCTTACTCCACTTGTTCTCCGAACCTTCAACAGAAGGATCATTTGATGAACCGATGATGTCTTGAACCTAACTGATGGATTTTTCTCACAGTTGACACTTTCTGTTTCAGTGAACTTAGTTTATGAGTTTCAGGTTTGGCCGGATGTGGTTTTTGGTGTAACAGAGCAAAAGTAAACAAAAAAAAGTACATCAGTACAAACATTGATCTACTGGCTTGTACATAAAGCTGCCACAGTGCCGCCAGTGTGTTCGATGCCACAAAGAGCTGGAGCAAAGGTCACCGACAGGCGGACTGCGGTCCCAGACGCCGTCCCATATGAACCAGGATGACCTAAAACCTGACGGGCGCTTCTTCTCGAACCAGTCTGTGGGCTTCCCGGTGATGGTTTAGCGAATGAGGAAACAGACCGGCTGCATGTGAGAGAAGCCGCCACGCGTGACCATAGGCCGCCGGTCAAGTCTGTGTGTTTCAGGGGCCGAACACTGAGATTCTACAGCTCAGAAACAAGAAGAGGAGCAGAAAGAGGGAGAACAGCCAGGTCAGACAAAGAAAGGGTGAGAAAAGACAGATGAGAAGGAGAAAACCTGAAACAGGGACTAAAAGTAGACGGTGAAAATAGAGAATTTAATCCAGAATGGACAGTTCTGATTTTGTTCACGCTGGAAGCTCTAAATGTCTCATATACTCAGAAAACACTGCACTTATTAAATGAGTCAATGTAGAACACCGATCGTTATGAGACAAAACAATAAAGGCTTTGAACAGACATATCTGCTGAGATCAGAGGAAAATAAGTCATCTCAGAGCCGGGCGTGGCCAGTTCACCGGGCTGCTACGACACACATTCACTGCCCAGCAGGAGGGTTCCCTCAGGTTAACCTGGACCTCCAGCAGGGCAGGGACGGGTTCAGAGGCAGCGAGATGAGAGAGAGGACGAGAAAGAGACGTTTGTGAGAACTGAACTTCCACTTTCTGGCTTCAGATGAAAACTAGACGCAGTTCCAGGCTCACCAGTGAGCATGTCTGAGGACCAGTCTGACTCCACTGAAGGTTGAAAATCATGGAGGGACATAAAGTTCAGTTTTCTCAGTGAGGAAGAAAATGGGGGAAGAAATGGAGCCTTTCTCCAGACGATAACTGTTCAGGAGTTAAGATGTGTTTGGATTTATTATCTGTAACATCCATAACGTCGTTCTTCATTCCGGACCTGGAGCTCTGAGGCAGCTGGTCTCCACTGAAGTTGAGGTCAAGCTGCCTCGTTTCCACATCCCAAACCCCGAGGAGGAGGGGCAGAGAAAGGAGCACAGGGCTAGAAAGCTCTGCACGCTCCTCATAGTCGTCCACTTGTTTTGACAGCAAAATATTACTAAGGTTAACAAACTGGTGCAAGATTCAGGATTACCTGTAACCTGGAGTTACCTCAAGGTCACAGTCAGACTCAGACTGAGGACTAAAGCCCTGGACAGCAGTAAAATAAGACGGCGTTCCACTTCAGTCTTAACAAAAGCAGTTTTAGTTTAGCTTTTTCAAACCTGGAAACTCTGAACAGATCAAATCTCAATGCAAGAAATGGAAAAATGACATTGTTCTTTCCCCACAGGTTTGCTGAACTAATGTGTAAACAGCGTCTGGGAACCACAAGCCTCGACCCCAAAGAGCTATTCCTGCTTCCAAAGGGTCAAGGTGAGCAGTGGACAGGTCAGCACTGGGGTGGCTGAGCAAAGCCTTCGACCCCGACTGACTTCCCGGAGCACCTTAAAGCCTTTTCCTTCCCAAAGTATAGAAACAGGATGAGTAACGGCGGAAAAAGTAATTTCTCCAGGGGGATTACAGCAATGATAAGTTTAATGTACTTATGGGTTAAGACTTTAATTTAGAGTGAAGAAATTAGTTTTTGTTTTTGTGTGTGTGTGTGTGTGTGTGTGTGTGTGTGTGTGTGTGTGTGTGTGTGTGTGTGTGTGTGTGGTTGACGGTAACAGAGGAAGGTTGATATATAATGCAACATGGGTCCAGTTTCCTCAGTCCTCACTGAGTTTCCATAAACATCCAGTACTGTCTGTTAGGTCTCACACACACACACACACACACACACACACACACACACACACACACACACACACACACACACACACACACACACACACACACACACACGTGTGTGTGGTAGCTGTAGCAGTGCAGCAGAGCTTCACAGAACCAGTTGAAAGTTGCTGAAACGCCATCAAACAACCCGAACAGTGTGTTTCAACACGATGGCCAGTTTGTCACGCCGAGCACGAGCGGCAACGCCCCCAGACTTCGATGCGGCCCGTTTCGCTCCCCCGTTCAAGCCGAAGCATGTGCAGAAACCTGCGCGTGTGCACGCGCGTGGACTGAAGGACAGATAAAGTTGAAAGCACATACCCGTGTTTGTCTTGTAAATATCCGGCTGTGTGAAAACCCCAGTAGCAACTCTGCCTCCGCCAGCTCACAGCAGGATCTATAATTAGACGGAGAGCTCCACTCCCCTCCAGTCATCTTTTACTGGCGGCCACATCCTCTTTTTTCTTTAACTCCTTCTCTTTATTCTCCCCTCTCTCTCTCTCTCTCTCTCGCTCTCTCTCTCTCATGTTGACTCTGTCAAACTGTTGATTGCATTATTCACTGTTGCTCGCAGATTCTGGCCAGAAATGACTTTCAACTGTGTTTCCAGACTTAAGTTTTGAACACTGCCAGGAATTCAATTAAAAACGGAGAAATGCAAAAAAAAGAAGAAGCAAGAGCACAGTCCAAACCAGTGAGTAATGTGCAGAATGCAGGACGAAGCCTGAGCTGAAAGGTGGTCAGATGTTGAGGAGCTGCTGAGGAGGCACCTGAAGGCATCGCCACGCTCCGCTGCTCCAAACCGAGCAATCTCTCTCTCTCTCTCTCTCTCTCTCTCTCTCTCTCTCTCTCTCTCTCTCTCTCTCTCTCTCTCTCTCTCTTCTTTTTATAAATGTCACACTTTGGCTTGTCATGACAACTCCTACCACTCTTTGCAGTCCATCCCATAAACAACAGGGATGGTAACCATAGCAACGGGGGCGGCGCAAGCTGGCAGGAAGTGGAGTCTATAAAAACACAACAATGAGACAACCGGGGTGGCTTCCTGTTTGAGAGCTCAGTTTAGACTCCCATTTCCTCCCCTCTCTCTCCTCCAGAGCACCGGCGCCGTGACGCGGCTGCCGCAGTGCCCGTGAGCCTTAGAGGCCGCCGACGGGCGCGCCGCCGCACGGTGGCTGTTCCTATACGACGTATCGGCGAGCGCTGAGTGCTCCGACATCCATTAACCACTCTGATTAATGACTCACAGTGGCCCTGAAGGCAGCGCGCTAATGTCACGAACACTCGCTTGTTCCAAAAACATCCATTATAGCAACACGGAAAACTCCGGAGTCAACTATTGACCACCCGGTCTGGAGAGGCTGCTTCTGCTTCAGCTGTCTGCGAGGCTGCGCAGGACTATGTCTGTTTTTTGGGAGTTTTTCATGCTGCAATGATCTGTTTTGGTTCCCCTCATTTAATCCAGATCACCAGGGCGGCTATACGGCGCTCCGGGAGCTGCTGGGGGTCAAGGTCCTCTTAACCTAACCCGACCTTCAACATACATTAATACCCGACATTCAAAACTTCTTCAAGAGCTTCACATACATGTTAACTGATTCTCTCTTAACCACATTTCTCTATTTGCCATGTTTTATTCTCATGACTTCCCGTTATTTCTTTATTACGTTAAATGCTTTATTTGTCCTCTTCACTCAGCTTCAGTCCTCGGTCTTAATCGTGTCTTCTCTTTACTCTCGTCCCGACCGTTTCTCCTGCTCACTTCTCGTGTCTCATTAAGGCCTTGTCAATCATCAGTGAAGTTGGTCGAACCTGCGTGACGGCTGCAGAGAACATTCACACCTCCGCTCATCTTTTCATCTCAACTGACGAGAGACGATTACATGTGCGACTTGTTGCACGTGATCATTATTAATAGACTCTTTTTCAGAGATGATGCAATCCAAGGTTAACTCTGATGTTTTTGTCACCTGACTGTATTTGCATTTTTAAAAAAAGAAATAAACACACCGAATATACTTGATGAAGCCTGAAGGTTCAGTGAGCTTCATTTAGCCCCATAAGCTTCTTCCATGAGTTTACTGAAATATCATCAGAGCAAACACTATTAATACAAATAATCCCTAATTAGAAGACTTCATTTCATCCTCGCCGTCTGTTCCATTACGTTATGTAGACACAACCATTTGTTTCTTCTTGTCTGCCCAACAACCGTGACTATTGCAATAACCTCCTGATTACAGCTGACTCCTGTTTTAATTACTGAAAACAATGATGTGTTCATCTGGAATCTGAACAAGTCACCGCTTCCTCTGAAGTATTTTCCAAGAAAAGGCTTACTGGAGATTTCTGCTTAAGAGCTGATTCACTTTAATACCCATCAGTGCTTAGCGTAGAGGAAAATGGGGATTATTAAGCAAGCAAAGCATAAAGGTGTAGTATGTGGAGGCCGCACTCGGTACGAGAAAAAAATGGAAAAAAAATCTACAGGGTTGCTAAATGAGACTTGTGCAACACAGGATCTCTATGAATAGTCCAATACTGACAGTTAGGATCACATGCTCTTTGCTCTGGGAACCCTGGGTGCCTCTTTACAGATTCACCACAACTGAGTGGAGCCTCAGAAGAGGAGAAAAAAACAAAGATTTACTATCAGAAGGTGCAGACTCTTCACACTGAAACACCATGTAAATATTAACAAGGACCACTTTGGTCTTTTTAACTGAAGAAATGAAAGATTTTTTGACGGAAGCCTTGTGAATAATGTGAAAGAATAACAAAGTGATGAAGCACAATGACGAAAACAAGAACACAAATGGAAACATCAGTGACGGCAGCCTTTCTCCAAATGAATAATGTACACTTACAATAAATTGTGTTAGCGAGGAGAACTGCAGCTCTATTGAGGGAATAAAACTGTTTCACCGAGAGTCCTATTCTTCTCTTGCAAGTAAATTTATCTGTCTTATGAAGAAAAGAATAAATCATGTGTCTTCATCCACTGAGTGAGGACAGCGCCTCGGTCATCTCGGGATCATTTCTTCAGGCTTATTTTGATTTCACAGTCTTGTGATGTGCAGGAGAAAAAAAAAAAAAAAACAAAACACTTGCACTTTTAAAATCATCTGTCACGTGAGGAACATGAGCGCTTCG
The DNA here is from genome assembly GCF_902148845.1 of Salarias fasciatus. NCBI lineage: Eukaryota > Metazoa > Chordata > Actinopteri > Blenniiformes > Blenniidae > Salarias > Salarias fasciatus. The sequence continues at coordinate 3,595,920 of NC_043764.1, read as the reverse complement.
CCCAGTAATTCAGTAAGATGCATTCATGGAAGATATGTGATCAAATTTCTTGAGAAAATAGTAAAAAGCTGTAGTTGGTAAACGGTGATCAATACTGGAAATGTTGCAAAATGCAAATTTCCACATTTTTATTTGCCGAGTTTAGAAAATAAATGCCTCAACGCCACTGACCGTGCAGCAGTGAGAGAAAGGAACCAAGAAATCTCTCAATCATCAGAGTCAAAGGACCCCAAAAACTGCACAAAACATCACAAATATATTTATTCTTATTTATATGACGTTTCTATCAACTGTGCTTTCATGCTCTGCAAATTTAAAATGATGAAATATTAAAGGGGGAAGAAAGTCTCCCACTTTTTTTGATTGAGTTCCAGTATTTGGAAGAAGAAATCGCAGAGATGTTAACATCTCCTCTTAACTTCACAAAATGTGCCATGAATCATACTGTTTTCACAACAGTCCACCACACTATTGCATAACGCAGGATTGTGCAGAATTCCTTCTGCGCCCCAGAAGAAAAACCAGGGCTACCTGTACCAGATTCCAATCCATCTCTCCCTTCAGAGAATGTGAAACTGATCTTACTACTGAACATTTTCCCTTATTTTAACCGCCACTTAGTGAGAGATCTTAATTTTTGATCTAGCATGTGGTATCTCAGTGATCGACTCACTGGTGACTAACTTATGAAAGTGTTTTCCTCCCACAAGTGAGGTAATAAATAGCCAGTACAAGAACAAACATGATGGGAAATTCACTCATTGCTGAAGGAAACACTTCCACCGCTGTGTCAGAGCAACGCTGCAGTAATACACACATGTGGACAAGTTTGTTGCTGCACGCCAGCGGAGTCCCTCCCAGAGTGTTTCTGGAACTCACTGCTCTCTGTCTCCATGTGAAGAGACACAAGGCAGCATTTCTGAATGCACAGCATTGCACGTGCAACGATTCAGCGATTCTTCTGCAGATGTGCAGATAGATCGACGACGACGATTTACGACGCCATCATCTGCATAAGGTGGAGACATTGTTTTAACAAGCACCACACACTGAATGGCTTCGTCCAACCAAGAGAGACTTCAGAATGCAGTGGTGTCTGCCTGCATGTGCAGCTACTGTAACAGATACATACAACAAATACATACAATTAAACAGCAGCAAATAGTGGCCTCACATCGTTTTGCAAAACTAAAATAACAGAAGAAAAAAATGCAGTCGATTGTGTAAACAGGGCCTTAAAGCACAGAGATTCCAGACTGAATGCATTCAGAACACCTGAACCACATCAGGACAGGTTTCCAGCTTCGTCCCCAAGAGATTTACGGGCGTCGTGTGCGACTGTAACAGAACAATGTCAGTCATTACATCCTGCTGTGCTTCAGCTGAACAGGTGCTTTCAGATTCCGCCGCGTCTGCTCGTCAATAATCCGTCCAGTCACATAACTGACACACAAACCCAAATACAGGCGCTACATAAACATCCACCGCGCTCCTGTCATCTTCTGCTCCACTCAGCGCAGCACTTCGCCCGGAGCTGGAATCTTCACAGCGGCTCATTCGTTATGCGACTGCCTCCATCTGTCAGGGAGGAGGCTCCAGGTGTGCAGTCCCGTCTGACGAGCGGCGTGCGGCCGAGCCTCGCCGTTCGGCGACACAGTCCCGTCTCCCATCAGCTTTTAAGAAGCGCTGCTGCGATTTCTCTCCTGAGGGGCAACAGTGCCGCCTCGTATTTCTGGTATGCTTGAAGCAAACAGACGAAGCTCTGAGGCGGGAAAATGACGGCGGAGCGCCGCTGACAAATTGGGCCTGAGCTCACCGTCCAACAACTTTACAGACGCCTCACTGTGCCTGTTCGCCTGTTTGTTTCAGGTAATTTTACGATGTGAGTCTTTCATAATAAAAGCGTCAACGTGTGACTTCTGTGAACGCTCTGTTTGGACCAGGTTTACACTTCGTCAATTACTTCCTTATATGATCATCTGGTCACATCAGCACAGCATATAAAAGGCAGGAGGAGGGAAAAAAAAGATGAGTCTGGTGTCAAATTACACACAGGCTGCCTAATTATAACAGATATTTGAGAGCTGAATAAAGAGCTAGTATACGATAAATAAAATCTTTTTTTTAATCATTAAAAGAATCACGAAAAAGACACACTGAGAGGGTTAAAAGATTAAAATAAAAACCAGAAAGACAAGACATGAGCTTTTTTTGATTGTATCAAAAGTCTGTTCATATCAAAGTAGTTCACGTTAATGTAACACCAACATTTTCCTGTAAAAGACATAATATCAGTGAGTATTTCATCAGGCTGAAACCCGAACAGCGAAGCACTTTGTACCATCACAGAGAACTCTGCAGAATTTGAGGATGTTACGTAAGTCTGAATGAATGATTTCCTCACATTGTCACGGTTACCCAATTAGTGTAAGATAACCTCACAACGCACAGAGATTTCATTAACCGGAAGGATTCTGCTGTAAGTGAATCTGGCCAAACGTCTGAAGGCATTTTATCCCAGTAGATCTGACTTTAACCGTCAGTCGTCCAGCAGTCTGTGGTCTGCAGCTCTGGAGCCACACGTCATTCTGAGGCTTCCGCTAAATTATGCTTAGATATACAATTTATCTTTATTTGCATAAATAAACTACATTTCGCAAAATGTAATAGTTTATTAGTTTAAGTAAGCTGTGCAGTAACCGTGATTAATTATGGTCAATCAAGGTTAAATGAAGTTTAACTTGTAATATGCACAATTAACTATGATCATAAGTTTGATTGGGTAAAATTTGGTAAAGAAAAAAGTAGCTTTTAAAATGAGTAAAGGGGTAAAATTGGTTAAACAAAATAAAGTAACGGATATTAAATGGAAAAAGCCAAAACTGAAAAAAAGTCTGAAGTTGTTGAAAATTATTATAATCAATCTAAAATGCATCAGTTTGTAATAAAAAAATACAAAAAACTAAAAGAAAAATGTGGAAAAGATCAAACTGAAATAAAAAAAAACTAGAGCTAAAATAAAATAGAAGAATAAAACTTATTTCCTTTTCAGATGTAATGATTTTTTTTTTTTTGCCAGATTTTGCATGAATTTTTGAACAAAAACTAAAGAAATGTCCTTCATCAAACCAAACGATAACCTGGAAACAGCTATTGCGGCGTGCCCAGAGCGTCTCCTGTCTTGTGTTCTACTTTCCACGAGGTCAGAGGTCATGATTGGCAGTTCGGAGGTCATGGTGCCGAGACGCGGTATCTGTGTCAGCTTCCAATCACTCACCGAGCGTTTCATCCGTCAGGAATGTGACAGGAGCTGCCGTTTTGGAGATTCTTTCAGCAGAGTTCCTCATACAGCGCATGTTTACAGTCACTCACATTGATTAGCACAAAAAAAAAAAACCCTCAGAAAATAAGTTATTGGTTATTTACCTGCACTGAACGTCTTATTTGCCCGGATTTGTATTGAAAGTCCATCTATCAAACACATTCCTCCCTCTTTTATCTAATCTGACACCCGTCACACACACCCTCATAGACCTCAAGTCCATATTTACAATCAGGCCTCAGAAAAAACACCAGAAAAGTCCTTCTGACACATTTAAGTAGAATACAGCGAAGAGACACAGAGTTTCAGACTCTTTAACGACAATGTTTCAAAGTGAAAATGTGCCATTTTGTGTTTTAATTTCAGAACAATTTCACATTTACAAGGTAACGTAGTGAAACGTCGGGGTCTGCAGCCTTTAAAGAGACATTTTAGAGAATTTTCCACTAAATCAAATTTACTCGGAGCTGCTAAATAGGTTTAACCTTTAAAAAGGAGCCTGACAGCTTCTGGAGTTTCACACGTTCAAAAAGTGCATGTTTGGTTGCATTTAAGAAGTTTCAAACACCATTCAGGATGATGATCAGGATGAACACTTCAATACATTTTCACCTGTTTTTGTGCCTGATTTTAGTGGTTTCATCTCTTCTTTTCCAGCATTTTTCAGACATTTTATAAGTGAGGAGAAACACTACTGACTTCCTTAAAGCATTGTTTCACACAGAATTAAGAATGTTGAATATCAAATAAGACAATCAAAATTAAATCAGACATTTTAAATATTAATATGTGCTAGACTTAACACAAACAGGTAGAGAAAGGATTGAAATAACCAAAAAACAAAAACACTATTCAGAGGGAGACGTTATAGAGTCTCGAAGGAAGGATATTTTAATCATTTTAACCATTTTATCTTTTTTTAATCAGCTTTGCTGATCTTCTTTCTTTTAGAAACTCTTGCCATCTCAGCATTTGTTTTCATTGTAGTTATTTGGCCTTTATTTTACAGCCTTTTTCAAAAACCCAGTTACAGTAAGTAACTGAAAATAACTCTGGTGTGTAAATAAAATTAAAAAAAAAAGATAAAATGTCTATTTAGGTATAATTTTTCTTAACGCTTCAGGGGAGAGTCAAAGAGCCACATGTGGCTCCAGAGCCGCGGGTTGAACACCGCTGCTTTCGATGGAAAAGCCAGAAAGGCTAAAAACCAAGTAGTTTCTACATACAGAACGCTCTTCTTGTAGAAACACACCGACCTGACCGACTTCTGTCTGCGAATCTGAACCATTTCCTCAGCAGAGCAGCACTTCTTTCTTTTCCCCCTCAGAGCCACTTCTGGCTGCGCTGCTCCGCTCCGTGACCGGTTCACATGGAGAGTTTTGGGAGTGAAAGCGGCGCATCGAGGTGGCTGACGGCCAAATCCGGAGATGGAAGAACAAGCTTCGGTTTCCCTCCGCGGTTTGAAAACATCAGCGATACGGGATTCACTAACAGGGGACCCACATCTCAACTTCCCATCGACTCCTAGATTGAAATTTACATTGTTCCGTTTAAATACCAGGGTTTTCGCTTTGTTTTTCCAGTGTTCGTTCCTGGGTAAAAGTTAACACGTTCCAGGAAAAGCAGCTTCATGAATATGCGCCGTCACACACGGCTGTCTGCACCAACAACAAAGGAAGAAGACATTAACATTCCTGCACATGCTTCTTAACACACAGACACACACACACACACACACACACACACAAACGGTATTTTCTTGTTTTCTTGACGGAAAACAAGCTGTTCCTTCTATCTGACCATTTCATATCGAAAATGATGAACTTATCCAGGTTATTTATGGATGAAAGTGCAGCGACTTGTTCTGTAACTGCTGATCTGGTTAATAAGGACCAAGAAAGACGGCGGCGATCTGCCAGCAGCAGATGGTTCTAAGCTTTAATTTCCTGGTGTTGTGTTTGGTAAGTGTGCTTCCCTTCCTCACACGATCGAACTCTGAGATATGAATCCTGACATGCATTCCCAGATTAAACCTAATCCACCTCCAAATGAAGTGATTTGAACACATCTCAAACACAGGTTGTCCTGCAGGAGTCGTTCTGCCAGCCTGACCCGACGGTCAGAATCAATGAAGCCCCGATTACACAACAACATTTTGAAGTCAAAACTGAAAACCTTTGCGTGTTTTGGGTGTCTGATTACATGACAACGGCGCTGGGAGCCATTGGAAATGCAAAATGCTCCCCAAGACCAAAGTAAAGCTTTCCTCTGTACGTCATCCGCCAGTAGATGGACGACAGTCCATGATCCCCTGGGATTCGGCAGTTTTAGAAATGAAAGTCATCTGGCCGTCACATCTGGGCTCCTGAAACCTCAAATTTAATCTAACTGTAAACAATACCACACACACACACACACACACACACACACACACACACACACACACACACATACACACACACGCACACACTAAATAAACATGCATTGTGTTGTAGTCCTCCTCCTCCACTACTTACAAGTTGTTGAAATCAGCCTGAAGCTGTAAACGTAGCACACATAAGCGAGCATGCGCGCACGCACGCACGCACGCACGCACACGCACACACACACACACACACACACACACACACACACACACACACACACACACACACACACACACACACACACACACACACACACACACAGAAGTGAAGTCAGGAGTCCATGGAGATGAGAGGAGCTCCCGTTACCTCTGCGCCCACAGCGGGCCATCTGATACTCTGATACGAGGTTAGCTTCAGTCACCTCGGCGGTCCGGAGCGAACGGAAGCCCGGCGGTTCCTCCGGGCGGCGCTCTGGGCCAGACAATATCTCAGCACCGCCAGGAGTCGGCTTCAGGGGGGGCGGGGCCAGAGCGACACGCGTGGTTAACGCTGACCTTTGACACATGCAGTTGAATCGCTAAAGAAGTGTTTTGACTCGGATTCTGATGTTTGTTCTCTCCTTTCCTTCCATTGTCTGACGATGGAGTGTTGTTTGGCGGGAGGCCGATACCTAAAGCTATTACATGACTTTGATTCTAAATATAATCCATATTTACCATCTGCAGGCCTCGGTTCCCTGTAACAAAGACTGCAGACGGTTGGAGAACTTATTCCATTAACTGGGATTAATTACAGTCAGACTTGTGATCAGACTGAAGACAGATTGAAGCCATAATTTCCTCATATTTTAGAAATATTCGCGGTGGGGAAATTCTGTTTTCCTCCCAAAACCATGGCGTACTCTGGCCGACGAGCCCCGCTGAGTCTTCATCTGTGCACATTTGCCACCAAGTGAGCAACCGGCAGATGTAAAAAAAGACAGAAACAACATGAAAGCCTGGACGGAGCAGAGACTGGAGCAGGAAGAGACGGCGTCTGTTTAATGTGACGTCTGACGTGGAGAAGTGCTGACCACATGAAAGTCTCGCAGATAACGCCGAGGAGAGTCGCAGCAGCAACACACTCCCCCACCGGCTCACACAGTTCACACAACGGAAAGACAGCGAAAAACACCTCCGTTTGGGGAAACCGCAAATAACTTGCTTGATTAAAGAACTTTTTGTTTTGACAAAGTATTTAAAAAAAAAAAAGTGAATTTAGTTACTTCAGTGGGTTTTGTCCAGCTACTAAAGTTTCATCTCGTGTGTTGCACTTGCTCCTTCTGTAACGATCCACTGAAACAGCTTGAAAGAACTGGATAAATATTCATCATCCACAGTATCAGTCCACATACGACTCAGAGCTCTGATCCTAAACTCAAAAAATTAAACCAGCAACATCAGCGAATTTCAGCTGAAACTGTGAGTGTGAGGAGCCGAGAGCGAGGAGGGAGGCGTCCCCCCGGGGGACCCGCCGTCTGCGGCGGAGGGCCGGTAACAGAACCGTTACCCCGGCTGACCACAGCCAGAAGATCATCAACTGATCTGACACACCAATAAAACCTTCAGGACAGAGCCAGCTCACACTCACACACCGTTACTACGCTCCTTTCACCTAACAAACACCAGCAGACACACACACACACACACACACACACACACACACACACACACACACACACACACACACACACACACACACACTTCTGCAGGGCCCCTTGGAGAGTATTATATAACCTTACCCCCTGACATATCAAGTGATTTCATGCACCCAGAGGCAGGACAATTGAGCCATTTGTTCAGCCTGGTCAAAAATAGCCGCCTCCTTCAATGCCGTCTACTATTACTACCGTTACTACCTCCGCCTCGGCTTCGCTCTAATGAGCCGCGCGCTTCAAAAGCGCCACAATACATCAGCGGAGGTCAATACGACACAGCAGCAGGACAAAAGAGGTCAGCTCACCAAAACGCTACGGTGTAGCAGCGCGGTGCTCCGGGAAACTGCGACGTTACATTTTAGATTCCAGCTCGATACAGACTCAGATCTGAGAAACTCAGGGGACACGTTCATCGCAGTCTGACGTGAGCAGACCGGACTGGTAAAGCACAAGCTGCTGGCAGTTTGCCGTCTTTATCGGTCCTCAATACGTCTAAACTTTCTCTTTGCCCGAAAGCTTTGTCCCGTTTACACGGCGGAGTTAGAGCACTTTCAGAACGTTCCACCAAAAAGTTGCGCTTTTCAGTTACTTCAAGCAGCAGGTAAACAGAAAACACAACCAACGCTTCAGGATTTCAGGTGAAATCGTGGCTTTAAATGGGGCCTAAAATGCTGCAGGACTCCTCTGAGCTCAGGTCTCGGTGTTGTGTAATATCTGGTATTATCACAAAACTGTAGAATTCAAAGTGAATAAAATAGCAGTTACTTTTATCTAATATGACATGATGCAGTGTTTCTCATCAATTGATCCACTTCTAAATGTCCTGGAGTGTGAATGGAGCCTTCGTCCCAGGAGATTCTGCCATCGCCTAACTCACGGGAGTCAGTTTTAGCTATCAAGAAATGATTTTTCAGAACAGCCGCACAGTACACACCTGTTGCATTCAGGCGTTGTCAAGTAAATAAGAAATTCCACTACTTGAAGAGACCTTAACACAACAGTCACATCAACATCAGATAACCTGGGAAAATGTGAAATCAGTCCAACTCCAGTGTGAGGAAACAACAATACGACTCCTAAACATCCGGGGACTTCCTGTCTACTAAAACCACTTTTCAAGAACAAGACGCTGCGATAAGTCACTTTAGTGAGGAACCACGACCACTTAGAAATAACGATCTGTTAAATCCTCAGGAGCAAACCAAGCAAAGTGACTCACTACTGCCACATGATGCACAACCGTGGCACTGCCTGAATCTCACACGGTGCACCTTTAAAGGATTCTGCACTGTTCTTTTCTCTGGTCTTTTCCAGTTGAGCAGGAAGCAGCGACAAGACGAAACAAAGCACCGGCATCAGCTGACCCCTCCGTTTGGAAACCACAACCAGGAAGAGGATACATGATCTCCAGTCAGTGCAGCGACTACAATGAGGCCTGTTGTTATCGGCCCCACAAGTTTCTCCCTGCTGCGTTTCATGAAGCGAGGACAGGAAGACTTGCTTAGAGACTGAAACAAGGTCCTATTTTTATAATCTCAGGCTGGCTGGCTGGTTTCACTCGCCCGCCTGGAAAATAGAGCGTTTTATGACTTGCATGTGCCAACCGATTTCTTTAACCAAAGTAGTAAACAGGAAAACAAATATCATACCCAAACCAAATACAGATCATTTCTGTTTGTGCATGGTTAGATAGTTTTTAAATAGCAAAACTGGAATGACGTGCAGCTCGTCTGCAAGAATCAAGAGGGCAAATATCTCAACTGAAAAGTTCAAATGTGGCGTTATGTGGTCACTGCAGCAAAGCTCTCTGTTTACTGGTCAGTCTACATTCCCACCGTCGGCCTCCTGAACTTTTTGGGTCGTGACCTGACAAACGAGATCGCAGAGAGAAGAATTTGAAACGAGAGAGTCAAAGTAGAGCTGCTGTTCCTCCACGCTGAGTAGAAACAGACGAGGCCGGTCGGGCTTCTGACTCGGACACCCCGGGTCCCCTCCCATTAGAGGAACCTCCACCAAACTACATCTATAAGGCGCTGTCTCCGCACATCCAGGAGACGATCTCAGAGGAGCCAGAAGGAAAGATTTTTATGCGTCTTTCTTGGACAGTGGATGGAAGTCTTATTGGAACATTTTATTGACACAAGAATCCGACATCCAGAAGATGTCCCAGACATGTTTTGGACCACTTTTTGCTCAGTGGGTACCCCTCGAATGCTTGCACCCATAATACAGTATAATTGCACGACCATGTGCACCTGACGCGATAACGTAGGTATTTAATACGCTCTTTGGGGATTTCTTCAAATCAGATGTGGCCAGCATGGTTAGTGCTAGGTTTATGGTTAAAGCGTAATCCTAACCCTTACCTCGAGTGGTGTACTGTATTCCTGTACGTCTACAAAGAAATATTCAGTCACCAGTATTCCAGAATGGTTAAGACACCTTGACTGTGCGTCTGTATGTAAAATGGTATTTAAAAAAAGGCTTAATGCCACAAAATAACTTTCAAGTCGCTTCACTCTTCAGAAACATCGTTCTCCCACATCCAAGGGAAAAAAATGCATTGTCAATACTTTTTTTATTCACGCATAATTCTTAGATGCTTGTTCCAATAATAAAATGCGCTTCAAATAATCTCTCTTAAATCTCTTCTTAAAAAGAAGAAAAAAAAAAACCTAAGTGGAAACTGTCTTTTTCATGTTTGTGGAAAAACTTTGGTCGGGGGTATTTACAGACACACCGAGACACCACAGTACAAGAGGGATGTGATCCCGGCGGCCTGCAGGTCTTTTACAGCAGCCTGGGCAGTTTAAAGGGCCGTTTGAGCTCCGCAGGCTTTAAAACGCTGGTTTCACATGTTAGACACATCTGGGCCACACCGCTGCCAACCAGTCCGTCTGGCACCGGGCACCACGCTCTGCGGTGGAGACGACTCGAAGCCGGGCTGTGTGTGCAGATCGGTGTGTGTGTGTGTGTGTGTGTGTGTGAGGAAGGATTAGAGATTACACAGGAAAACAAAAGGAAACAGAGGCAGTGTCGGTTGTCCTGCGCGGACAACGTGCATCATGTAACCGGACCCCTGTGGCTGCGGCCATGACCTCACCGGGTTTTTTTCCACCCACACACATGTCACACACACACACACACACACACACACACAAACACAGGGCACAAAGTAGGTCCTTGGTGAGCATACACTCGGCGGAGCCTGGCACAGTGTGAGCCGGCTCCCATTCAGAGCGTCCTGCATTGTAATCCTACACAGAGTGATCGCAGAATGCTAATCTAAACTCAAAGGAAGGAGGCCGCAAAGCGCTGATGGCTTCTCATACACACAGCGGCCAACGCCATACGTGTTGAGCGCAGTTTCAAAAAGCAGCTGTTTGAGTGGTGCTTGTATAACGTCTGAGGTGATGGATGTGTGTGTGGGGGTGTGGATGTGTGTGTTTGGGGGGGGTGAATGTGCAGACACAGAGCTGCTGCGGTCACAATGGCAATCTGGTGTTTACAATGAAGGAAACTGAAGTGACATGTCTGTCACAGACTCAAACTTCCCTCCTGCCTCACAGCAGCAGTCAGGACCGATACTCACATTTCACTTATTACAGCTGCAAAAGTGAGTTTTAAATGTCTCTCACGCCGTAAATCCCAAAAATCTGCTTCATCTTAAAGCAAATTAAGGCTGTGTGCATCGATATGTGTATAAATCAGACCAAAAAAAGGTCAAAATTAAAAGGAGTAGATGAAATGTAAAACTATGGCCTCTTTTATCCAACAGTGTTTTGAAAATATCAAAGTTCACAAAAACAGAGGAGGTAGTTCACAACTGGTTCATGTTTGGAATGTCCTACATCTGGTGTCCTAAATGTCCCAGGTTGTACTTCCCAGTCCAAAATATCCATATCTGAAAGGTCTGTGTCCAAAATGTCCCATAACCACGGACATGGCCAGCAGCAGCACTTCAGAAAAGTCTTCCACCGTTTACACCAAGGCAGAGTTACAGCATTTTCAAAAAGTTCCACACTGGGAGTCGCTGCATTTTCCGTGGCTTCGAGCACTGTTGTCGTATAAACAAACCCAAAACGCAACGAAACTTTCCTGTCTCCATTTAAAAAACCTGTAAACAGGGCCTTAACACACGCTTTAAGAGCTGAGTGTCACGTTCACAGTCCTACAAGCACCTGCTCGTCGGACAGCGAATCTCAAGACAAAAACTCTTTGGGAAATCCGACATCAACCAAAAACATGTTTGGATTGTTCTCAACCTGTGTGTGTGTGGGGATCAGTTTTACACAGACGATGCTGCCATTTCTTATGAACTACTTTTTGAAGCTAATGTAGATAAATATATGGAGATCCATCAAATCTGTCTGCACTCCATCACTGTCAGTGAGACAAGAAGTCTGTCAATCAGACCCTGAAACTGTGTATTTGGGAGTTTTTCACTACAATACTTGCATATATGGTATCAAATCCTCACATTCTCACAACTGACCAGGTGCAGATCCACGTTTAACTACAACAAAGAGAAAGTAACTCCTTTTTCTGCTCATAGATCGATAGCTTACATAATCGGTTTTATATGTAACCACTTAAAAGCTTTAAAAACACATTTTAAATCCAGACGTTGTATAACTTTTAAACACATATAATCCAGATACTTTCCAGCTGTTTCTCACCAAACAACTCTAACCCTTCAACCTCCATTAAAAATGGGAAATCTCGTCCCTCAAGCACCTAAATTAGGAGTCAGCTGCTTCTTCTCTCTGACGTTGACATACATGCTTTTATGAGGAAACAGCAGAAAATGATACAGTGAATGTAAAATTAGATGAAAACAGCTTCACACCACATGATTTCATGGCTTATTTTTGGTTTTTAAAGTGCACGCTTGTTTCATTTGTGTAAAAAAATAATCGGCAGCATTTTAAGCTGCTTTGCTTGAAGAAATATACAAAATAATGGAAGTGAAATTCAAAAAGTGAAGTGAATCCATTTACTGTACAATAAACTGTCACGATAAGGAGGCCTTGTTATTTCGAGGGACTATTTTCACCTTAACAGTTAAATTTAGCTTTTCACACGTTTCTGTCGGTCCGCCTGACACATGATAAAACCACACCTTCAGAAAGCAGCAGCGGCGTCTTTCCGACACCTGTTCTGAGCTTTAGCTGCTCAGAACGGAGCAGCTCAGCTCACCGACAGCGGCGCGCTGGAAAAACTGCTCAAAGCACACATAAAGCAGACAGGATGCAGTCCTCCGGGCCCGGCTGGCTGCAGACTGGCAGCGTTTTTTCCACACCGATGTTTCAGCGCTGACGGCTTCACTTTTCAGAGGGCTTCATTCAAATATTACCAACAACCCACAACACAACTGCTTATTAAAGTTAAGTGCTGCCGCTCGGTACATTTTTCTGCGGAGGTTAAAAGTCCAACCTGCCACTTTTTGGAATCCGGCGTCGTGTCTGTGTGTCTTCAGGAAGTCACCAGAGGTCCTGAGTCCATCTGCAACATGCAAACACAAACACAAATAAGTTCATGGACACAATGCAAACTCTCTGAAGTGGCTCTGAAAGGCTCCACAGAGGATTTTACCATCAGAGGAAGTTAAAAACACACTGAGTGACTGAGTGCTCTTTTAAAGCTCGGCGTTAACAGTTTTCAGCGCCTGACGTCTGCGGCCGGGCCCGATCCGGGCCGCGGAGGTGATATATGGAGCACGGCTCTGATAGTTGACCCAGATCTGGATAGCGAGAGCTTAAACAAAAATGGATATGGCAGCTGTGGTCGCATTACCACAAAACACAGGAAAGCTCGGATTACATGACATACTGGTAGAGAACCGGGTTAAAAAAAAAGTGCATGTGATATTTAAAGGTCCCTGATATCATCTGCATATGTATGTTTGTGTGCATGAGTGCGTTTGTTGGTTGCATCTTCAATTCCCCATCTCCCCCTTTGCATCTATTGAAGTGACTCAACCATAAATGAGTCTAAATGGAAGATAAATGTTTGCATGTCTTCTGTCTGCAGTGGTGAGTGTGTGTGTGTGTGTGAATGAGTGAATGCAACAATTTAAAGGGTTTTCTGTAAAGATAAAACAGTAAAAAATTACATTTAAAAACCACCCAGTAGGTGAATTCATGTTATATGTTGAAGCTGTCTGCAGGATGGAAATGAAGCTGAAAGAATCAAAAAGCATGAATTTCTGTGCATCATACTGTAAATGTATCATTATCACGATATCAACATTTGTTATATATCCTGAAATGTGAAAGAGAAGTCATTGCAGTCATTTCATAAAGATTAGGGACTTTTAATCTTTTGTTGCACCTTAATAGTTTTATCACAGGTTAGAAGAACTAAAATCAAGAGTAAAATGCAGCTGCAGACACGCATCTCTATTTGTGTCGATTGGAGCAACAGAAGGAACACCGGTAGTTCGAAACATGAATCCCAAAGCACAAAGACGTTCGCTTTACTGACTTAAGTGGCGGTAGCTGAGCATAGTATTGCTCATGTGGAGGTCGGGACAGGTGCAGGGACTGAAAGTGGCCCTCAGGCCCAGTGTGCAGGAAATGCATGGAAGACGATGTTATGTCCCTGAAGGATCCACTTCGAAACATTACTACTTCTTGGTCTCGGGCTGAAATACATCTCAACTTTACTAGTAAACTATGAAACATCCAGAACCCCGAGGTCCTCGGGAAGAGGTTTTCTGAGTGTTTCAGAGTCAGAAGAAAGGAGGTGAAGTTCATCACCTGTGGAACAAACTCCCTGCTGACACACTCTTTCAAATCAGGTCTTACTCAGGATTTCCATTATTCAATAGACTTTACTTATTCTATTAAAGTTATCCTAATGAATCTCTTTTTCATGCCTTTCTTAAGCATTTATTGTATTCCCCCTATTTCCTTGTCAAACACTGTAATAAGTTGCTTTGTGTCTGAATGTCTTGCTTTACAACAGGGATGTCAAACAAACTGCTCACAAGAGTCCAATTGTAAAGATTTCAGAGGAAATATTGATTTTTGAACTTTGTAGAACTTCTTTGGATATTTCACTGTATTTTTCACCAGATGTTATCTCCGTGCCACCACAAATAGAAACTTTAGTTTGAAATTCAAGGCTCTTGTGGCACCAGTTTACCTGTCTGACTCACAAGATGAAATTAAACTGTATGTAAATTCAGAAAAATATAATAGAAGTTTGTGGCTCAAAAAACTTGACTTATTAAGGCAAACGGGAAAAGCATGCATAGTTTCCATTATTTTCCCTTATAGAAACACAACAAATAGGAAGAAGAGGTTAAATGTAGTAATATGAGACACTAAACGGCGTTAAAAGTAATAAAATATTCAGTAAAGTGTAACTAATTCAGTTTAAAATTGCTGCTTTTACACATCTGTGCAGATGAGCAACATTTTAACCCTCTGACTCAAACTCCATGTGAAGGAACACAAACAAGCAGGTCGAGCCTCCTCCAGCTGTTTCCTACCTCTGGAAGGCTCGAGCGCAGATCCACCGCCGCGCGAGACGTAGTCCCGGGAGAATCACGCGCTCCCCGCGGGAAAGCGAACGAGAGCGAGAGAGGGAGGGAGAGAGAGAGAGACAGAGAGCGCGAGAGGAAGTCCTCCAGGGGGGACGGAGAGAGCCAGAGGGGGGACGGAGACACCGAGAGCCGCTCCGCTGCTGCTGCTGCTCTCCGGAGGAGCAGAAAGACACTGAGTCCCGGAGAAGAAAGTCCGTCCCCCCTCCTGTCCTCCGGTCCCTCCACTCTGCCTCCTGCCTCCCCCTGCCGACAGAATATACCCACCAAAAATAGACTCACAGGACCCTTTCACGGCCTTGGTGCTTTTATTCCCCCCCCCCCCCCCCCCCCCCCCCCCCCCCCCCCCCCCCCCGGACCCCCCAGACCCCTTCACCCCCTAACATAACTCATCCTGACAACTTTGTGTTTTTCAAGGAGTTTGTGGAAAATAAAAGAAAGTGGCTCCACCTGCTGTCAGAAAACTCTGAATCACTGTGAAAAGAAGGTGGCCCCCACCCGAAGGGCCAAAGCCACCCCAAAGGCCCCCAAAGACCACCTCAAGACCCCCAGAAGACCCCAGATAGATCGGCCTTGCCATTTTTATTGACACTTTCACACCATGGTTGGAATAACATGCTGAGCAAACACGATTTAAAACATAACACATAAAACAAGATAAGAAGCATAAAACACAACTAAAACACAGATATATAAAGAAAAACATAAAACTATAAAGTAAAACCATATCAGGGTGGAAAACCTGTGAAGGCAGATCGTTCCACGTTTAATGAGCAGCAGATATAAAAACTGTATCATGAGCGCAAGCATAAAAATTTAATTTGAATAAATCTCTATTCTGCATCCTGTTTAATTGTCCTTGAATTTTTGCTAAACTCTAATACAGGGGTGTCCTACATAAGGCCTGTGGACCAAAACCAGCCATCAAGAGGCTCCAATTGGGCGAAAAGAAAACTTGAATGAATTTTAAACTAAGTTTCTTCAGTAGCCGTCCGTTGACACTGCAGTGGGAGCCGGCGTCTTTTTCCCCCAGTTTACATGAGTCATTTTTAAAAAGTTGAGCTCTCAGCTCTTGTCACGCAAACAGACCTTAAACAAAAATTATTTTTTTAAAACCACTCTAACAGCAAAGAAGAAGAAATTTGCAAAGAAAATTGCACATGCTGCTAAACACACACACACACACCACACACCACACGCACTTTTGTGTTGCTACGGTTAATTTTGAAGAAGGAAAATCCCCCAAATGGATCATTTGAGTCATGACATTCTTTCAAAATGCTGAATATTTCCAAATCGTTTGAGATCAGCAGCATGTCGTTTTCCTTTCCTGATAAAGCAGGACTGAAACGTTCTTATCTTCAGTGTTTTTAATGCCAAGTGAGGACTATTGTAATGAGAGGGGTTAAGATAACCTTGAAGGATTGTTCATGTGTTTGGTTTACACCTACAAATGTGTGAAAAATTATCTTCTTTGCTAAACTTTACTAGCAATAAATAAAATCAAGAGTATGAGTAGAAATTGAAATTGTATAAAGTTGATGCACATCAGTGTTAGAATAAAGAAACACCTTTATTTCATCCTTTTATCTT
This sequence comes from Salarias fasciatus, assembly GCF_902148845.1. Taxonomy (NCBI): domain Eukaryota; kingdom Metazoa; phylum Chordata; class Actinopteri; order Blenniiformes; family Blenniidae; genus Salarias; species Salarias fasciatus. The sequence continues at coordinate 3,579,394 of NC_043764.1, read as the reverse complement.
TTTAATGACTGCTATCCTGCACATGCTAATTTATCAAATGATCCGATTGAATGCAGCTAAAGCAGCTTATTACAGCACAGAACCACGTTATCAATCACTCTTCTATATTGATTCAAGTGTAAAAGATATGAGACGCAGCGTCATTACATGTCATTTTGGAGGAGTATATAACATATATAAAAAATCATTAAAGAGCAGGGGATTATATGCATGGACTTATTAAGTTCTCTATCCAAGTAAAGCCAGCAAGTGAACTTTCTAGCATAAAGCCTGCTTTGCTCCATGTGTGAATACTTTGTTTGGGCTCAATCTCAATGTCATATGTTGTTAAGCCGCTTGTATAACAGCTTTACTGGGAGCGCTTACTTTCAGTCCGCCGCATGGCCCGAAACCGACGCAGAGTGTGTGTCATGTATAGGACTGAAGCTGTGCGCACCGCCGTTCATGCGGTGCAGGATTATTGGTAGGAAAACCAAGTTACAAAACAAACCCAGCCATGCACGGCGCCGGCGGAGCGCTTTACCCGCACAGCGCCGGCGCTGCAGATCGGCTTCAGATATCTGCCACCTTCCAACGTCCAGTAAGGTAAAGCATGCTTCCTGTCACGCTCACCACCACATATTCCCAACATGTGGGGGGGAAAAAGCGAAGCCATGGTGATTTCGGTCCCTCTGATTCATGCACGATTCCTTGACACCAGGAAAATAATGTTGGTCCTGTTAGAAGGATGGCAGAGACCAACCGCCTCCGAAAGAGGGAATAAAGTTTAAATGCGTCAAGAAAGGCATTTTTCATCACAAGATGCTTGAGGTGTTCCGGTGAAATTAAGTCCCTTCCAATCGTCGTCCATTCATCTGGGCAGGATTTATTTAAGTTAGACACACACACTCTCACGAAACATCCACCCACGCACAGGGAGAATGTGCAAATAGCTCTCAAAACAGCAGCACAACACAGAAACAACCCACTGTGTTTCTCAGTGTGATGCACAAACCGCTAATCATTAACCTAAAAAAAAAAGTCAAGATCTCATCCTATAAAATTCTAAATTCTGCCATAAATATGGGCAGACGATAAGGACCATGTGCGCTTGGTAGATGATTCCCTCTTGTAACAATGCTCCTGCCCATAAATCTTATAATATTATAAAGCTATTTACATTCCTGTAAATAGTGCCATATTGACACACCATGCATTTGTGGGATCTTCTCAGCGTGTTACAACCCTGCACTCAGTCTCAACAGCCCGGGGTTTCCAAACCCCCTCATCTTTGGTTCATAGTTTGAATCCGTTTTGTGTAATAGTTTGATATCTGAGTTTCTGCATGATTCAAAAGCTCTCTCCATTTCCTTAATCCTCTGTTACACATCAACAGAGGAACTCAACAGGAGAAAACTGAGGCAACAGGGCCGAGAGCAGACGCCAGCAGTTCCTATAAAACCCGGGATGTGGTGAAAGGTAAGTGGCCTTTTACCACCTTTGTACGCTGACATGATCTTAACAAGCTTGAGTCATAACAGCCTTTTACAGGCGGAATCAGTCAAAGTAAGAGTCCAAACGTCACAGTAAAGGCTTCTGGTTATTGGTTGCGTTTGTTTTCCCCGGTAATGATGACAGACCGGAGGGGGGGGGGGGGGTCGTACGTCTGGCCGCTCTGTAATTCGCTCAGCGCTGCAGCGCCTCCCGCTTTCTACTGGGAATCAAGGCCGTAAATCCCGAGCGGCCCTCAGACATGGCGAGTACAAATGTGGGCTGGCGGCTGTCAGCCCACCCTGTGCACGGCGCTCTGGCCACGTCTGCGCATGAGGAAGTAGCACATCCTGTCTGAGCGAGCGACGGTTTCAGCGTGGATGCAGGACCATCGCACTCCGAACCAGTGAAAGAGGCTTCCAGACACACACTCTGCAGACACACACTCTCTCAAAGTCACGTCACGGGAACTCGATGAAACTGCGTCCGACTCAAGGCCCCCCGAAGGAGTTCGCCATTTAAACTATGTGTTAAACCGCCATTACAGGAATTTTCAATCTCAATCAAAAATGTTTGTAAACTTTTAAATATCTTCCAGACTAAAAGCAATGAACTGAAGCTCATGTGATGTGTGATTAGATGGTTGTGTTGATCACTGGCGTAGCTGTTCAGGTCAGACTTCTGTGCTTCACACTCCTCATGACGTCCAAACAAACCCGACCCCGTGCGGACGGGGGGACGGCTGCTCATAGTGTTTAACGACATCGTCTAAAAATCACACTGCAGAATTATAGAAGTGCTTCACGTGATTCCTGAGAGGAGCTCTTGGAAAATGGATCATGTCCTCTTCGAACTTCAAACCAGACTCCGATCAGTATGAGCTGATCACACGGTGAGCACTGAAAATGAGTCAGAAATATGAAACGCAGATTTTTGTGTAGGATGTGTGGGATTTCCAAAATTTGTAAGATGATGACAGCGATGATGACTTGAACGTGTTTTCTCACCACTCTGACACCGTATTCGATCACATGCAGTGTGCGAGAGGATGTCCACGGATGAAGAGCACAGTCAGTCAGATTCAATCATCCTAATCTGCAGTTGAAGCCGTATATTGTGAGACATTAACAGGAAGTAAAGTGAAGAAGGTACAAATCATCGTATTTGATTTACTGGCGTATATCACGGGTGTCAAACATAAGGTCTGTTTGCCAAAACAAGCTCCAGTCTGATCTGCCAGTCCACCAGAGCAAATGGTGCACATATCAAACACCATTAACTCAGACTGAATTCAGATTGCATGTTCTCCCTGTGCATGATAGAAAATGAATGGATGGATGTTTAAACTGGCATAAAAGTTCACAGAAGTGTAAAATACACCAAATCTAATGTAGGGATTCTGGATCCTTCTGTCTCAATGAAAGCTTTGTTTTTTTATGTGTTCTGGATCATAATGAACAATAAATCCCCCCCCCCGATGAACAAAGAACCAAACGTCTTCATAAATTACCTAAAGTACCGATTTCCTTCGTGCTCTTGCATGTTTGCTGCCTCTGTGATCTTTCTGACTCAGATACTGTCACTCACACGTCACCGTGTTTTTCCACACTTTCAACCGTTCTTCTTCTTCTTGGCGTTTTTGAGTTTTTGTTCCACGCAGCCTGAAAGCGTGCGCGCCACTTATCCTCTTTTTTTTCCGATCTCAGCGTCAGTCAGGTCAACGGCCGATGCTTCAGACCAATATTGAAACCAGAGACGCGTCTGCAGGTTCACCCTCGGGTGCCTCTTTAATAACTGACAGAGTGGTGGAGGGGGTGGAGGGGGTGGGGGGGGTTCACCCAGCACCGTTCCCAGAAACCCTCAGGACGTGGGTGTACAGAACTATACAACTGTGTGTGTGTTTGCGCGCGAGAGAGAGACTTCTCTATTTGTTACGTGTGCCTGCGCACGCGCGCACACACACACACACACACACACACACACACACACACACACACACACACACACACAGTCTTGTATTTCTATCCTTGTGGGGACCGTCCATTGACTCCCATTCATGTCTAGCCCCTAACCCTGACCCTTACCCTAACCCTAACCCACACCACAACAAAGCCTAACCCTAAAGAAATGTTTTTGCACTTTTACTTTTTTCAGTAACAACAACATGGTCAAGAAAACACAGTTTCTCCTACTTAGGACCGGAAAAAGGTCCCCACAAGGCACGTCATTCCACGTTTTGCTATCCTTGTGGGGACATTTGGCCCCGACAAGGATAGAAATACAAGAACACACACACACACACACACACACACACACACACACACACGTGTGTGTGTGGCCGATCCATTCAATTACACAATCTGCTATGCAGTCTGAATCACATCCGGTTTGAGCTGAAAATAACAAAACCACAGGGTGACACAAAAGCAGTGCAGCAGGCAGCCACCCACAGGGAGAGGATTTCATTTACAACACACACACACACACACACACACACACACACACACTGACACACACACACTCCAGCCGTCCAGCTCCAACTCTCAGAATCAACACTTGCTTGTGTGTTTCCTGAGTTACTGAGAGAGTTTTAAAAATGTGCAAAACCGTTTGGAAAAGTATCTAATGGAGAGACTGACATAAGTTTAAGTCCCAGGCGTCCATGACAAACACACACACACACACACACACACACACACACACACACACACACACACACACACACACGTTGGTACAGCTATATGCTGTGAGGACATTCATTGACATAATGCATTTCCTAGCCCTTTACCCGAACCCTAACCATCAAAAATTAATGCCTAACCCTAACCCATACTCTAAACCTAACCTAAACCTAATTGTAACCCTAAACCAAAAATGAAGTCTGAACCTCAAAAAGGCCAAAAGAGGTCTGTCGAATAGTCAGGACCGGCAAAAATGTCCTCACTTTCCAACAATTGTCCTCACTTGCAAGGTTAAAAACCCAACGTCCTCACAAAAGGTCCTCACAACATATAGCTGTACAAGTACACACACACACACACACACACACACACACACACACACACACACACACACACGTAAAAGCAGCCAGTCTGACGTAAGGAAGCTTTTCTCCGTTTTTCTTCTGGAGTTGCTGTACAGGCAGGATGTGGTCAGCTGTGGAGGTTGCCTCCCACCTGCCGAGCTGAAGCGCTCCTGCTGCAACATTTAAATGATTCTGAACAGGAAGAAAAGCGAATCCTGACAGGATCACGTTCTCGCTGGATAAACTCCAGGGATTTCCCGAAGTAATAACATTCAATGTCTCTCTGCAAAATCAAATGAAGGTGCTTGTGAGGGCGCAGGTCTCCTCTGAGACCGGCTCTTTTACCCTCAGATGCAGGAAGGGGGTTTCTTCAGCGTTATTTCAGTTTTGGTTCCACAGGGTTTAGACTTTGCACATGTACTCACACACACGAAAGCTTTAATTGTTATTACTCTATTTGTAATAAATGGAGACACATTTGTATGTATCGTCTCGTTTCTTCTCCTGGAAGTGATTTCATGACAGACATGATTCCAACGTCCTGCTGGAGACGTTTCTGCTTATTTTCAGGTTTACATGACACCGTCTTGAAAGCGGACGTCCGTTTACTGAAACGCTGAAAACAATGTGACCTCAGGCCAGGCCGGCAATGAACCCCCCTCCCAGCATCTGAGAGTCATACACCAGACCTGACACACACACACACCACACACACAACACCACACGCTGCAGAGAACGATGCGCTATAAAGATAACAGTGTGAGAACGGACTTTTGCATGGACCGAGCTGAGACTCTGAGCTGTGAGTTACTCCGTCCAGGAGGCTCTGGACTGGGAGTCTTGACGCTCTGGATGCCTCCATTGTTGTTATTGTCCCTCTGCTCACTCACCAGCAGGAGAACTCTTCGCTACGGCCGCGGTGCGCATGCTGCGTTTTCTCCTGTTTCCATGGAGACGGAGTGTTTCCAAAACGTTCCATCTTGGAAGCTGTTTTCAAAAAGTTGCGTTTTCAGTGACTATACACACCGCTGTCGTGTAAATAAACCTCATAACGCCAAGAAAGCGAAAGTTTTCTGTCGTCACTTGTGGTGTAAACGGGGTCAGAGGTAAGTTCTGAATGCAGAAACAGAGATGTGCTGCTGAAGCTGGTCCGACTTGTTGTTGTGAAGGTTTCTCAGTCATGTGCCGACAGATAAGAATAGCTCGACCCCGATTCCCACCACTGCAGGTCTGGGAGGAAAGAAGGAGTTTCTGTGGATTAGAACGATAAAGGGAGGGACAGAGGGGTGAAAAGGGACGTGAACAGAGAGGAATGAGGAGTGATAGAGAGAGAGAAGGAGAGAGGGAGGGAGAGAGGGAGGGAGGTGGAGAGCTCTGTAATAATGTTTTGCCTGGGTCTGCCAGCGGGGTCCTTCCCCTTAAGAAGCCAGCAGGAATGTGAGGAATGCTGCAAGAGAGGAGAGAAGGAAGGAGCAGAGGAGGAGGAGGAGGAGGAGGAGGGGGAAGAGGAGGACATTAGAAAAAGAGGAGGGGGGTTGGAGACTGACTAAGAGACGTATTATCTTTAGGAGGCTGAGTAAACACAAGAACAAAGAGGAAAAATAATAATGATGAAACTTTATTATTCTTTGGCATATTTGTGTGTGGTGTGTGTGTGTGTGTGTGTGTGTGTGTGTGGTGTGTGTGAGAGAGAGAGAGAGAGAGAGAGAGAGAGAGAGAGAGAAGCAGGATATTTCAGGGTGTGGTTAATCACACAGCTGAACTAGATTCAGCTTCTTTTTTCTAATTTCAGAAGATATTCTTGCTCTGCGTTCGGCAGATTTGTGTCGGTCGGTTGTTCATCATGAGACACCAATTTGGTGAAGTTATTTAAAGCAAAAAAAAAAAGAAGTGTGCAGCAGCAGCAGAAAACGACACATTTAGATTGACGGCCACACATAGGACCAAAGCACAGCCTCTGTTTGAATATACAACACGTTACTGGGCTGAGAAAAGCTGCCGTTTCTGTGAAAACCATCACGATGAACGAACCTGCTCTGTTCCGGTGATGATTGAATAATTATCCACTTAAAATTAGTTGATGGTTCATTCTCAGCCAACTGCTTTGCTGAAAATATGTGATTTGTTGGTCATATATTACTATTGTCTGCTATGTTCTTAATGCACTTTATGTTGCTCATGCGAGTATGTACTTTTTTAGACATGTAAACTAATATTTAATGTGTTGTGACTATATGCTATGTCTCTAATATGTGATACGTTGTCAATATTCAGTGTTTTGTTATGATTTATGCGATAACATATTTAAATTTAACGCGTTGTTCACGTGTTAAAATGTGATATAATATGTAGCTAATGCGCAATATGTTATTTATATTTAATGTGTTGCTCAAAGGTGATAATTTGCTAATTTCATCAACATTGAAAGTGTAAAGGACATGCATGTGATCCGTCACTCACGAGTCACCGACATGTGACAAACTGCTTTTGTGCTGCTAATATTTAATCTGAAATGTCTTGTATCAAACCAGATACAAGGTGAAGAACAATCATCAGTGGAAACCTAGACATTCCGCCGGCTCTGCGTTCCTTAAAGACAGGTTTTCTAAATGTTTCCGTGTTGACGCTTGTGAAAACAGAACGACGGTTCGTCCACACCGGGAACCTCAGAGACACCGGGGACGCTCGGCGAGCCGCTGACCGACTTTTTCCTCAGCAGAGCGAGTGATCGTCATGTGAGCAGTCATCACTGACTGAGAGCGAACGCAAACAAGTACGCTTGCCTCTTTTTTCCAGAGGAATGTGTGATCGCAGAGGAAAATAATCGAAGCGCAGCGATGTTTAAAAGAAATGTTTATTGTTCAAGGTATCGAAAGTGTATCATGAACTCCAGACTAAATACGGAGAGAGACGCTGAAACGTCTTCTGGTGATTTGATCTGGTTAAGCTGAGGCCGGCACATGCAGGAGAGCAACAATGAAGGTCTGAGGATCCTGTAAACACCCCCGCCCGGCGAGGCGCTCTAACACGCCGAGAAACCGAAGACAACCCAGACGCCACCCCTCCTGAGAAATCACGCAAAGTCAAATCAAATAAAGTCCTCGCTCCTCCGACTCCCACCACTCTGAACAACAACAAGCCCGAGAAGCGTGAGCGTGTGTGGAGGAAACACCCAGACGGGACAAAAATAGCTCCGCGCTCCTTCCCCATCTCTCGCTTTCAGCCGCGCGCTCGCTCTCGCTCTGACTTTCGTCTTTTCTCGGCGCTTCGCCTGTGTCACAACAAGCCGGCGGTGGGAAAAACAATAAGCTAAGTGAGCCTGGGGCGGAAAAAAGAGATCACCTACTTTAAAGATGAGAATGTACTCAGATTATGAACCAGTGCAATGGAGAGATAAATGACGATTTTGGCGTGACTGATGCAGAAGGGGAAGTTCAGCCGGCTGAGAAATGCCTCCTTATCTGACGTGGGCTTCAGTTGTTTTCTTCTTCTGCGACACGAGCAGCTCGGGCTTCGGTATCTTTCCCTCCGATACACTCATGCAGCCACGGGACAGTGGACGACCTTCCACTGTCGTCTCACAAGACTGGAGCTGAGAGTCAAACATAAAGAGTGACCTCCTCTACACCTTCAGGGTGGATGCTCCTGCATCCCACTCATGCTCCCGTCTCACACACATTCAGGTCTGCCTCGGGCTGAACCCTTCTACCAAGATGCCCAATTTCAAGAGAATCTGTGCCGGTAAACTGAAGTCTCAAGGACACACAAGTGGCTGTTTACTCTTCAGTTTAGGAACCGGTGGTTCTTCAGGGTCGGAGAGTCTTAAACAGAACTAATTGCAGCCTTTGGTAAATAAGCAAAGCAGTGGAGCGGACTTGTCTCTCTAATGATATCGTCCTGACCTGTGCTGAGCCGGCTGAGTGTGGGCTCGGGCCACCCGCTGCTGCAGTGGATTGCACTGCTGACTCACGGTGAGAAAATCCCGGTTCGATGACAGACACTCTGTTATTTCAGTGGTCGCATGAGCTTTATATGGGTATCCCAACACAATCCAAAGATGTCATAGTTTGTTTAGGTGGTGAGCCCAAGTCTCTCTGAGAGGTGTGTTGAATTGTGAGGCTGTTAGTGAGAATGTCCCTGATCCTGATCCTGATTGTGAGCTTTGGGACTCGGTGGCTCTGAGGCTGCCTCTACAGCAGTGAATGTGAGTTTGGCTGTATGTCTCTCCTGTGATCGCCTCCATCGTCCACATAGACCTATAGATAGAGAAATAGATGAAGGATGCCAGAAATTACAATAACAGGCTAGGTACTGATTCTCAGTTTCATAATAAATTGTACAAATGATGTGGCTCACTGAATCTTATACTGAATCTGGCTGGTTGCTGTTATTAGACACGTTTCGACAAACCACAGACGTTCTTAGAAAAGCCAGGTGTTTTCTTGCATCCAGCTTCTAACGGTTTAGTGCACTGATTAAAAATTAGCAGGAAAGGCAGAAGTTACGTTGTGTATCTACATCATGACAGTGTTTTCTAAGCCTTTAGTGTGTGTGTAACCACAGAAGGGGGTGATTCATCAGTTTTACACACTGTGTGTCTGCTTAAGATAAGATACAGCAGGATAAACTCCGCTGCACCGGGGGAGAGTTTGTTTTGGCTGCTGAGTCCTTTGAAGTGGATAAAAACAGCTTCACACACACACACTGAATACATCATCTCACACTAAAACCACAGGATCGCCTGCTATTTAATCAGAATCGGGAGAAATGGCGTGTGTCAGCGGTGACTGATGGGCCGTGTTTTCTCCGGGTTGTTTCGGTGAAAGGTTGCGCCTCCCCTCACCGCCGTGCCCTCTGTGGGAATCGCCGAAAGAGAGAGCGAAAGAGAGACAGATGGCTTTTCCTCGCAGGATATCCTGTTCCGAGTAGAGCTGCTGGGCTCCCAGCCTGACCTCCTCACCCCTCTCGACCCCTGACCCACCCGTGGTTTAGGCTCACGTCTCCAGTGTTTCCCAATCGTAAGACCCGGTGTTCTCATTTCAAAAAACTTTCACAACACTATCCTTTGGTCATGATTTCTTCTCCGAAATATAGATAGACATACAAAAAAAAAATCATGGAGAAGGGAGCATCCCCTGACTCTCACGCTTTGAAAGCCACTGATCCTCACATTACTTCATGTAAACTTGCAGATGACGCCTGCAGGTTCAGCATTTCCACCCTGTAAGTTTTGCTCTCTAGCTTTAGTTTTAACAGAGAGCACAGCTTAGATTTAATGATATTCAGAAAAACAAGTCATATCTCTGCTCGAAACCAGAGTGTGAGTCACTAATTTCACTATTCGTCAAGTAAAATACCGTAACGTCAGTAACCTGTATCTGATATCTGATATCTGTGATAAAAGGTTTATGGTTGTACCTCCTGAAGAGCTGGCCAGAGCCTTGAAGTTCAACTCAGCTGATGTTTCCCAACAACTTAAGCAACTTTTGTGTCCTGTGGGATACTGATGCACATTTATCAATTAATGATCATTTTAAGCCCTGCAATGAGGAATAACGGTGTGTCTAGATCAGATCTGATCAACCTGCAGCTCTGGAGCCACATCTGACAGTTCAGCTTCTCTGTAGTGGCTCCATAAAGCTTTCACAAAATTAGATGTGGCTAAATATCTGACTCATTTTTATTGTATGTACACCAGCGTAATTTTCAAGACAACTCTTAACTCTTGGTTAAAGAGAGATTTTAGAAAAAGTGCAAATAAAATTTAAATTTAGTTCAAATTGAGAAATGGATCTCTGATCCAGAATAACCAGTACCTGATGGACTAACTTCTAGACTATTGATGAGCTAGAAATGATTGAATATGTTTGGTTTGGGAGGTTTATACTACCAAAGATGTTTATCTGTGTATAAATCGTACACAAAGCCAACCATTTATTCTGACATGAGGAAGTGGGGATAATATGTAGCTCATACTGTCTATTTATATGAGATAAGATAAAAAGATGCTATTTTTCTGCAGATGTGTACATTTTGTAACTTTTGAGTAATTTTCTCGAGCTCTCAGGAACTTCTCGAATTTGGAGAAGTTGAGTTTGAAGCTCATGATTTGAAATTTCCCACTGGATGGGGACCTTTCCCACTTCCCAGTTCCTCGTTGACCACACACAAAAAAGAACCCCGTCCGATACAGCTGGCGGAAATGTTGGTCAGCTAACCGCTGCGATTGCTAGATAACGTCACAGTCACCTCTGGAGGAATTTTCTACTTGTTGGCCTTGATTGTCACGAAAATAAACTATTTAGTTTTCCTTCATTTTACTTGAATGCCAGAAGTCTTCTCCTTCAAAAAACATGCTCTGGTTTTTGCCATTTAAATAAATCCTCTGTGTTAATGCTCATTGAAATGTACTTCATCTAATTCCATGTCTTGAGCACCGTAAGATTAACAAGTCATGCAAAACTGACGAGCTTCTTCCCGTGTACTCGATATGCATTGACAGGTTTTATGTCCTGCATTCACATTTTCTCTTCTTTCCATCCATCTTTTATGCCTGAGACTTCTGCGAAGCCACAAGTTTGTGTGTTTTTCTTCCCGCTTGTTCTCCAGAACTCCAAGCTCCCGTTCGGTCTCACACAGCTCCACCTGCTCGGACCGCGTGCGTCACGCTCTGGAAAGTAATATCCTCGTCAAACCATCTTGGAACGAGCAAAATAAGGCGAGTCAGTGAGTTTGAGGCTCCTCGCCGCCAATGTTTTCCTAAGTCAAGTGCAATTTTCTCAGTAATCCCACTTCAGGCTGTGAACATACTGTGACAGCAACTTTCTAATGAAAATAGATTTTATAATGATGTCAATCCCTTTGGTGAAACAGATTTGAAAAACACTCACATAGTATGAGCTTAATGTAAGAAAAAGCCCAAACGTTTAGTCATCCCAGCTCCTCTCTCCCCCGCCCTCCCACCCTGCAGAGTAACTGGAAAGCCATTAGCTGCTGAATGCTTGTTTGTGTTTTCTTAAGCTCGACAGCGCCACCCCCTGCCTCCACGGCCAAACGGGGAGATAACAAAACAAGGCCTGTGATTAGAGGATGATTAACCAATCGTCCTCTGACCTGAGCACCGAGCCCCAGAGGTCAGGGAGGCCGAGCCAGCAGCTTCCCAGGTGTTTTCCCAGGAAAAGCAGCCTGTGCACAGCTGCAGGGCCCCGATGCAGGATTCACCTCGCTCATCGCGCCTCGTCTCTGAGGCCGACGTGCAAACACTGGAGCTTCTGTGCATGTGACGAGAAGAGCTCGGTGGAAATCAGCACTTCCTGCTTCCTGTGGCGAGAGGAAGTGCTGCCGTCGCTGTCCCCCTTCATCGCCGGGTACCAGGCGGCTCAGGGGGGAGGAAGAGGAGGAGGAAGAGGAGGAGTAGATTGTGTAGTTGATTTTGTTAGGTGTTGGCCGAATACACCGCAGTCAGTCTGTAGATGGTGTCTTGAGTGTTGCAGTCGACTGATGTACCTGAGCCGCAGCTGCACAAAGTGTTCTGATGGTTCTGACAGCATCCAGCTGTGGTGATACACATTTACCCAGAATGCATAAACGCACAAACACCAGCGTGCACGGTGTTTTTTCGTTGTTGGTTCTGAGAGTTGTGTGGTCTGGAATTTTGGAGGACACACAGGAGAAAGAAACAAAGACTGTCCAGAGCGTGTTTGTGAAAAAGAAGTAGAAAAAGCAACAAGTAGAATGCATTTGCAATCAAACTGGCAGTTTACTGAGAAGGAGGAGCGAGCGAGACCCAGAAAGACAACGGGAAGGACAGAGGGAGAGAGAAGAGGGGGTCGGAGGGTCGGAGATGTTTGGGATCAGGGTGGGGAAGCTCGTCCCAGCATGGACACGAGTCGCCTCCCTCCCTTCATAAACAGGCTCCAGCTCAAGTCCCCCTCCTCTACCTGCAGTTTCCTCATCCGAAGATATGATCAGATTGATGCTTTCTGGGTATTTATTAAAAAAATCTTTTTTTTTTCCTCCTTGACGATTCCTCTTGCCCCCCCCCCCCCCCCCACCCCTCCAAAATCTCTGCCATTTCCAAAGTCAACACACCACTAATGACCGGGGCTGACTCACTCCACTGTGGGTGGTTCTGTTTCCAATTTTCTCACCCCTCGGGCCACCCCGCCACCTTTTGGAAGAGCAGAGACAGCCTGTGTCCAACTAACCAGAGGAAAAAAAGAAGGGGAGGGGTCATGCAGACACATTTTTCCAAGTTCTGGAAGTTAAAGGGACAAAAGCGCGTAGATGCTTGAGAGGGAGAGCGGGGAGTCCGTGTGCAGGGGGTGAGACCGAGCATGCTTCTCCCTCTTCTTTTGTGGCTCTGAAATGGTTATCGTTGTTTTCCTTCCTTTCTTTCTCTTTGGGAGAGCGTGGGAGCGCCCTCGGAGCGCTGCACAGAAACCACGGGACTTCATAACAACAGGAGGAAGCCGGTAACTTGAGTAAGTTTGGGCCAGGCAGAGAGTTAAGGAGGGGGGGGGGTAGATGAGGAAAGAGAAGCAGAGATTTGGGAAAGGGAGAAAAAAAGATAGAAAAAAAAAACTCTCCGGGAAACTTTTGCATCCTTATAGAAAAGAGTAAACTCTGATATTTAAGCCTGGAAAACCAGGGGTGTATGTCTTACAATTTTCCTGTTGCATTCCAGACATCATTTTTCCCAGACACACACACACATTACACACACACACACACACACACACACACACACACAAACTAACACGGTAATGTTTCACAGGGTAACAACCCAATCAGAGCGCTGTCTTACCAGTCTGCGGTGGTGAACATCCAGCGTGCTACGAAGTCCCATCAGTCATGTTTCATGTACAGTTCAGTCCAAGAGATCTAGAGTGAGGAGGACGCCCCAAACAACACACACACTCACCACACACACACAGTCACAACAGGCACGGTATCAGTTCCCTCTGCACAAGTGTTGAGAAAGTGAGGTTCTGCAACAAAAGGCAAGGGAGGGAGAGAGAGAGAGAGAGGAGTGAGAGAAGAGAGAGAGAGAGCGAGGGAGAGGGTAGAGGGAGAGAGGGAGAGGTAACCCCTATGAGCCGACTGGTGGACTCTCTCCCTCCCTCAACACACAGTTGGTTGTCGTATCGCTGACTTTCTCGTGTTTTCTCACAAGTACCAGGAGGGAGGAAGGGAGAGCAGTGTGTGTGTGTGCTGGTGTGTGTTGTGTGTGTGTGTGTGTATACGGTCATGGATATGTGTGTGTATTTAAAGGGAGGAGGGACCGGCTGGCTCGGATCCAGAGGCAGCAGCAGCCAGCCTGGTAGAGAAAGACAATAGCAGGAAACACTATATAAGAAGGAGGCAAAATACCAGCACAAAAATAATTTCAAAAAAAGAAAACAAAGACATGCAGAGTGGAAAACACAGCCCCGGCCGAACAATGCCAGTGGAAACGACGGACAGAGAAAGCTTGAAGTTTTGTTGTTCGCTACCGCAGGGTGTAAAAACGCCAAATCCAGAAGGACCTGAGGGGCTTTGTGGCAAATCCTGTCAAAACTGTCAGTGAAATGTTTGTAGCAGAGGATGCAAACCTGCACCAATGTGTGTTCTGACGTGGAAAAAAAAGCAAATTTTTCTGCAAGATCACAAGCATGTGGACACACACATTCTCCATGCAATCAGTTAGCCATGACTCCCACACCAATCTCAGCACACACACACGCATAGACACACACACACATTCCCCCAGCTGTAATCATATCTGGTGATAAGGACAGCTTCCCCCAGCGGTTGCTGGTTCTCCGGCCACAGCGACTTACAATGGCTCTGTATTTGAGTCTGCACTGATTGCACACACAAGGAGCCGCATTACACCCTGCTAATTCAATTTCCTCCCCTCTGGGTCAAACTGTGTGCGTGCATAGCTGTGTGTGTGTGTGTGTTTGTGTGTGTGTGTATAAAAGAGAGAGGAAGTGATTAGGCCACAGTTGTTGAAAAGAACAAGCTGCTCATACAAGAAAAGGACTGGGATCAATAATGATAATAATCTGTCAGATTCTTGAGAACGCGGAGTTGGAAATAAAACTTTGTCACAACTGATGGAGGAAGGTTCAGGGAGGAGGATAAGCCAGGCACGCCCGGAGCTGCACGTGAAGTTATTCATTTATTGTTCATACTTAATCCAAAAACATCTAAAAATTCTCTAAAGAGGGGTCCAACATGGACTCAGGTGCTAAATCTCAAACCGAGGACCTGCCTCAGCTGAGGGCGGAGACACACAAGAACACACGATGACACTGATCACAGGCAAGACAAGACGACCCGACAACCAGAACACACACAGAGAGCCCCTGATGAGCCCAGAGCACCAGGTGACAACAGTCACACAGTCAGGCACAGGTGAAGCACATCATGCACTGCAGTGCATGACGGGGTGGAGAACATAGCAGGACATTTAGAAATGCCATCCATGTAGTGTCCTCCGGTTATCTAAGTAAAAACAGTATTTAGAGTAAAAGTAAATAAAAAGACAGGGATGTTGAGCCTGGAGGCCTGACCCCCTGAAGGTTTGCTCGTGTACACAAGTGAAAACTGACTGATAAAGCAAACTTTTGGATAGACAGTTTTCTACTGAAGCTTTTTTGATTGTTTGGAACAATCATGAGTACATTCTCATCACTTTAAATCTTAAAATCTATGTTTGAATCAAATCAAATCAATGAATCAGTTTTCAGCTGTACTGATTGATTCCTTCAGGTCTTCTGGAGGGTTAAGGGAAAAGGAGTGGTGGGAAATCATCTACTTCACCACCACCGGTTTCTTTATAACTCTGTAGAAGGGAAGAAATTCCAAATCGCAAAGTTCTGAGCAAGTATGAGTGATTGCGAAATATTTGCTGAGTTTGCTTTTCCCCGGTCTCTTTGTGAGTTCTCCTCCTGAAAGTTAAATATGGAGCGCACGCGGCAGCTCGCGATGAAAACCAAGCATTTTTTTAAATTACATCAACACTCTTAATTTATAGCTTCACAGTCCAGTCGTAAAAAGCACCAAACACTAATTAAAGCTGCGAGCCATTTCGGAGGTTTGGAGGTCTCTCTGCGGAGGTTTCTCTGGCAGCCCCAGAAGAAATGAGTCAAAATCACTGAGATCAGGGCGGAGATGCAGATCGCAGCGCTGCATCAGTCTTACGCGATAAGAATTGTTGGTCTCTCATGTGCTCTCCTCCCAGGTTCCTCTAAACTCATAAATATGGGCCCAGAATAGGTTGCAGGCCTGTTTCTGGCAGGTCGCGCCGCAGCATAAGCTCACAATATGAGAGTCCCTCAGTGAGACGAGGACAAATATTTTCTTTATTTCAAAAACTGTCTGTTTTGATTTGAAGCGAGGGTCATTTCTGTGGTCTCCTGATGAAGCGGCTGGCTCGCCGCTCCTTGTTTATCAGGCTCCCTCAACACATCTGAGTCTCATTTCGGCCAAATAAAACAATGCAGTGCGTCAGTGTCGAATGCATGGCAAACATAAGGAGTGTGTGTGTGTGTGTGTGTGTGTGTGTGTGTGTGTGTGTGTGTGTGTGTGTGTGTGTGTGTGTGTGTGAGTGCGGACAAAGACAGTGTGTGTTTCCAAAAGTGTGTTTGTCATTAAAATGACTGAATACAAGGGCGAGGTCTCTCTGGAGGGGTGGGTAGTGCACGCACACACACCCACGCACACACACACACACACACACACACACACGTTCTAGTTACCTTCTATTTCCTCCAGCTGAGTGCTACGTCACTCCTGGTGGAGTCGAACCAGCCACCTCTTTGGCTTCAGTGGAACCTCAACAAACCATAAATCTTGGCTGTAGCCACTCGCACATTAACTGTCACACATCTTTTCTCTCTGACTCCTGTTCACACGCACTCACGCACATGTAGAAAGAAAGAAGTCTCCCGAAGTGGTTGGACGCCGTGATTAGCTCGCTCGCTCGCTCGCCGTGTGCTGTGCGTTTCCACCTCCCCTCCTCTGTTTTGGTTACCAGCCTCGTCTGTTAAGCCTCACTAATCAGCCCCGCTGTCGGGAGGAGAAACACAAGACCGAGGACGGAGCGAAAACCAATATTCACATTCAAAGGCTGGGCAGCAGGCTTCATACGCAGCAGGAATCCCACCTTTTGGGATTTTCTCCTCTTATACAGAGTCATGGATGAGCTGCTGCTCAGTACACAGGAGACTGAATGGTTGGAGAAAAACCACATCAGATAAAATGACTGTTTCATGCACTCATGGAGATTCATAATAAACTTAACACATGTTTACGATAGCGATCTCTGACCAGCTCCCCTTTCCTTTGTTTTTTTCTTGCAGAATATAATCAATATCCCCCATTAAATAGACTAAACAATTGCATTTTAGATTGTAAAATAAGCAGACCACATACAGGCCTGCATCCATCCTACATCTTACCTGTTACACTAATGGATTGGCTTACTGTGTCAATTTTATTTGTCCTTGTGACAGTTGAACATACTCAAACTCTAAAAATTGTGTTTCAATACAATACACATGAGATTTAAAGCCTCTCTGTGATTTCTTCAACCTAGATGAACTTGATTAGAGAAAATCAAGCTAGCTGAGCTCTTAGCATCTGCTCGTCGTCGTGGGATGGCATAAAGGGTAATTAAAGCATGATGGTTTGCAGGAGCAGGGCTCGGTGAGCGAAGAGGCAACGTGAAAGCTCAGGCGTCCCGTTGCAGAGCTGTAACCGTGAGCGATGAGCTTCACGGCGGTGTGTGTTTTCAGCGGCGCGGCCTTGAGCGTGCAGAGTCACTGGCTACGCTGGTTAATTGCATGAGGTTCGTCTGCCTGTGTTTCCACTGCTGCGTTGGCTTCTCTTTAATCCCCTGATGGATTCATCACGGTGGCGGCTGGCGGTGCAGGAGTCAGAGATGACGTAAGTTTTCCCCTGTTTATTGGATCTATTTTTGTGGCTAATAACTGAAGTTGCTTTGGCTTTCTCTGGTCGATAACTTGATCCTGATGTGCGTTTCGATACCCTCGATCCAGAGCTGTACTTGTTGAAACAAACACATCTCACACGAGTATTTTAATATGTGCCGGTGTGCCAACACAAATCGTGGTGAACAGATGAATTGCAGCTCGCCTTCCCAGAAGCAGCAGTTTCTTCGTCCACATTGATATAAAGACGTATTTCTACCAAGTAGAGAATGTGAACTTTGCTGAGGTGATTTTGAAAGAGAAATGAGACCATTCTGAAGTCCACTGCCATTTTTCTTCAGCCAGCTGTCACACACAGGGTGTCAGAGTGAATTATTTCATTCATTTTAACATTTTGAGAGCATCATGCAAGTTACCTAAAACTGAAAAATTGAACTGATTGAACAGGTATTCGTGTCTGTAAATGAAAGGTCACTACCTACCGGGGGAAGTATTTCTAAAGACACTTCTGCCTGCTTCATTCTCTGGGAAGCAGAGTTTCATGAAAAGGCTTCAGATCATGCTGAAGCTAACCACCAGCTCAGTGAGGACGACTAAAACAGATCATCTGCAGCTAAAAGAATAAATTCCTGCTTAAAATATAACCGTGTTCATTATTCATGCTGCTGTACTTCGTTCATGATTTGAACTTTAACATTCAGATCAGATGGAAACAATCCGTGCATCAGTTATGGAAATATGGTTGTGGTTAGCAGTGCCATCTCATGGTGAAAAGGTTGTGTGTCCTTCCTATGCAGAGCTTGCATGTTCCACCTGTGCATGTGTTTTTTTTTTGTTTTGCCCCTCAAACTGTCCTTAAAATAAAAGGTTTTGGCGCATCATATGGACGAAAGGATGGAGGAGAGAGGAGAACCAGGTCCGGGATCTTCCAGCTATTCACTTTTCATTTTGATTTGGGAAATCCAAAAACAGGAAACGAGCCAACTTCCATGATCCAGTTTGGTGTTGGAAAGACAAAAAAAAACATGATACAGTTCTCGTTTGCAAAATGGAAATGGAAAATGGAAAACCTGATATCCTATTATGTGCCTATTAAGCAAAAGTCGGTAGATAAAATACGACCAAAATTTATCATCTGAAGCTTGATTTGCCAGAAAACCAGAAGACGTTCTCTGAAATGACTGAGGTGTGCGTGTTTGTGAAAATCAGATTTTCTATTTTTAGATTTCCTAACGAGAAATGGGAGATGGCTCATATTTTTTTTTCTTTCTTTTCCCCAAATCTGAATTGAAAATCGAATGACCTGAAGATACGTAGACCACACAGTCACTAAGCCATTACTCTGGGTTCCTCTCAGCTGGACTGCAGTAAGCATTTCCATCATAGACACGTTTCTCTGGGTTGATTTTGTTCAGTGATTCAAAAGACAAGGAATCGTTTCATACAAAAGAAAAACTCAAATCTGACCTACAATCCACAGCAGTGATGTTTTGACAAATTTGTTGCGGAGCTGCTTGGTTAGGTATTTCTTGTAACAATAGCTACTTATGTATTCCACAAAAGCGAAGAAGACCCAAACAAAGATGATCGTGTCCTCATGAGTCTGACCACAACACCTCAGAACTGAGAACTCTGACAATACCGACGACCAGCTGCTGGCAGTCGGTCGAGGCTGCAGGAGCAGGTGATCCCAACTGAGGGTAAAACCACAACTCCTGGGCCAGTCGGCAGAGACCAAAGCGAGGCTAAATAAAGGTAGCAGCAAGTCTGTTCAGTTTAGGGTCGTCAGGGCTGCAACTGATCTCAGATGACGGCAAAGTTCACCCTGGAGTCACAGGCCAAACACAAAGAGACACACTACTTCATACCTGTTGATAATTAAAGTGTTTGACGGTACTCTGACTCTGAGGCCTCGTGATTTACAGTTTTATTAAATGTTTATTCAAAGAAAACCTTCAAAGATGAATGCACAATGTAATTTCATTAAAAACAGAGAGTTTGCTGTCTCACTCCAAAAGGTGGAACAATAGCAGGTAACTTCTGGTAAACATTTTCTCCTTGCTGGCCCGCTCGCTGCTGCTGTTCCTGCCCCGAGAGCCTGTGGCCACTGGATTGGATGAAGGACTTCCTCTGTGAGCCACTGCAATGAAACCCAGCTGTAAACACTGTGGGCCCGCACTGTATACCTAAAAAATCAAGATTTTCCAAACATCTCCAACGATAATAACCTCAGTCAACACGGTCAAGCCAACATGACACCGTGCCGTGCTCCAGCAGGATCACCAGGGGGAGAGAAATCCATGTTTGTTTGTTCGGGAGGGGAAATACTGCGGAGCCAAAGGAGACGTTGAAGACAAATAAGCTGCTGTGGTCAACGCAAAGAGGGATTAGGCAACGGTAACATTTTGGTTGAGGTCCGGATCGAGGTAATGCCGCGACGACGGAAGGATGTAAGGCTGTGAAAGGCAAGGAAAGGGCAAAGAAGGGACGAGGAGGAGCAGGAGGAAGAGGAGGAGGGGACGAGATGGGGTCCAGACCCCTGATCCCAGCAGCTGCTGCTGTTTTGTAGGTCAGCATTACATCAGTAGGTTTATGGAAAAGGCTGAGAATCACTTCTCTACTTGACCTACTTAAAGAATGTTAGTGTTAGTTGACATCCAATACTCCCCGGCTTCCCAGCACTCACTCGCTCTCTTCCTACCCAACGCCAAGCTACACACATTGTTTTGTCATCTTGTTTTATTCGCAGCTGTTGAAAGGACGCATAATTTAGGAAGTAGGTCCTTAACAATGTTTTTCACGAACTGAAGTCAACCCTGAGAAAGTTTGGCCTCGCAAATTGTTTTGAAATTCAAACTATACCACTTTCATTTGCATGTTTGCCGCAGTGACGCTGTTTGACGCACTAACTGAAAATCGGTACGATACGCTTTAAAATGCTCTAAAACCTGGATGTTAGCTGAAGTTACAACGTTGCCGTTGGTGATAGCACAGCTACATGATGAAAAATATGCACACTGAATTCACCACAGCGGACCGATACAACAACTGCATTGCTGTCAATCCACCTGTCCATCTCCCCTCCATCCTTTTCCACTCGAGAACAAAACCCTGAGATACTCGAACTCCTCCATGAGTCAGGGTCTCTCCGCCGACCTGGAGGGGGCAGACCACCTTCTTCTGGTTCAGGACCATGGCCTCGGATTTGGAGGTGCTGATCCTCCTCCCCATCGCTTCACACTTGGCTGCAAAAACCGCCGCAGTTCGATGAAGCAACAGGACAACATCATCTGCAAAAAGCAGACGAAATACTGTGGCTACTGATCCAGACCCCCGCCCGCCTCCGGCTGCACCTACAAATTCTGTCCATAAAAGTTCTGAACAGAACCGGTGACAAAGTGCAGTCCTACCAGAGTCTAACATGCACCGGGAACAGGTCCGACTTACTGCCGGCAATGTGGACCAGAGTCCTGCTTCAGTCATACAGAGACTGGACGGCCTTTAACAAGGGGTACTCCTGAAGCCCCCCACAAGACACCACGAGGGACATGGTCGAACGCTTTCTCCAAATCCACAAAACATGTGGACTGGTTGAACCCCCCCAACGAACCCTCGAGCACCCTATGAAAGGTCAAGTGCTGGTGCACAGACCTGGGACCAAAACGAAAACCGCATTGTTCCTCCTGGATCTGAGGTTCGATTATTAGTTGAATCCTTGTGCAAATTAGTTAAATAAGTCATTTTCATTTTACATTTTGTCTTCCCTTTGTCACTGTGATTGATCTGAAATTAATCTGACAGTTATTGAATTTTAAATGATTTATTGTGGCTTTATTTCATAAAAATGGGTTCAAATGATTAATTAATTGACTGTAATGGTGTAAAAAAAAAATATATTATTCATTCATTATTCATTATTATTGAAAAACTTTTGCCCAGTATGGTTGACTATTGGACTATTTGAGAAAATGTCACATTTACCGACTGAATTTAAATGATCTTTCTATTTGGGACTGTCTTGTCAAACACAGCTGTCTTCAAAGGATCGAGGCGGCGAACTGTGACCACGGCAACAGTTCGACTGACGCCAGCACGGAGACAGACAGCAGCTCCACATTTCTTTTCTTGCACGATGAAAATAAAAATAACATTCCTGAAATGTAGTTTTTAAAAGATGCGCGGTCTTATCAAGAAGTACGACAGAGGCGCAGATGTCAGGGCGCACAGCTCGTCGATATCACGCTCGATTTGACGTGCCAGCTGCCTTTTCGGAAAGAATTACGGTTTAAACATCACATAAAATCTGGTGTCAAACCCAGAACAGTTCTACTTATAACACTAATGCGCTACGCAAGAATTTATGGCTCTGTTTGAATTTATAGCATCCACATGTGGGAGGGTTTTACGGTGAATGGATGCGGTGAGGAGTGTGTGTGATTGTGAGTGTGTGTGTGTGTGTGTGTGTCACACGGAGGTTAAGTGGTGTGTGTGCGGTTCTACGCTCTCCGGCGGCAGCCCTCCAGCACGGGTCAGGTCTTTCTGCTGCTGCTGAACCGTACCAGGCACCAGATCGCCGAGGCTGTAAATGTCTGCGTGACGGGGTGAGTTATGAATGGAAGGACGTGTTCCAATCACAGGAGGGCGTGGTCACCGCGGCAACAAGGCCGCCATACAGCCCTCCCCTGTGCACGTCTAATGAGCCGTGTGGGACGTTTATTTCTTCATGACGTCATGGCCGGGAGCAAACATGGCCGCCATTCACAAAGAAACACATTCTTCACTTTTAATTCAATATATGTGAAAGTGAACTCCTGCCACTCTTCTTTTATGTTGGTGCTTGTGAAACACGAGAGTGTTTTCTTTTTACACATTTTATCATCAAGTTTTATCTTCCCTTTTTGGTCAGACACTGTTCTGGGTTCAGTGTAACTGCACTTTCTCTTCACCCCAAACTGAGCTGTTTTTCTACCGCCTGTGTGTCTGCAGTTTGAAGCAGCAACATTTTAGAAAAGGAGTAGTAGTTTGTTGTCTGTTGTTTTTATAATGGTTTCTTCATTTCTACCTTGATTCCAGCAGGCATGAAATAATTCTGATTCTAATTGTAGCTTATTGAGCAATTCTCTTGAATAGTTGGAAATAATGGAACTTCTTGAAAAATCTGCACACCGCGTTAAAAACATATTCAGTCTTTTGAAAGATGACTAATTATAATATGTATGCTGATATTGTAGCAACAATAAATGTTCACAGCCTTCAACAGAGACACTACAGTCTTTTCTGCAGCTGGCTCACCTCAGCTTTTCTACACAGATTTTATTTTGTATACACACAGAGTCTAAAATGCTCATTTGAAAGCTCATGTATGTGTGTCATGATGTTTTTTCAACCCACAGAACACACGCAAAATGAAAGTGAGGTCAACTTGCTAATGTGATTTAGCTCTCTGTATGCAGGATCTCAGTAAATCAGGCCTAGCGTATCTTAAACAGCACAACTGAAATGACCCACATCATCTGAAAAAATACAAATTGTATCCATAAGGATGTAGAAAGCAGTGAAGATGAGAGCTGTGAGTAAACCTGAGTTATCTGAACAATCGGATTTAATAAGAAACCGGAGGGGCGTAGTCCTGTCATACTTCTGTGTGTTTGAACAGCTTGTTGTTAGGGCCGAACCTGAATATAAATAAACCCGGGCGTTATCCAAACACGAGTGTGTACACCATGCTGCCAGCCCTGTATACAAGCTTCACGGAGGCAGAGTAAACACTTCATCCTCTCAGCTCGTTTCAGCTGTTTACAGCAGGCGAGGCGGGGCGGAGGAGGAAATCACTGCATTAAAAATGATTCTGTTCAGAACCGAGACGGGACCGGGGACGGGAGAGGACAAACAGAAAACCCGCTCCGACGGTGACTATCAGCATCGGATCTGCAGCACCGCAATCAGGACGCGAACCAGCTGAGGGGTCAGAAACCACAACGTCAGCCAAACACACCGGTGTGTGTGCGAGCGCATGTTTGTGTGTGTTTGTGTGTGTGTGTGTGTGAATTCAGGCACCTGGATGTGACGTGCACGCTCAGTACAGGACGTTAACACACCCTGTGGTTAAAGAGCAGCTCTGTGGCTGCAGCCTCTGCACCTGTTGGGCGAGCTCAACACAAACAGTTACGTTTCACTCGGCACAAAGCCAGGGTGGCAACATCTGACGACCACAGCGGCTTGATTTCCAGAAATGTTTCTCAGTGATTTGATTAACGACGATTCGGAACGCGATGCTGAGGCCCTGACATGTTTCCTACACCTAATTGAATTTGTTAATATCATTTATCGTTAGCAATAATATTCCTCGTCATGACCCACCCTACTCAGCCTCTGATTGGCTCTTTGGCCATGACCGTGGTGCTCGTGCACAGGAGCAGCATCTCAAAAAAGTTGTTTTCTCCTCTGTTTCCAGAGCATTTCCAAAAAGTTGCACCTTGGAAGCTGTGGCACCGTTGTCATGCAAACAGAACTCCCACAATACAACAGAAGTTTTCTGGCTTTACACGAAAAGGTAGCCTCAATATCATGCACCGTTTCCTCCAAGTTCTGGCAACTTGTAGGAAATCTGCCCGACTTTACTGACTGTTGTTTGTCTCTGAGAAGGAAAACTGCAGCCTTGCTCTCCGGTTCCGCCTGCTCCTCCCAGAGCACATCTCCATGGCGGCAGAAGCCTTTGAGACTCTTTAACATGCGTTTGGCGTGATCAGATCAGGAGGGGCAACGTCAGACCACTCCCGAAGTGGCCTGACCACACGGGCTTCGCCGTGCGAACGTCTGGAAGGCGTTCCAGGACAGAGGAGGAGCGGGAAAACATGTCACACGTAATACGTAAACGTCATCGGCTTTGATTTAAGAGCATGCTCCGGCCTCAGTAACACGCCGTCCAACTTTCCAAAGAAACTGTGGAAAAGAACACGGGCGCCTGCGCCTGGGGGTCTGCAGAGACCCGGTGCCTCGCCGCGGCCCGGGCAGAGGACGGCGTCCAGAGCCAGCCGGCTGGCGCACGTCGCCACCGGGCCGCTCAGCAGACGTGACGTCGAGGCAGAAATACAACCCAAACCCAAACGCTTGATATGGATCAGTGTAAACACGTGTGATCTGATCACCTGCAGCACATGGTAATGCTAAATCCACTGGACTGTCACAGGAGGGAACAGCTGACCGTCAGCCGTTAGCTTCAGTGACAAATAGAAATATACTTGGTTTCACTTTACTGCCGCTCGCTTTCCAAAACTCAAGTCATCATCTGAGCTCGCTTCTTCTCCGAGAGTCTCTCCTCGCAGCAGGATCTGCACAGGTGGACAGCCAGTGTTTGGCAGGATGACATAACGTCCCAGAGTCGCCTTTTTCCAGAAAAACATGTGGGAGTTTCAAAACGCAGCTCTAATTTCAGGCGCATAATTATAAACCCATCAGCGTTGGGATGAGACGACTGGAGGAGCTAAAAGCAGACCGGTTCCAGGTGTTGGACATGTGGCACATCGTGGTCACACAGCTGAAGTCAGTTCATTCATTTAACTCTGAGTTTAAAGACCGACAAGGACTCAGGGATGATAAGAAACCTGCACACTCCGATTTTCACCCTTTTGTTTCAAGATTTGTGAAACAGGAAGTTCAGCATTGAGCTGAAGACTTGTCGTTGTTGTTAAATCATGTTCAAAATAAATGCTTTAAGTTTCAGCAGCTCGCTTCATTAGAGGCACTGGGAAAAGAGGAGGTGGAGCGAGCAGCAAAAATCTAAAAAGTCCAGAAATCCAAACACAAAGCAAAGCCTGGAGCCAAAGGAATCACAGGAAGACAACCGTGGCTGGAAAACAGCCAGCAGGTGAGGACCGTCACACACTAAGGGTCATCAGGAGCTGGGATTACATATCAGTCATATCAATGGACGGTTTCCTTATGATGTTGGAAATTCACAAGAATTTCATGTCTGATGAAAAAAAAAAAAAACATCTGGTACAATAACACAGATCAGTGTTTTTGTTAATGTGTGTGGTGGAATTCCGCTGCGGTCTTTAAGAAGAAGTGCGAAATTCTTCTTCTGAGAACAGAATTCATGATCGAGGGAAAATGTGGAGAGAAAAATTAAAGTCGCATGTGTAAATGAGACAAATTAAAATAACAGACTGCACTTACCAGACAGAATCTAATTAGCAATAAAAGAGTTTCTTTTATTGTGCATGCGGTCTGACGGCCATTAACATAATATCGTATAATGTGAAAAACATCATTTATTCTGGCGTTTAACCAGACTTTCCCACTTGGTGTGAGACAAAGCATGTGAGCCGTGCACAGAACTTTGAAGTAGGCCATTCTTTGAGGAGCCAAAACACATTTTGGAATGGATTTACTGAGATCCAGATGCTTCAGATAGGCATGAAGTCTGTTAAACTACACGTTCCCGAAACTGGATTTCAATTTCAGGTTCTGTGTGTTGATGGCGATCTGCTAAGAATAACATTTCGATATCACATGCTAATAGGAGCATTTAGATGATGGTTTTACATCCTTTCTACCCTGGCTGCATGAGGACCTTCAGGTGAAAGCTGCATTGTGTCCATGTTGCTTCCAGCCACCATGGAGTGCAGTAAACGAAGCAGTCTACGAGATCTATTAAAACACTTTGAGACACGTCACATAAAATATCCTACAATAAAGCCTGCAAACAGCAGTTGTGTTGAAATACCTCTCAGAGGTACTGAATCACGGAGTGTTGCAGCATGATCCCCTCCCAGTAACTCAGGACATTCAGAGTTCAGTCAGTAGATGAGCTTCCACATGAATCTACTCCTGTTTTTTATGGGCGCATCCCTTCAGTAGACACTAAATGTGTCCAGAGCACTACATTTCAGAGCTTCCTGCTACCTGCTACTGCAAACTGAGGACATGCTAACCCCCATTTACTGTAAACTATAACCCATAAACCAGGAGTTTCAAACATAAGGCCCCCGGGCCACAACCGGCCCACAAGATGCTCCAATCCGGTCCAGGAAGCCACCAAGTAAACTGTAAAAATTTCAAGGAAAACTGGTTTTGTGAATACATTTGTGAAGAGCAGCGGACACAGCAGAACACTGAGACCCTGCTGAGACATCAGAGATGCTGTTATGACGCTACCTGCCTCGTTAGGGTTAGGGTTAGGGTTAGGAAAGTCATGCTGTAAGGCTGAGTTCTGAAAAACATTCAGAACGTAACAGCTAGGGATGTCCCGATCTGATCACATGATTACGGACTCGCTCGGGATCGGAAGTTTCCTCCCGATTTGGCCTCGGTTGGATACACATGTTTATTTTTTCTTTAATTTCCTTTTTGAAGCCGTGACGCATTTATGGTCGTGGCGTTGTTGCGCAATTCTATCATTAAACCCGGAAGCGCTGTTGCACAGTTCTACCATTGATGTCGGGACTTTTCTTCTTCTTTGCGCTAATCAGCTGTTTCTTGGGCAATGAAATGCATCAAACTCGCGCACATGCATAACTGATCCTGTTTCCGGGTCCAGATCGTGTTGCTGCACTGTCTCCTAACTTTGTATTGAACGTTTCTGGCCGCTGCTGCACACTGAAGCATGCTTCAGCGGTAATGTGTGCCCGGCTTTAATGGGTTAAATGAGATGTATTTAGGTTTTCCGTGCTACAGAAAGATGTAATTACAGAGAAAATTTATTTATTTTCTGATTGTTATTTGTAGTCACAGAAATGCACTGTTCTAAGTGTTGTTTTGAATTGACGTTAAGAAAATAAAAAAGGAGAACTTTGCACAAGTTTCTTAGTTTTTTTTTTTTATAGATAATGAACATATTTTACTATATTAGAAAAGAATCGGATCGAGACTCGGAATCGGCAGACACTCAAAATGACAGGACTCAGACTCAGACTCAGTGGCAAAAAAAACCTGATCGGGACATCCCTAGTAACAGCTATAGGAGGAGGGTTTTTTTTTGGACATTAAACTTTTTTTGCACCAGAAAGTATCATTAAAATTAACTTTATGTTGAGATTGTATTCATTTGTGTTTGATTTGTATGAAAACAAAAAAAAATTCATCATGTATTCTCTGCACAATAACAAAGAAAACTTTTAAGTTTTAGTTTGAATTTAAAGAAAACAGGATGAAATTGTGCTATATGACCTCTGAATTGAAATGACAGCCCTGCTATAAATATTGTTTCATTTACTGATTGCAGTCTGAGTGTTTTTGTCCTACGTGTCGTTCGAGGAGCACAGATCGCTCTGACGGCACCACCAGGGATTATTTTTACACAGATCTTGCCAAGCTACTGCAAAACCACTAAAGATAATGTGCAACTGTTTGCACAGACTGCATAGTTGTGCACAGACGTGACTTCAGACTGACAGGAACGATCAGCTGAGTTTTCCTTCAAAGAGCACAGTCGTGCAGAACGTGCACTGCAGCTCCTCATCTGCAGACAGTCTTTGTAAAAGTACAAAGTGGCCCAAACTGTGTGAATAAACTTCTTTTACCCTAATTTCTGAGTCAAGACTACTCTAGTGCAGCAACAACAACCTCCACTGCAACTTTGGTTCAGAAACAAATATGTTTTATCAGGTTGTTCAGTGGGAACAGGACTGACGTGGCCTCGGTCCAAACCGCAGCCGCCGCTCGGAGATGTAATACGCTGTTATATATTTAGCTATTATTCACACACTGCCAACTCTCCACTTGACATTCACGATGGAGCCAGATGTGGCTGATAGATTTGTGATATCCGAAAAGTAGAACCCCCGAGGATGTGGAGATGGATGGACGGAGGAAGGAGGTGAAGAGGGAACACAATGGGTCTGGAGAAAGGGAAGACGAGGGCTCTCTCAGGGGGAACTGGAGGGGAAAATTCCCCTCCGCCTCTCCAGCTCCCATCCTCTCATTCACAGCTCCCTCGCTCTCCCTGGCCCTCCTCCTTCACTCTGAATGTAGCTTTTCCAAACTCAACACACACACACAAACACACACACACACACGGACACACACATAGATGAGGTTTTGTCTGAGTAACAGCAACAGCTGCAGGGATTAGAGACAAGGGAGGGAAGGAAGAGAGAGAGAGAGAGAGAGAGAGAGAGAGAGAGAGAGAGAGAGAGAGAGAGAGAGAGAGAGTTTGTGTTAGTGAAAATATTGTAAATACTGCATACTACAAACAACAAAAAGATAAATTGCAGATGAAAATGAAGGCATGAATGATCAGATGCTCCTGTTACTTCTGCTTCCCCTGTTTTTTTTTTTTTTTTTTGCTCTCACATACGATAAGGAGCTTCAGTCGTTTTTAACATTCCAACGCTCTCATTTCTCAGAAGGATTATTCAGTGCTGGTTCGATCACCTCCCAGCCTTTCAACACCGCAAAGCTTCTACACGAACCGCAGTCAGTCTTCATTTGACTGTCTGAATCATTTAGTGAGAGATACAAAATTCCAATTTCCACTTTCATCAAACTAAAAATGATAACCATTGAAAAAGATAAAATGAAACAAAAAGGAGGCGGTTATAAAAGAGACCTTGCCTGTGTCGCCAGGGATGATTGTTCCAATGGCAAAGACATTTTAAACCATGGATAAAAGTTTAATATGAGCATAATTAATGATGTCAATCATTCTTTCAGTTAAAAAATCTAAAAAAGACATTAAACTCTTCAATCTTTTCTTTTTGGAATGAAAAAAAAAAAACCTTGTTTCAGAACAGTTATGCATTTACACAGACACCACAGAAAGCCATTCAGCCAGCAGGCCAGATGATGAGCTGGAGCTTTTAGATCAGACACAGGAAACAATCCAGCACAGACATTAATGGACAAGTCTGGACAAGTCTGGACAAGGGGTGGAAATAAGAAGAAGACTGATATTGGGTGAACAGCAACAGGTGTTCCAGTCAGTACTGTGGCCGTGGTGCGGCAGCCCTGTTTTCAGCTACCGGGAGACGACGGCGGGTAAAATTCTGAAAGTTCCTCTTTATAGGAGCCATTTTCAAAAGGTTGCATTTACAGAGGTCCAAACACAGAACAGACCCCAACGGAAGTTTTTCCACTTTCACTTGAAAACATTGTCGTATAAAGAGGACCGAAGGTCGGTGCCAGTGTTTCTGAGATCTGAACCAATGGGAAGCCTTTTTGCAACTGTCTTCCTGTGGAGATAATCCTGGCAGAATCTGTACCTTCGATCAAAAAACTCACTTTTGCAGTATTGCTTTGAGAGGATGGCATCTTTTAGAGACTGAAACCGCCCTTACAAACCCTGTTAATCCCTTCATAAATTTAATTTCTTCTTTTTTAATGAATACCCATTTAAATCAGCTGCTCCATTAGCGGGTTAGCTCCTCAAACATGTGCATCCCAGCTGTAAACATAAGGATTTGAGTCACTGAACTTCGCATTTCTTCTGAATGAGTCACTGGTCCAGCAGGGACGCTGTCGACACATTCAGCTGTTTTGCCTGATACAGTCGGCAGTATTTTTCTTTTCTGTTGACACAAGGGACCCACTTAGGTGCCCAGCGGAAATCTGACCAGTGGCCCGAGGTGGTGGTCTCAAGCTGTGGCTTCCACAAAAAAAAAAAAAAAAAAAAAAAAAAAACAACCCACAGGTTCTAAAAAAAACATCCCGGAGAAAGTGGCGTGAATATTTTCAGAACATCTGCTGGGAGGGACGGTCCTGGGATACACGACAACTGGAGCAGTGCTTTCAGCAGAGCCAAGCAGAGCGGAGAGATGCAAACACAAAGAGGATCTTATCGGCCAACAGACCGCTGCAGAAGAAAACCCGAGCAGCGGACGACGATGACTGCTCGTCCACAGTTGATCCCCATACAAACACACAAGGCTTCCCTGTGTGCCGGGCCTTCATTATGTGGCACTGTGGGACTGTTTAGGCAGGAGAACAGCTCGGCGAGGGAGTCGTCAAAACAGGAAGTGTTTTATGAAGCTGAAACATTCCATTTTTAACTCTCACACTGGCCCGCTAAAACAAATAACACACTCAGCACTCGGCCTCCGAGGTGACGGGCCAGACGGTGTGTATTTAAAGCACCTCTACACGTGTTGCTGCACTGTGCCATTGTGCATTTGTGTGGAAAGCCTGTTGTGCATGCACGCTTGCGTGGGTTTGCAGGTGTGTGTGTGTGTGTGTGTGTGTGTGTGTGTGTGTGTGTGTGTGTGTGTGTGTGTGTGTGTGTGTGTGTGTGTGTGTGTGTGTGTGTGTGAGAGTGTGTGAGAGTGTGTGTGTGTCTGCCTGTGTGCATACCAGCCCCTCCCCAGGCACGTCTAAAGCCGTGGAGTCTCGTGAAGTCATTTCCTCTTTGACGGGGGACCTTGACTCTCTGGCTGCAGCCCTGTAGGACCAGAGTGCATTGTGGGATCTGGGTACTTCCACTCATAAACAGACCAGACAGAGCTCAATGTGGAGTCTGCGCCACCTCTGAAATCAATATTGACACATGATCGGCACTTTACTGGACGGCAGTAAGACCTGTACGACGTATCCTGGACTTCAGTCTGAGGTGAGGTGGTGTAACGTTGAAGAACTCACCTGAGCAAACATCCAGAATGTACAGGAAGGTGGTTCAGTTGGATGGTTCACATATCAATGCATCTCTTTCACAGAGAGCATCTGGAGCAGAAACCAAGCCGGTCTGTTGTCTGGGAACAATGAAACATGGGTGATGGTGAAGCAAACCTTTCTGGGGCCTGGCCAGGGTTACGGTTCTGACCGTCTCTGACTGGGAGAAACCTCTGGACCCCCTGAATGTCTGGACTGGTCTGAGACTCTTAGGGCTGATCTTCTCCGACTTGCTGTGTGTTTTGGACCATTGGCTCTGGTTCTGGTCTTGCTATGGCCGTGGGAGGGACTTCCCACTGGACTGGTGACCGAACCACCCCTCTGTTTTTGGCTGTTGCTCTGTCAGAGTCTGTCCTTGTTTTTCTCAACCTTTCCTGAAGGCTGAATGTGAGCATCGACACACTGACAGGTTGCAGGAAATAGAAAACTTTGATGTGAAAGACAGTGAGCGTGCATTCAGAAATCACATCGAGAATGAAAAGGCAAACAGAAAAAACATAAAAATACATGACTCAGGTAATCACTTACAAGCTCATAATTCACTCGTCTTCATTGATAACACAGGATCCATGTGATTATCAGACACTGTTGGCATGAAAATCAGCGTTTTGGCCTGATTTATTTTAAAAATATAATCTTATAAATGAAAACTTACAAACATGACTACATAATGCAATCTTCTTCAGAGTAGTGGAGAACCTACATCTTTCTTTAAGGTGTTTCACATCGTCAAAACGAAATACCAGTAAATTCTTTGCTGAACTTTCCCCAGGGTCACAGATCGGTCACGTTCCAGGAGCCAGAAGGTTCAGAACAACAGAAACATTAGCTATAAAAGAAAAACATTCATTCAAAGGGATTTATGGCGCTGAGTGAGGTTTGAAGTCTGTCACTTCCTCTCATGAAGTCTGGGGTGAAAATGCTCTGGCCCCGTGAGGTCCCCGGTCCTCCTGCCAGCCCGGAGAGCAGGGTTCAGTCATCAGGTAGATTCACCCTGTCAGCCAGACTCCCTCCTGTTGAACACACTTTGTTTGGCTCGGTTATATTTAGCCGTGGCTCTTATTTCCACTCTGGTATAAATAAACCTGTCAAACACAAACCGGTGATTTAAAACTCTCATTGTTCACTTTCTGAGCTGACTGGAAAAACATCACAGTTCAGAAGTGATCAGGAAACATTTTGATGACTTTCTCACTGGTCAATATTCTACAGTAAAAAAAATAAAATAAAAATAAAATAAAACTTCACACTGGCTAGCTTTTTCATCCTGTCTAGGTCTTTTGGTTCTATGTTCTCCGTGTTTCTGGTTATAATCAGAGCTGCAGCCCTCAAACAAACCCGTCTGAATGTCAGACTGGATCCAAACTGCGTTCCCAAAACGAGTTTCTGCTGCAGAGCCTCGTGAAGGATCCACTCAGAGACGCTCTGAGCTCGCCAGGCCGGGGTCCGGGTCCCCGTCCATACAGCTGTTTGCGTTTGTGTTCGTTCAGATGCTTCTGGTTAGTCTCGGTGACAGCGGGGCGGAGTCCTCGCCATCACCCAGAGTGACCCCGCTGTGTGACGAGAAACGTGGGACTGAGAAATGCCTCAGCTGCAACATTCGGAGCTTTAAAAGTCCCGTTTCACCTGCAGTTATGAAAGTCAGCACACATAATACCACCAAACACACAGAGCATTCAGCAGCAAAGAAACCTCAAAGGAAGTCAGCTATATTCAAAAAAATGACAGATTTTGGACAATTTTATCCCAAATCTTCACATTTTCTCGCTAAAACCTGCAGATCAAGTTGATCAAAAAGAGATTGGTGAGCAAAGTGTATTGAGATCACCCACAAAAGTCCTGAGGGCGCGGCTACGCCACAACGTTTCGCCATGAACGGTGAGAGCAGAGTAAAAAGCCTGAACATGGTCCGATCAGTCCATTCCTGCTGACAACCTCATGAGGAGGTCGACACTCGTCCAGAGCGCCACCTGCTGGAAACAGGAAGTGGCGTCTATCTAACCTGTCCATTCACCGATCGGCCTTAAATTTCACACATTAAACCAGACTCTGGCCCCGACGACCTCCATATGATGACCGACAGTCAGAGTCTCAGCGGCTCAGAGCACGGCTGCTTGCAGCTTTAATTGTATGTTTCCTAAGAAAGCTTCTTTTCGAGTAGCGTTTCCCTGTTTGGAAAAGTGGGAGTGTCTGCAAGCGTTCGGCTTCTCTGCGATGTTTTGACGCTTCTCGGACTGTAAAGAGGGAAATGCATGGCAGGAAAAAAACGTGGGAAATCTAAATTTAAAGTGTTTTTCACAATAAAGCTGCGGTGTTTTCCATCGTCACACAACGTTCAGTCTGTCATGCATGCTGATGAAAATGGATCATCAACAACTCAAAATATGTGAAACGGCCGTGGTGCTCACGCAGCAGCGCTTCAGGAAAGCTGTGTGTTCCCCAGAGTCAGAGTTCTATGTTCTCCGTGTCTCTGGTTCCAGTCAGAGCTGCGGCCCTCACACATCAGCCTGGATCCAAACTGTGTTCCCAATATGAGTTTTCAGTGGGTCTGAGAGCCGTTGTCACGTAAATGGACACCCAGACGTTTTCCTTTTAGCTTGAAAAAGTTGTCAGGCCGAAGTGTGTCATGTTTAGCATGTGCACACTTGCTCTGCGGCCACAGGAACTTTTCTTATATTTATAAATAAATATTAAAGTGTGTTATGCATGCTCAAACTGATTACACGTGCACACACACACAAATCCGTGAATTTGTAAATGACTCTCACAAATACGATTACACACCACACACACACACACACACACACACACACACACACACACACACACACACACACAGCTCTCCACAGGCACGCTCAAGCCATTTTGCTACTATAATAAAAAGCTTGAGAAAAGCCTCATGAGTCATGTGTGTGCTATGAGCTGCCTGACTGTGTGAGGCCAGCGTTTCGCGGTGTTTGCAGCGCTGACACACTTCCAGCTGAACAGTTAAAAGAAGGAGCAGGAGCACGTGAAAGGATGCTTTCAGGGTTCAACACTTTCAAATATTCAATATTCAGCTGCTGGATTTTCATCAACACAGGATGTTTAACCTCCCCAGTGAGAGACTCGCAGTAGTAAAAATCCCTCTCGGCGTGCTGACAGCTTCATGGCGAGGCCGGCGCTCGGTCCGCGCTGGCTGGAAAACTCACATCGCAGCGTTTAGGTGAAGAATGAATTATCAAAGGTCAGAGGTTTCCCGGGGAGGAGCCTCCGCCGTATCGACGACAGACGCTGGACGGACGCCAACCAAAGCAGCACCAAAGGCTTCCGAGACGATTCGCTCGCCCACCACCGTCTCCCCGGGTCGGCCGGCCTCAGATGGATGAATCCAGCAGCAGCAGTTGTAGTAGTCGATGGGCAGAGCAGACGGCACGTTAAACACAGGTCAAGCCCAGGAGCCGGAGCGGAGGAGGGCTTTTTTTTTTCTTTTCCGAGGCCAGAATTCCTTCAACCCACACACACATCCTCCAGTGACGGCCGTGGAGTTCAGCGGAGAGAGAGAGACGGAGCGCTTCTGAACGTGAGGACAGAGATTAATGGTCTTAATGGAAAGCAGTGCTCGGATGTTTTCCTGCTAATTGCAAAGAAATAAAGAAATTCCAGTGATATTAAAGACGGAGCCTTTTCTATTGTATCTGAGGAGCAGACTGAAAGTGTTGAAAGAGAGAAAATAGAGAAGGAAACAAAGAAATAAATGATGTCTGCCGTGTTTCAGAGTGTGTGTGTGTGTGTGGGGGGGGGGGGGGGGGGGGGGGGGGGGGGGGGGGTAGCGGGAGACCCTGGGGAGGCGCTCAATCCTTAATTCCATCTCCATGCATGAAGCAAAAAAGGACTCTCCTATTTTTACCGGGCCTGGATGATGCTCCCAGGAGGGGAAGGCAGCCGCTCCGGGCCGTTTGCTTTTCCCGCAGATATGTCGTCCCTCAAGAGAACCCAAAATAAACACGAGGAAAACCACCAGGATAAATTTGGCTGCTTGTGCGGAAAAGCTTGGAGTCTCCGTGATTGCGCTCTCACATGCTTCTAAAAAAGAAAAAAAAAAAAAAAAAAGAGAGAAGATGAAGAGGAGGAAAAGATAGTCTGGAGGCAGAAATGAGCGAACAGAGGAGAGCAGGATGCTGGGAGACGATGGAGCCGGGCGGAAAAAGGAAAAAGAGGACGGGTTGAAGGAGTTCATGTCAAAAGTTTGTCACACTCCTGAAAAATACACACTTTTCAGAGTAACGTGAAGATACATCACGGCGTAAACACTGAAGAATGAGAGCTGAGCAGATCCCAGACGACAGGACGACCCAGAAAGTCCGTCTGCGATGTTGAAAAACACGCCGGCCGTGCCAGAGGTTACCTCGGGTCACCGGGAAATTTCCATCACTTATTTCTGGACAACAGAAAAGAACTGGAAGTCATCATATTTACACAAAAATAGCTGCAGTGTATTTTTAAAGTCCTTGTTTATATGACCTCTGATCTGCGGCGTATCTGCCTTTGACAGGAAGTAAACCATGTGGTGCAATGCGAGGATACAAATAACATCTGCTGAGGCACCGCAGAAACTCTGGACGGCGTTCAGGAATCAGACGGTCGGGAGAGTGTTGTGCAAGTTACTGAAAATTAAATTCATGAAGGAAAAAAAAAGAAAGGAAAAACAGGCCGGTTCAATAAAGTTCACGATGCCGTTGGTTTGTTTAGGAGTGTTTTTGAGCCACGCCTCTGACAGGTTTCCATGTTTTCTGTCACGTCACGTTTCGACGACGTCCTTCGGTCAAAACAGATCAAAAGAAAGAAGAAAGTCAAATCCTCAACTGCTCTATTAATTCAGCTCAGCCGCCTTCCCGGCTCAGCCAAGGAAAAAGTGAAGGAATAAAT